>NC_084963.1:5304228-5660325 GCF_949316205.1 Platichthys flesus
CGGTATTTTGATACAACCGTAGTTATGTGTTTAAGTCGGTTTAATATTAGTGATAGTTTTACTCTAGATATTTGTATTATTATTGTATTCATTCTTAGTGTCTGTAATACTTTATATTAGTATTTGTTGACAGACAACATGGCTCGTGTTTCAGTTCATCATCTTTCTTTGTATTTGACGCTGCTGACCTTGCACTGGGGGGGAATAGCCCTACAAAATAAAAGCTCAGCTTTTTGGGGGGGGCAGCATGAGTCAGACAGATTTCACATCACAGACAAGTGTGAGAACAAAGAGCTTGAGGTCAACAGACAAACATGGGGAAACCACACATTATCGAAATAACATGTTTAGTAATATTAAGTGATTTTATGTAGAGAATATTAAGTGACATACTGTTGAAGCACCAGATGGGAGACCTGAAGTAGCCTCAGCACTTTAGTGAGTTTAGATATAGATGGAGTTTGTTTTCTAATCCACTCACCTGCATCTGTTTTTCTAAAAGTAACAGCGCTAACTTGACTTTACATCACTTTGAATAAGAAACTCATAAATGGCAGTTTATCAACGTCCTCACGCTTCACCTCCTCCACCTTTTCCTCCAAACACCCCCAACCCCCTCCACTGAACCCCCTCCCCATCCCTTCACCCTTCCTTCCAATCCTTCTCCCCTCTTCATCCCACCCCTCCCCGTCTTTCCCCCCTTTCAACCCCCCCCCTTCCCTTTCTAACAGCAATGTTCGCCATGGAGATCAACGTGCAGCACGACCCCCACACCGGCGAGCAGCGCATCCTGTCGGCGAACCGCGTGAACCCGGTGGACGCGGCGGCGCGTGGCGTCAAAATCTTCGACGATGGCAGGAAAGTGGTCTACGAGGTCACCGCCTCTGGGGGCGTGTCCACCACCAGTGTGGAGAATGGTTGGAGCTCCTCGCAGGTCGACCAGCTGATCCAGCGAGCTGCCAGGCCCGCGGCTGGAGGAGATGGCGGGAGAGGTCAGGTGAGGGTGACCCCGGCTGTCCCACAGGCCTACATTTCCCCGGCAGATATGGAGGATCTGTCTCCGCCCTCCTGCGCCCCGCCATCGGTCCCTTCTAGCCCACCAGCCCAGGTCACCCTCCAAAGGGAGACCCGGCTGGGCATGATCCCCCCCACCGCTCCTGTCACGACCCAGCCGGCCTCCTCGGCCCACCCGGGCAACGGGCTCTCCAGCCAGCCTCAGGCCACCACGGAGCACCCAATCACCATGGTGTTCCTCGGCTACCAGGACGTTGAGGACACGAGCGAGAGCAGGCGGCTGCTCGGCTTCGACGGCGCGGTGAAGGCCGAGGTGGTCCTGATCGACGAAGACGACGAGAAGTCTCTGAGGGAGAAGACGGTCACCGACATGTCCATCATCGACGGCACGGCGGCCGACCTGGTGTCGGGGCGGCCGGCCACGTCCGAGGCCGTCAGCACGGAACTGTCCTCTGACGGCCGTGATCCTGACAGCGCCTCCTCGCCACCCGCCAATGACGCCAACACGGCCCCCCCACCCGGCCTCACCCCCGCCACAGGTACAGACAAGAGGAAACGCTGCCAGTGCTGCATCCTCATGTGACTGAATCTTCTCCCTCTTCCACCCTTTTATTATTACCCACAACACCCCTCTCTTCTCCTCTGTCTCTGGATGGTTACTAACAGACGCCCTGCCTTCCTCCTCCTCCTCCTCCTCTTCCTCGGGACTCTGATCGGCTGGCACGCACATGCACACACATGCACGCTCTTGTCTGACCTTTGACTTTTTACTCAGTCACACTATCACCTCTACATCTCTCCTCAACACAGTACGTTCCACAAATTCAAATCCACATCACGATGCAGGAACTGAGCTGTTTGCCATGCTGCTTTATTTATGGTGAAATCCAACAGACAGATGGAGTCAAAATAATGTTTCTACACACACAGCTAAAACCCAGGTTCTCTGAACCTCCTCTCGGGGGGGCAGTGGGACCATGCTGTCTAACCACCGTGCGCTTGGCTTCGAGGGAAATCAACCAGACCCCTGCTTTGAGAAAGCCGGTTTATAAAACATTCAATAAGACACAGTCTCAGTTATTTTTTTAATTTGTCTACTCAGACACACACCACACCTACAAACGACCCACACACCCCTTCCTCGTACACCCTGTCTGACCAGGGCAGAGAGGAGGGTACTCGTTGCCTTGGTTTCTTTATGTGCCTCTTCATTCTTTCACATCGACAGTCCTAACAAAAGTTAGAGATAGATTCAATTAGACTATTATTTCAGTTTGCTGTTGCTATTTTAATTTTTTTTTAACCTTAAGTGGCCATTGAATTGTTGAAACGCCCGCTTCCGTGGGGGAAAGGAGTTTTTTTGACACTGTAGTTTGTAGTAACACGACTCTCGCCCACTTTCCCCCATCTCTCTCTCTCTCTCTCCCTCTTTCTCTCACTCGGAACTCCTGCGCTAACTCCAGCTATTCCACTGCTGAGGTCACTTCCTCCTATTCTCGCACTTCCTAACTCAGCAGCCAATGAGAAGCCGTGGAGCCCCGTTTGGCAGCCTGTAGGTTCGACGGCGCCACATTTTTTCTTTCCTAGTTTGTTCAAAGGCTCGAGAGCAAAGGAAGCTTCACGGCAGCTTAATGAGTTCACTCTGGCAGTGAAGGGAGCACACACACAGACACACACACACACACACACACACACACACACACATTTCCAGCTATGGAAAAAACATGGGTTACCACCACTTACAGCCCGGGCACAAAGACGTGAATAATGAATATGAACAGGCACTACTGAATTACAACTACGAGCTTTTTAGACGAAGATTATGTGCAAATTCATGTCGACCTTTTTATCCATTAAACTCAGAGGGCCCCCTCCGATCCATTATGCTCTTTAGAATTCAAAGAGAGTAAAACAACACTGCCAGCTCGAACTGCAGTCGCCTGCCAGACCCCCGTTTACAAGGGTGCTACAAATAATGAGGTGTGGGTGTCATTATAACATCATATATACACGGTGTTACACTGTAGGTCACTTTCTAGGCTGGCTTTCAGAATGAAAAGCTCTCAAAAGCAGCGATCAGGCTCATTCTGTGGAGTGATAATGGATGTTTAGGAGTTTGGCTTAATTTCCTGTGTCCTGTATGTTACATTCAACGCTACAGTGAGCCACCGGTGGTTGTAGCGAGATCAATAAAGTTACACAACTCAGACATGCGGTCGAAGACGACACTCGCACGTTTACAAAACAGGTCAGTGAGGCTCTTTAGATACAATAGTGGGATTTAAGGGATGTTTTGTGGCTCAAGTTTGTATCCAGTTGACGTGATCTAAATTTTTTCTTGGGTGTGAATGTGATTAATTCACATCATGACATGAATAAAGCTTCACAAACCTGATGTGATGGCCATTGACTGACCTGAACAGCCACAAAAACCTTTATTTTCAGAGTGCAGTGCCTTTTCTTTCCTTTTGTTTTTACTGGACCTGAACCATCGACTTAAAAAACAACCTTTAGTGCAACAGCTCCACTGTGGAATAGTTGTAAAAAGAATGAAGGATAGAAACAATAATCCTTGGCGTTAAGTAGTGTTTCCAGCATTGAAAGGTTCTTTCCACACACGGCTCCGTGCACAGCTCACACAATCTCACCTCCGATCTTTGCTGACACTGCAGAACATGCAAGCTTTAGTTTGACTGGCCCCTGCTGCTGTACCGGGGGCCTGTCACTTCCTGTGTAGATAAAGAATGTAAATACTATATATTCTATTTAGCAATGATTTTATTTTCCACATATATAGAGAGATCTAGAAATAGTTCTGATTGTTTCGGGTATCGAACGTTGTTCCGATGTCCTGCTACGCCATATATGACGAGTGTATGATAGATTCATGCATTTTCATTCTCTTAACTTCACCGCTTTGCTGTGTGTAGTATCACGATTAACCCCACCCCCCTCTCTGCTGACCATGCATCCGAGGATCTAGAAACTTTGTTCAGAGACATTTTTCCTAATTAACCATGCAGAGGGATTTGTACGGGAGCCCATGACAAGGTTCTTTTTAGACGTGTGTGGATGTTTTCCTATATATGGCGTATCCTGCAGCAGCCATTTGTGTCCATTCAATTGGGTCACATGTTAAATTCCACTTGACGTGTGATGGGTACATTTTTGTCAATCAAAGACACATGTTGAGGTACGTTAAAACATAAAAATACTGGAATTTATTAAATAACAATTCCAGATATGGAAAATGCAAAGTCACTCTGCCCTTTTTTAAATAGCCCTGTGTTCTCTTGGTTCGATTTTACACATCTGAAAATAAACAGACTTGGGGACAATCACTGATATTATCCTGTTCAGTGACCCTGATTCTCTGGAACAAATTTGAAATGCATGATTGTTTGACTATGCAGAGAAGTGTGTTCTGGGAAGTGTAGTGTTAGTTTCCACACACACAAACACGTGATGTGCAATGAACGAAGAAGCACTTACTGTAAGAAAAAAATGCAGCCACAATCTCAAGAGAAGGAGGAAGGTTTACCCACCTAGTTTGCCTGTGTGTGCGTGTGTGTGTGTGTGTGTGTGTGTGTGCGTGTGTGTGTGTTGTGTTTTAATGCAAGGAGCTGTAGGTGAACAACAGGCTTGCTGAGTTTACCAGCCTCACTGCCACGCCTGCAGTGCTCCTCTGACCCTCTCTGTGTCTGCCTGCCCTCACGGTTGTATGGACTGTTAAAATGAAAAAAAACAACAAAAGGAGCCATTTTCTATTGTTCACACTTCTTTCTCTCCTCCTCCTCTTCTTTCTATGGTTATGACAACTCACTCAGTCTCTCTCTCTTTCTCTCTCTCTCCTCCTCCTCCTCCTCTCTGATGTCTGTATCTTCTTCTTTGGTCAATAAAGCTGAGTTTCTCCAGTGCCCTCCTGCCGTCTCTCGCTTGTTGTTCTTTCCATCTGTCTCTAACGTTCACTTCTTCATCGGCTGCTGACAAACAGATCACAAGCTGTCCTTACTGCATCCCTACCTGTTATACTACTGCAACTAACACACAAACACACACAGACACACAATGAACTGTAGTGTCTTCTACATGCATAAACTAAACAAGTTCTAAGGATGTTGATGATTGATGATTTTATAGAGGAAGGTTTTTATTTGCCTGCAGCGAGCTCTGCACCACATCGTCACTTAATCAATTTGAAGCCCATAAAACTTAAAGTCACTTTGAATGTGAAGAAGAGGGCCGCTGTGTTTTTTGCAAAGTTGCAACACAAACACACAAAAAGCACAAATCAAAGTACAGTCATAATGTTTTCTATCGTCCAGCACATTTTGTTCTGTTTTCACTTGATAAAATAAAACAGACTTTTTTTTATCACAAAAACAAACTCGAGCAAAACTAAAACCACAGTGAGTTAAAACTTCTGAGATACACAATAGCTGCTTTGATTCAGCAACTGCTTCCTCTGTGTGAGTAATTTAATATGTGGACAGTATTGGTGTCATAATATTTACTCACAAGCACATAATGAAATACAAGCTTGATCAACCGCTACATGAAATATTAATGAAGTCCAGAAACTTGGCCAGAAGACACAAAGGAATATGCTGAGTAACCATCTTTGATTTCCATTGTGGAAATCCATTTGAATTCAATTCACAATATAATAAAACACAGCTGTGCAGAGGAAGGAAATGTTGAATGTTACTGCAACATTCCTGAGGGACTCATGATTGTGTTATTTAATGAATTTACACAATGCAATAAATAAGTATTTCATTAGGGGGATGGGAGAAGGGGGAGAAAGGAATGTGGATGTTGTTGATGGAACGAAAGAGAAAACATTTTAGATTTAAAAAAGTAGATCTACAGAATCTAGACACCCCCGTTCTGGATTTGCAGGAGCCCTGAGGCGCCCCCTTGGTGCTAATAGTAGGTACTGCAAGAAATCCTGCTGTCTAACTTGACTTTACTGATACCAGGGATCACGTCACACGTCACATCTACCACACTGAGGCACTAGATCCTTTAACCATGTATCACACTCCATCAGATTTAAAAACAATCTGCATTGCACATGGATTTATTCACTGACACCACAGGAAAAGGGCACAAACTATGTGTACATGCAGCACAGCACATCAGTACATAGCAGTTGTACGACATCATCTCTCTTTTAATAGAACTATCTTTGATGACACACCTGGTGTTATTGTTAATCTCTGCAGGGCGGCCACACCAACATGACACACATTTCCCCAGACGACCTAATAGAAGGTGATAAATGAATATATCAGAGATGTCAGGACTTCTGAGAACACAAACACACACACTCAGTCACTTCCAGCTCACAGGATGGTTGGGTTTCCCATGATAACAACCACTAATTGAATAATGTTTATCATCAGATAATAAAAGGCTGCATGGTGCGTTCCTTGTGTCTTTAACAGAAGCCATACACACATGCATGTGCACACAACAAGGCCGTAACAAGTATAAACATATTTCACTATGTCTGAGATCATGGCCTGATAAGGTTTCATGTGACAACAAGAGGACATAAATACTAATACAAATATAAAGATATGTTTTTTATTTAATTACAGGATAAATTGATAACTTTTTGAGGTATTAAATTAAATTAAGTAAATCAGCAAAATTATTATTGGATGCACAATGATCCTACATGTGGACATTTACAGTTCAACAAGATATCAAGTATCACATATATTGCTGATGCTACTAGCGCTGTTGCTACTATACCAGCCACTAATACAACTACTAATATCAAATTTATAATACTGTCACTAGTACTTAGTTATAGTATTTGTGCTCCCCATACTGTGACTGATACAGTAGCAGCATAGAGGGGGTTATGGTAATGATAGCAATTATAATAATGATGTCATTATGGCACGAGTAGTAGCAGTAGCAGTAGGTATCTTAGTTAATGTACTACTATCATTGGTTGTATGCTAGTCAAAGCAGGAGTAGCTGCAGTATAAACCCGTCCTGACAGATTCATGTCAGTGTTTTCTGCTCCGGCTGCAGCGTTGTGTCTTCAGCTGCAGTGAGTGTGGGTGTCCGGAGGTTCAGGATGAAATCAGATGAACTTGACTCATCAAGGTGGAACTGGGTCAGTGAATCAGCAAAGGATGAGACTTTAAATATACAAGGAAGAGGCTGCAATGAAGTGAAGACTCTTCTTTGGTTTGGAAATATTAACTGAGTTAGAGAATATGAGATTTTCAGATTCAGAATCCACCACAGAGACGTACGTGCAGGTTGTGTTAATATGGATGAAACGCCTAATCTATGTGTCCTGGTCATATTTAGGATACAGGTCACATGGATGTTTGCATCAACTTTAAACAGTGTCAGATTTGCCCATGGGTTTTCATGTTTTTTCCTTTTTCAAAATCTCATTTCAAATCCAGGTCCGAACATGATCTTTCCCTGACAAAGACCGTGAATTAATGTGTTCACGATATTGTGCTGGATCATGCACAGTTATTATGTGAGGTGATGCTGATTAACAAAGATGACAATGGTAAACAAATTAAATAAAAAATTCTGTTTTATCACAGGCTACATCAAAACGCCCGAGGTTGCCTTGACAACAACGAACGGCTATCAAGCTCCCATGCCGATCAAACATCCTCACACTGCCCTGGTGAGTACACAGTGTGTGTCTGTGTGGTTGAATGTATGACTGCACGGATGTTTATGGACAATGAAACAGTGTCATTGATCACATGATGTGCCGAGACCGGACTTCAGAGGAGTCAGGGATGACACCGCGGCTCCCTCTGCCTTGAAACCTTTTATGATGCAGTTATAAGAGGCTGGTCACCCTGTTACTGGGATTACAGGCTTTCAAACAGTAACACCCATTATCTGGATTTTAGGGCTATTACTCCTTGAAAATAGTGCGTGTGTGTGTGTGTGTGTGTGTGTGTTTGTGTGTGTGTGTCTTGGAAAAAAGTAGTGTTCCGGAAGAAATGTGAAATCACGAGGAGACCCAGATAACAGCAGTGCTGAGAGCATGTGGACACTTTGGATGTTCCTCTACTGGATAAATCTTTGTGTCTGTGATCTTTGTGCTCATGCATCAGCTGAGTACAGAACATTCAGGCTGATAAGTTGAAACACTTCAGCTGGGTCAGGGAATTGTAGGCAGAGACGAGTTCCTTAAAACACTGAACATCACATATTGAGAATCTTCAAGGTGCAAACGTCCGAGGTTTTTTTAGCAGTAGTCTTAGCTTTCACTCTCTGGAGTTTGCAGTCACGCTGGGACGGTCGAATCAGGTAAATAATTGAATATATGGGTTTTCTATGAGGGGCCAGTCGGGGATCAGTATCTTGCCCAAGGTCACTTCGGCATGCATATGGGGAAGAGCCTTCACAGCAGCCTCTGATGTGATTGTGGGTCCGATCATAGCCTGTATTTAAAGTTGAACAACATGACGGCTCCCAAATGTGAAGCCAAAGTGTCTCTATGGCCCCCTAGTGGCTGGCTGCATGATGTTGTGTACTTGGTTTAAATGATGCAGTTTCGAGGTTGAATTTGAATATCGTGGCATCGGGAAACTTGGACCACACCACAGGAGCAGTATGGAGGCATGTTATGTTTTTTTTCTGGTGTTGTTTTTACTTTTTAAGAACCATTTACTTCCATTGTAATGGGTTTGGCTGCAATACTGTTTACCCCTGAAACTCCAGAAGTGTGTTGTGGAATGAACACTTCCACCACCACCTCTATCTGCAAAGTGGTGAGAGGATAATGAGGGAATTTTAAATTTTCCGGGTGAACTATCCCTTTAAGCAAACATCTCCCATCTGGCAACATCTGTCCAGACTAGAGGTCACATTTGAAAACCCAGGGCTCACTTACTTCCTCTCACCACCTCTGGTCCTACCTGTTCTGGAGTTTTCTGACTTTTGTTTGGGTGAAAATGCCACCAGAGCACATTTGAGTGAAAGAGAGGGAGAGAGGGAGAGGTGGAAGACAGACAGAAACACAGACAGAGAGACAGACAGATAGACAGACAGACAGAGAGACAGACAGGAGGTGGGGGTTCAGGGGCTGCACGGTGGAGGGTTGCAGTCAGACAGTCTCGCAGTCCGATGAATGAATGAATGAAACTGAAGGCAGTGAAACCTGATCCGCACGGGTCGGCCTCATTGTGCTCGGCTCGCGCGGCTCTGATTCTCTCTGGAACGGGACAGAACAGACAGAACAGACTCCCGGGAGCTCGCGAGCCCTGCATTATTCAGCGCGCGTGCCTACCGAAAAGAGAGAGAGGGAGGGAGGGATAGAGAGAGGGAAGGATAGAGAGAGGGAGGGAGGAGAGAGAAAGAGAGGGAGGAGAGAGAGAAGAGGAGTGAGGTTGGAAAAGCTGGCGCGTAAAGACTCAATGTCACCCCGGTCCCAGGCTGCGGTCACCGGCACCACCTCGCCGCTAGCATCCGCTCCTACGGCTCCACAGTGCGGGTGTTTTGTGTGAACGTTTCCCGCGGAGCAGCCTCCATCTGCGGCCACGTTGAAGGAGAAGAAGAAGGAGGAGGAGGAGAAGAAGTAGCGGTCAGTAGGTCGGCTACGCCTCCGCCGTTAGAAACTACTCCCCGGGTTATTATCCGGTAATTAGTCGGTGTTAAGGAGCTCCGGGGGATAAGCTGCACCTTTCCTCTGACAGGTAAAGTGAATTAAAACAATAGCATTACTTGTTTAAATCGATTTGAATGAAGTTAGCAAAGGGGAGTAAACTCATCCAATGGGCTGTTTGGATGTGGAGGGTGTGTGGGTGTGTGTGGGTGTGTGTCCGTTTTGTGTGTGGCTTTATGTGTGTTATGGGGCCTGTGTCTAATACCTGCAATCTCACTGTTTGTCTGTCAAAGTGTTGGACACAGGATACTCTCTGTTCTCTGTCTCCAAAGGAGGTCAGGGGACCAGGCTATCTGCTGCAGTGTAACCTCATTGTGCTGCTCCTGCTCCTCCTCCCCCCCCCCCCCCTCCTCCTCCTCCTCCTCTGCATCACTTTAACACAGATATGAGAATGACCTTAACCTGGTTTTCATGACTTGATGTAATATTCCTCCGACAGAGAAATCATTAGGATGACGTATACCTCGGTTTATTATCTTGTCCAAGCGTGTGAGAATATGTGATCACGGTGATTCAATATGATGTTGAACTATTTCAGAAATGGGTCTAAGGGACGGCCAACATGGCCTCAAATGTGAGGCATAAGCTAATTACATCAGCAAATATCGATAATTATCAAGATAAATCTCACAATATTGATCCTTCAAGTTTTGAGATGGATTTTTGCTCCTTTGGTTCAAATCTGAGATATAACAGTAAAGCCACGTATATTTTGTACCTCTTCCCCAAGCTTCTACAATGCATTAACATTTTATTGGTAAACAGTGAACGTTTGTTATTTTCTTATTGATTGAAATGATAAATTGTATTGCCATATAGACTGTTTAATCGCCCTAGTATTTCTTATACAGCTTGCAAACTCTTAATTCAACTTCAATCCAGTGTGAAGTACCTAAGGATTTCACCTCAGCCCCAACTCCAGCTAAAAAGCACTTCTTTTTATTTTTACCTCTATATAAACACTTTTTTAAAAAGCCAAGCCATCAAACCGGGTGTTGGTTTTTATTTTTGTTTGCTCAAGACTTCTCTATTCTTTGCCTGCGGCTGTTGCCAAGCAACTTGAAGTTTTGAGTTTAGCAGTGTTCATATTCCACCGGGGACGAAACGTCCTCCTGCTGCATACGAATGACTTTTAATCATCCTCTCGGCACCGGAGATTAAATCAGGTTTTTCAGCTCAGTACATCACGACCACTTATCCCACAAACACCGATTTATACAGATATAATACAGTGAAATACCCCTATTAAAGGCAGTGTTTATTATTGAAACTTAATCTTGCAATACCAACGTTTAATTTCAGTGCAGCTGATCTTTACAATACAGAAGGAGTGATGAGTTTCTCTCTCCTGTTTTGCATCCAGTGCACAGTCTGCCACTTGGAAACAAACTATACCCGGCAGATAGAATCCGCTGCTGGGATTCATATCAGATGTGATAGAAGCTGAGTGGTAAACAACGTCACGGAGGCTTAAGTCTGTTTTTATTGCCCGCTCTCCCGCTCGGTTGAGAATAGCTCATCAGCCGTGCTTAGCTGTTTTGTTTGGTCATCATTTGAAATTGCTGGCTGATTCTGGAAATAACCAAACCAAAGCAACAAACTGCCAATTCAGACAGAGTGCTTGCCAATAACTCTGCTGGGCCAGGGCACAGAGAAACAAAAAAGAAACATCACAGCCAGTGCTTTGATTTGATTGGATGGTTAATGACAGGAGGTACCTACATTCTGAATGTCTCATTGAGGCAGTCAGAGCACCTAAAGGTTTCTGTGTGTAAGGTACTTTGTGTGTGTTTGCGAATTGTGTGAGAACATCGTCAGGTCCAACAAAGTTATCAATGATGTCTTCTTCCTCCAAACCACTCCCTCTTCCGAGAAAGCACACGCACACACATTCGTAACAGCAGCATGGCTGATGATGCCATCGTGTCTGAGCTGAGCCGACCGAGCAGAGGAGGTGGAAATGGGAATGAGGTACTGAAGGAGAGGCCAGATAAGAGCGATCGACACGATGACAGGAGACAATGGGCCCGAGGAAAGACAAATGGAGGTGCAGGTGCGAGTGTTTTGGGGCGTAGCTTGAACAATCGATGTAAAGGCGAGTGGAGGGAAACACGGGGGGGAGTGAGGAGGATGCTTGTAGGAAGTCTGTTCAGCCTCACTGGGCTCAAAGTGTTGTTGACATTAACTGGCCGACGGCCTTTCAGTGGCCGATCTGTTGATTTTCCTTCACCGGCTCATTTCCAGGAAGAGACTTATACCCCGCCTTCTGTTTTTGGACGTATTCCAGACGTTACAAGTGGCTCAAACAGATGACCGAAAAGTTACGTGTAAACTACTGTTTTAGAAAACAGTAGTTGGCAAGCTATCAAACAATAGAAGGAAATTGTCTTTGTGTCAGGCTAAAGAAAAACAGATTTGAAAACTGACCTATCTACGCTGCTGGCTAATGATTGGACCAACCACATGCTGGTTTACAGCAAGATGTGGTCAATACTCCATCCACATGTTTGACGACACCTTGACACCATGAGAGAGGAAGATTCATATCTGTAAACATTAAACTCAGATATGTAAAGAGAAAAGTAAATGCCTCTTTCTCGAGAAGTACATTATCACAATGTCAACCATTGGCATATTTTTCTGTTATTGGAAACTCTCTTCTCTGCTCTGCCCTCTAGTGGGACTCGTGGAAGTACGTGAGCAGGACGAACTGATTTGATTGGAGCAGTTTCCTCCTTTTAGCCACGTCAACTAAAGAATAGTCTCATCCATGCCAAACTTCGTATGCAGTGCCACAGGGAGATGACCTCCTCATCTTGATCCTGCCTTCAAAGCTCCGATTGGCTCAGTTGTTTCCGCAGGGGGAGGGTGGAAAGCCAAACCAAACTATATGATAAGATCAGAGACAAGCGTGTCGATGCAGAGGTTGGGTTTGGAACAGTTAAGGTCAAGATCAATGTCTTAGCTCAACCTTTGTCTCTGCCCAGCCCATAATGATACAAAGGCAGCAGGGCATTTTATTTCCATATCCTGTTTTGACTCATCAATTTGAAAAAGGACAAAGAAGGCAGAGAAATGTTCAATGAAACATCTGAACAAGGTCAAGGAGTCATCTTTTATGCCACATTCCATTTTTCGATAAGTATTTTATCCTGTTTTGGTATTTGGGCTCCAGCTAGGAAGAGAACTGGAGGGATGCAGGAAATGCAACAAAGCAACGCAGCCATGTGATGGCCACCATTACACAACCTCGGCCAACAGCTATTGTCCAAAACATCCCCCGACTATTGTTGAGCCGCGCAACAGAAGTCATTCATTTAACACAAAGCCAAGCACAAACCACCTACTTGCACAATTACTGTTTACAGCAAACATGCACACAAACTGGACACTCACCCATGCATCTGAACAAACTTTTTTTAAATCTCTAATTAGTACTTCTAGTCTTTTTTCCCACACTACAATTCAAAACAAACTAAAGGCTTTATCTGTAGTTACAGGGAAGTCAGCAGGGAGGTTGACCTCTAATGTCAGGGCCTCATCTCACAACACAGCCCGGTGTTTTGCTGCTGAGAAGCTGCAGAAGTCTCTTTATCACATTCCAGCCGTGGACTGGAATGTCAGCCGGCCATTTGAGCTTTAGGTGTTACAGAATGTACGAGGGGGGGGGGGGGCGCAGGTTGGGGGGGGGCCGTCATTATTGCTGTTTTTTTTTTTCATCTTTAGAGAGCTGTGTGATGTGGGCCCTCAAAGTCAGGATACTTTTAGAAGGTGATGTCATATTTGCCAGCTTCTGCAAGGGTCTATTTTAGTTTTGCAGTGTGCTTGAGGATTTGTCACTATGGGAAATGAGTCAGAAAGACTTTTAGTTCCTACTGCTTCATGGAAAATCTGTCAGTGGTAGATGTGTCTCATGACCTCCACCAAGGAGCTGATGTTTTCACCCCTGTTTATTTGTTTGTTGGTTTTTGTTTCCAAGCAAGATAACACAAAAAAAAACTGGATACATTCCTATGAAACTGGATGGAATGGTGCGGAATGGGTCAATTCTGGTGCCGATCCAGGTTAGGGTTAGAAAGTATTCAGAAAGTATTTTCAGCTTCTCTAACATCGGGAGATAGGGCATTTTTCAGTAATTTCATTGTTTTGTCAGGGAATAATAAATGGATCTATAAACTTAAGGTACATTTGGGAACTGATATTCATGAGTATGTACAATTTTGTACGGCATGATTGAACTTAAGGTATGCAGCTCTATTGAGTGCCATTCTTGTATTTTCTTTAGGATGGGGAAGACAAAGTTTTGCTGGCAAAAGTGTAGATATGAAAAATCCTTTCCATGCTAATCTCCAGTGAGCATCTCTCGTGTGAAAACTCACTTGGCTCAGTATCTGCTGGTGTCATGATGACGGTCATCCAGGGATACTCCTGCAGGCTGCTGATAGACTGATTGGGGATGAAATGTGTGGAATGCACAGAATGTGGCAGACGTGAGTTTGAGGGGTTTTCCTTTAAGGTTAAGTAAGGTGAAGACTTGAATTTTAACTTTTAGTACTTGAAGTGATGGAGGTTCTGAAGCTAAATTAGCTGGAAAAACCAAATGATTCTTATTTGTCTTGCACACAGTTGACGCTTTGCATTTGAGGGTTTTACTGGAAGTGACTCAGCGGAGACAGTGTATTTGTGCAGGACTAACAGCCAGACGAGCACCAAGCTGTGGCATAAATGAGAAATAAACGAGAATGACTGTGATCATCAGGCTCAGTCATGTTTGCAGCTGAAGCCAGTTGTCTTCCTGTGTGCAGCCTCCTTCCTCTGTCTAAATACTGCAGGCTAATGAGCTGGCTTCCGGAAATAGACAGGTGATTAACGCACCGCTCCTCTCAGTGCAAGGCAGAGGAGCAGAGCTAGTTAATGCTATAAGCTACCACTGGGTAGCAGTTCACTCTCGCTGGACGACAGTGTAGATGTGCTCGGACTGATGGTCGGGGAAAGACACCCTTAAAGCCAAAGGTCATTACTAACCTTTTCTTTTTCCAATGCTGCCGGTGAGCTTGGTTTGAGCTTCAGCCATGCAGCATCAAAATGCAAATAGGGGAGCCAGCTACATGATCAGTCGACTCATGCAAGGGAAGAGTGTGCTGGTGATGGACAAGAAGGTTGGAATCAATTTCTGATAATTTCACCACAGTAGCCGTGTTTTAGATATTTGAGTTTGAAATGTTTCAATTGTTTAAGTATAGTTTAAATGGTGATTGATTGTGTTTTACAGAATATTTCCCGCCGCCAAGGATTTGTGTTTCGTCTGCACTTTGTTTGTTTTTTAGCAACATTATGCAAAAAACTACATTTTGTATAGGGGGTTGCAGCATGGCCCATCAAGGCAGAACCCATTAATTACCCGTTTGGTGCAGATCTGGGTCAGGGGGTGTGTCCAAGGATTGTTTTAAAGAACATTGTGAGAAAGCTCCAGATTTTTCATTGATTTGTCAGAGAATTCATGGATTTAGCTGAAAAAGACAGATTTTTCGAATGTGTGCAATTTGGTATTGATAACCAGTCAGTTAACCACCTGTAGCAGCTTGGTGTGTTGTGGTGGGTGTGTCCAGTTTTCTATACATAGCCAGCTGTTATCTAAGTGAGCGTTATGCTGCAGTGTAAGTCACTAATCTAATCTAGTCTCCACTTTGACTCTGTGCATTTGAGGCCACGCTAACTTTGAACTGGTGATTTGATTAACTGTTAAATACCTGTAACATCAAATGTGGAGGCGTAGATAAAACAACACATGATTGGCTGAGGATGGGAAACAGCTAAGGACTAATATACTGTTAATAATAAAGAAGAAGAAGTAAACACAGCATCTATGTTACACTGACTCTTTGCTTGTATCACATGTTATATTCTAGAAAATGGCCACATTATCTTCTCTGACCACACATTGTATTCTGAAACTATTGTGTGGTCTCTGCTGTGAGAACCGCTGAAAACCCCCGATTCATGCTGGGAAAGGATTAGAATTATACGCTCAGTGAATTTTTCTTTGCACACACACACACACACACACACAGAGACACACGCACACACCATTTCATACTTGAAACTCTAAAACTCAGTCATCCGAGTGTCGTCTTCTCCTCCTCTAGTTTCCTCCTTGCACAATCTTTCTTATTATTTCGTATTGTGACATTTCTTTTTCATACTCACATTTTCCTGTTGTGTGATTATTCATTGTGTATTAGCAACAGCTCCTGTTGTAGTTAAAGGTTACAAACGACTGTATTGCAATAGACTTGTTTTTCAGGCCTTTAAGATGAATTAGCCTGTTTTTAAGTGCTTGTTAGTTTTTGTATTGTTGTGATCACTGTGTGTTTATGTGTGTGATCTGATATGAAACAAAGGGAATGATGGTTGACAGCATGTACTGTGCTCTGCTAGATTAACAGCAGGAGAGAGCTGTGCCGTTATATAACCGGGGGGAGGCCGAGGGAAGGAAAGGAAGGAAAGGGAACAGTTCTTAAAAAAAAAAAAAAACGGTTATTGGCAAGAAGTTTAGGGTGTGACATTCTTCTTATTCCTGCTGTAGGTGGAACATTGTAGATAACAAGGCAGAGAGGCTGAAGGAAATAAATTCTCTCCAAATACTTGGATAAAACATATCCCTGATAAGTTATGACAAACGTAGTGAAGCCGTTTTCAGGCATGGACTTCAGAAAATTGGGTCAGGACATTTGTCTGAGTTCTTTTTTCACATAAAGGACGCAGCAGGAGATAGTCCGGGTCAGACACACTCACAACAGCATTTACCAGAACATTCAGGCAACAGGGAACATAAACTCCTCTGATGAAATCCCCACGTCTCATTACCAAAAGCAGAGTTTGTATTTTGTATATGTGAGGTTGTATTCTTACAGTTTTGCATCTATCATCACGTGTAAGATCTCATCTACAACTATTATTCCACATGCACATCTGTGGTCCAGAGAAAAACAAGCATTGCACCTTCTGCATGAACACAATTTAACAGAGGAGTAACGGTGTGTGACTCTTCAGTGTGTGTTCTCGTCTGTGTGTTGTGTCAGTTCGTCCTGCTCTTGTGTTAATCTGTCGCTCAGTCCTGTGGCTGGAGAGTGTGTGTTTACACAAGATGTCACACTCTCTGACTACAGAGCTTTCTGCTCAAGAAGAGCCCTCCATCTGGGAGTGTGCAAGTGTGTGTCTGTGTGTGTGTGTGTACTTGTACTTCCCTCTTTGTAAGGACCAGTTTTGTAGTTTATATTTCCTTTTGGAGGATTTGGGAATGTACCTCCACGGGCTGAGTCTAACTTTACATCAATTGGTTTGTAGATGGGCGTGTATCTTACGATAGCATGTTGTAAATTCGGCTGTTGTATTTTAGTCTATAGGTCCAGACCCTGGTTTGAGGCACCTAGGTTAGTGGGTGTAAAAGCCCCCTGGCAATTGGAGATTGAAGACTCAGATTTAACGTTCAGGTTGGTATTAGGTTTAAGTTAGTGGTAATTGACTGGGAATGCAATTTTGTCAATGATTGTCCTCACAAAGATAGAACTACAAGTGTGTGTGAGTGGAGCATTAGCATTCAGCCTGGTGAGCCTCTCTGAAGCGCCTGTCGGACCCTTTGTTGTCGCTCTGTGATCGGGGGTCTCAGACGGCCGGGCTTGTGTGCGAGCGGTGTCATGAGAAGCTTCTGAAAAAGGACACAAATTGTTGCCATGAGTCCCGACATGCAGAACATTCCTCTGTAAAATCCCGAAGCTCAGAAGGCAACTTAACATGATTTCAGTGTGGTTGTTGTTTTGGGCTCTCTGGCACTGGGTAGGTGAAATCCCCTTTAATTTCACTCTTTTGTGCAGCATTGTGAGGTCACTTTGCATGATTGTTGTTGTTGTGTGTCCGGGGGGTGAAGACAATGTGTGGTCGTTCTTCAGCAGCTGTGGAGATTGCGTTACTGATGCTGAAAGACTTGGCTGCAACTGTTAACACCCCACAAGTCTGTCTCTGTGAACTTTGCAATTCTTTCGTTTTAACTTGGCTGCTCTGGTTGTTCCAAACTTTGTATTTAACCAAATGTTGACCTCCCGGCAGGAATGCTTTGGCGCTCCGGTGTCTTTTTGTGTGTTAGCCGCGCAGGTGGCCTCTAGTTTTCGGTGTATATCCTGTGTCGAGGGCCATTTCCGTGGATACAAGTTAGCGGAGCTTCCTGGCTTCCTGTTTAGATGACCTGTGGGTTCTGATAGGCTTTTATCCAATCAGCCACTTCCCTTTACGCTGCAGCTAAATTTGTTTAAATGTCTTAAAAAGTGATCAATGCGCCATCTTTTATTTTGTTGCCATCCTCCAGCGAGACTTGAGTGTTTCAAAAAGTGGTGTGTGTGAGGCTGAAGAGCTGAGGAGGGCGTGAGCCTCACTGAACGCGCTTTTGTGCAAAAGTTGCACATTGTCCTTTGAGTTTGCCTGAGACCAGAGATTATATCACTTGCGCTGCACAATAGACGACGGACCCTTTACACTTCAACGCAGACTCTTCCTCCCTTTCTCAAATATCCACCAAAATCTGTTTGGTGGGAGAACATGAAACATGCAGGGTTCAGATTTATGCTTCATTTGAAAATGAAACCTCAAGTTGTGCATATTTGATCGGCCTAAATCAAAAATTAAGTGCTGGTTTGTTTTGAATAGAGACCACACTCCTCCTCCTTCTCCTCCTTCTCCCCCTCCTCTTCTTATATGAAAAATGCTTGAAAGGTGAAAGGTTCATAGCTTACTCTTTAATGGAGTAAGACATGATCATGCTGTTTCTTTGTCTGCATGGTGTGTTCCAAAAGTTCCTAAATAAGTACATGTTAAATTACTTTCCTTACCTTTTCTTGTAATAATTTGTGTGTCGTGCAGCTGAACATTAATGTGTCTCTTTCCTGCTGTGGTGTTCAACTGTGTCCTTTGCTGTTTTTTTCCGATCAATCATGATCAATATTCCATGACGTAAGACAGCTGCGGGCGCTGCTCTGTATTGACGCGATGCTGTTGACCCAGTTGCACATATTCACGCAGACACGTGCACATGAATTAACAGTCACACACACTCTTGCTGTCCTTCTTCAGTCCGTGACACTTTCTTCATCGGTCACACTTAAAACTGGACCCTGCCATCGTTAGCTCTTCCCTCTGTAAATCACCAGCGCTGTTATAATGGCACTGGTGACTTTGTGTGTCACAACGCCATCCGGGAGTTGAACTCTCCACTGCAGTAATTGGGTTACTGTCCCAATTTTGTCTGTGACCGAGTTCTCTTGATCATATGGGCTCTGGGTTATTTCTGGCCTGGGAACTCACCAAGATGTTTTAATTTTTTCATTTGAAACGAGGATAATTGAACGAGACAGGGTGCGGCACATCTCCAGCTGATTTATTTTTCTTGTGTTGGTTTATTTTTAGAATCGCAGTGATGTCACCAAAGGCAAATTCATATTTAGAAGCAGTGGGTGGGACAAGCACTGTCTGTTAGCCTGTGACGGGAGGGGCAGCTGATAATGGGCACACATGGTGTTTGCGTGGCTTCCTTTGCAGCCACAAAGTAGGATAACCTCTTTGACCTCTGGACCACCGTGCTCATAACCCTCCGGCTTCCATCAGTACTGAATCTTTCACGCCTGTCTTTTTGTGTGTTTTTTGGTTTGGTTTTCAGCAGGATTGCGTTAAAACAATGAATTTCCACGAAATAGAAAAATAGTTGTGAGAAATGATCGCCCTTCTTGACGTAAATATAGGGCTTAACTGAATTTAAGAGGCCAATTGGTTGGACCTTGGTGGAGGTAAACACTTTACAGAGGGCCGTTCTATATTCATTTGGTTGTCAATAAGACATGAGATGTACAGATGGTTCGGACAGATCACAGCTGGCCCCCTAGATTAAATTTAATCTAGGAATGTTTATTCATTTCTTTGCACGGTTTAAAAATATTCAAGTTCAACAAGTGATATTTCATCCCGGTAGAGAAGAGGCTAGTTTGTTATTAGAGCAGAGATATATATTTCTGTCAGATTCCACTGTAAAACGGCTGAGTCATTTACTTATTCTGCTTTTTAGAAAGATGACAATTTATTGCTCTAATTTCTGAAATGCACTCTGCACGCTGGCCCCGTCCTCCATCATTTAGCAGCTGCTGACACAGTATTGCTAATCGCTCTTGTAAATTCGAGGAAAGTGTTTCCACTTGCTTTGCGTCTTGATGTTCTAGTGTTTGAGCCGAGAAAGTGAACCGTGACTCAGGTCAGCTCTGGTTTCTGCCTGGCCGATCCTATGACCCAACACACAGACACACACACACACACAGACACACACGCGAACCAACACCTGCAGTAAGTTTTAGTGTGAGCCAAGACATAAAAAATGAGGGTTTAGTCAAATATTTGGTTCCTAAGCACATCTGAATGATGCTGTATAAATAAAATTGCCTTGTCCTCCATTAAGTTTGACTGCTTCAAGGTGAACAAGCCCTGAAACAGCACTAACAGCATCATGAGTCCTCTAAAAGCACTATTGATAAAATACTTTGCAGCTTTAGAGGCTTTCATTTAATTTAGTTTTTATTGAAAAAGTGAATACAACCCTCACACAAGGCTGAGGGCCTCCACTGATGATGAGAGATGAAAATGTGACCCTCTCATCGTCTCCTCCTCCTCCTCTTTTGTCAGTCATCATCTCTTCATCATCGCGCCCCCCCCCCCTGCCTCGTACCCTCAGTCTCCTCAGTTTTTGACAGAAGCTGTGGGATAAAGGGAAAATGGGGCGAGAGACATACGTGTAGAGGTGAGAAAGAGAGGGTTTGGTCATACACAGGAAGGGAGGAGTGGGGAGCCACAGGGTGAGGGTGGATGTTATTGGTGTGTGTGTATAGGAGAGCCGGTACAGAAGGGGTCTTTGTGGATGAGGGCATCTGGAGAAATCCACCCACACACACACACACACACACACATGCATACACGCTCAGCCCATGACATCACAGCTAGCAGAGCAGCCAGCAGGAATGTTACTGAGAAAGGAGAGGCTTTGTGGAGGAGAGGAAAGAGACGGGAGGGGAGGAAAAGGAGGAGAAGAAGAGGAGGAAAAGGCTTGGCCAGGGGAAAAGTCCGGCACTCCCACTTTCTGGAACAGGACGGACCGAGGCTCGACTGAAGGGAACAGAGCTGAATGGGATAAAACCCTCTGATAACGAAACACAACTAAAGGAGGCTAGCTGTTCAATATTACAATTTGGATTTACTGATGTCGCTTAAATAGGCTAGCTGTGAGAGCAACAGGTGAGTACCACCCATGTGGTCCATTTTCATTACCTCGTTTTTACGCATTTTGTGGTATTTTTTCTTTTATTAAATAGATTTTATTTGAATGAAAAAATGGGAGAAAGGCTGAAAAATATTCTGTGTGTTTCTTTTGGAAAAACTTCCCCTCATCTGTTGGCCAAGTTGTGACATTTTTATACGTAGGCAGCAACTTGGGAACGGAAAAGGAGGAGGAAGTGTCAGAATACACTAAAGCCTGATCCAAAACCCAGACGTTTTACTGTTTATAGTCATATTTTTGGTTAAGGTTAAGTACTCATGTCAAAGTTTATCAAGAGGTTGCAACATGATGCACTTTACCCTCTTCACACCGATTCCTCTGTCCAGCTGTTGGCCCACCTGCCTTTCTGCTGACACTTCCAGTCAGATAACGCCCTGTGTGTCCATTTAACCACATGTTTAGTTTAGTTTATCAGTTGCAACCATTGTTATTCAGCTTCTACAAACCGTCTCCACTGAAATCTTGAATAAGCGCATGATAGCACCGGGTTGGCCTGGGTTCAGAATCCAGGCTGTTTGGACACGAGAGCACCGGGCTCCAGTTACTACACAGGATCATATTTAGCCAGGAGACAGAGCCAGGGGGAAACGCAGACTGCTCTTGGTTACAACAGGAGCTCAGTGTGTGTGTGTGTGTGTGTGTGTCTGTTCTGTGGACGTATATATCATCAGGCTTTTGTCTTTACGTCTGCCATGTGTCCTGACCGCAGTGAGCGCTCTAGCAGACGACTGTGACGTGATATTAAAAGGCACGGCCGATGAGTCTGTATGTGAAACTGAACGATGGAGGTTATGAGACATAAAGAGAGTGTGTGTCAGGAAGTGTTCGGGTGTATTGTCTTTCGGATGATTGTCTTCAGGCTTATGAACCCCCCCCCGCACGGTCTCAGGCAGGCGGCCAAGTGCATGTGTTCAAAGTGTGTGTGTGTGTGTATTTGTGATTTCGGTGCATCACATTCGGAGAGTAAGTATTTCCAGATGTGATGGACGTGAAGACAGAAAATGAGACAGCAGCAAAGAACTGACTCAGACAGACACACATTTGTACTAATGTAGTTCTGACTTTCCCTTTCCACTATGTTTATTGTCCCCCCCCCCCCCCCCCCCCCAACCCTAACCCTAACCCATGTTGAAGAATGATTCCCCTTTTTCTTTTCAAGTTAAGGATCCGAAAAAGTGAAGTAAAACTACTATTGGGCATTACAAGACCAGGAAGGCATCTAATGTCTCTATATATAATCCTAATCATATTTCTAATCATAAAATCTAATATTTCCTTTCGGATTCGTTTCGGGAACTTAACCCCACCTCTGATTTTATCTTTAAACCCACGGCTCAAACAATAAATGATTAAAAACCCAACACCAAAGCACAAACGCTGGACTGCAGGACTCTCAGGCTCAGGCAAAGTGTCCCTAAGACAAAATAAGGTTCGGTACCCAGCCAAGCAGCAGGTAGGGCAAAGACAAGGTCAAAGAATGCACAACACAAAGTGGAGGAGAAACAAGAGTTAATATCCGAAGCCGTGTAGAAAAGCCGAAATTCACACTGAGGGCGACGACATTTAGATGCAGGTGATTCACAGGTGCACGACAAGGACACTGGCATCTATTTGCATGCATGAGACACACACACACACACACACCCACACACACACATTGTCCTCCATCACAAGTCCGACCTTGAGGACAGACAGCTATGCCTGGAATGTCAGCTCACCTCAATGCAACACACATTCATACACACCTGCGAAACAAATACACACACTTGAAAGAACACACTCGTGCTTGCATGCACTGCTGCACACAGACACTCCATTGTGTTTGTGTGTTTGTGTGTGTGTGTCTGCAGGAGAATAGCATCACATATGAGACATTCCTGTACTCTAGTACTGTTTTCCTGAGGCAGTAACAGGATATCCTCCCCCTCTGCACTGTCCTGCTGCTGGACACACTCACACATTCCAACACTCACACTCATTCAATGTACACAACGGGTCAGATAGATGTGGACAGAGGACCCGTGTGTGTCCTCACTCATTAACATAGGTTGTATCTAGGATGTGAAGCCAATGCACGAGTCCCTGAAAACTATATTCTCTCAAATCACCAGCAGGGGTCAAATCTCCTCGTGAAAATGTAAATTTGACCCCACAAGGATTGCTGTAACTTCAGGGTACTTTGTTCAATCCCCCGAAACTCCATGTGTGTAATAACGGAGCGGCACATGCTGAAATTAAAAGGTGATAATGTGGCTTGTACTTATCTGTATTATTACACAGCCCCACAAAGCCACTAGCATAGATGTAGACATCTGATCAGACGTGCTGAGTATTATTAGTTTAGTCGTCTGTGCTCGTGGCCCTTTTTTCATTTCCTCTCTTGCCTGAACACTGTTTTGGGGTTTTACTCAAACAAACTGCAAACATAGCCTGGAATCCAGCACGTCTGCACTTCAAACAACAACTAGAGAAACTTCTCAGCCGTACACAGATCACATCCCTCACACAAGAATCAACAATGACCCAGCAACAACGTAGAAGTCATGTTTAACTGTAAAATGTCATAGGTTTTAACTTTGCAAAATGAGGAATTTGCATGTGACCGAGCCAGACAGATCAGCAAAATGCCAGAGGCGATATCTTTTCTTTCCCTGTGAAGAAAAAAGGACACATGAGGATAGGAGGAGGAGAGAGCCCTGAAGAAGAGTGGAGGAGAGTGTGGCCTCAGTGTGTGAGAGACAAGAAGGATTTTGTAAAGAGGCAGGGTGTCATAATCCACCATGTGACTTCTCTGACCGCTGTTCCTTCAATGGAACAGTTCACAGAGCGGAGGGAGGAAGGAAGGGAGGAAGGAAAAGATGCACAAAGAGCAGAGAGGGGCTCAGCAGAAGAGGGGATGAGAAAACCAAAGGAGAGAGAGAAGAAAAAGAGGGGTAGATAAATTAACTAAAATCCGCCTTTCGCTTGTGCTTGTTCAAATAACTGTAAACATCATTAAAGACAGTCTGATCTTTTAAGTGTGGGAGGATGTAAAAAGTCAAGACTCCCTCCTTATGTGTGTTTAACTGAACAGGGATCTTATTCACTCAAGTGACCCTCATTAAATCCCCCCCCCCCCAACACACACACACACTTGGCATGTTACAAAGAATGGGGGCCAGCAGCTCCTCATGGAAGTAAACACACCCTCAGAGTGGAGGTGTAATAAGCCCAAGGCAGTAAAAAAGTGAAGCCAATGGAGCGTTTGTGTCATGGGAAGTCAATAAAAGACAAGAGCGTGCACATGAAGCTTCTGGCTAACAATGTGACAGATGTCTCACAAAGAAGACAGGGTCACAGGTTCGATCCCTGCAGGCCAGCGTGTTTCCTTTTGCATGCTTTTTTCTAGATATATCATTATCTGCGTTAATGTTTGCTGATTATGCAAAATAAATATATTTATGTGCTTAATTCTAGTCATGGGACAATTTTTTCTGAGGATTCCAAAGTAGAACAGGTGCTCATAAGGACAGGAAACAGGAAAAGGACAGGAAAGCACTAATGAAGAAAAGTGGCTTCAAAATAAAACAGGAAATGAGACAACTTGATGGATGACAATAGGTCACGAGGATGGTAACACAAGATAATGAGTAGAAAACACTTATCCTCTCTTTCAAGAACCTTACAACAAAATGCAAGGATATGATTGATCGTTTGATTTGTATTACTGTGTCATGCCCATTATGTTCCGAGCCTCGAACAGGCTTACAAGACACCATTATATAGAAAAAGAAAAGAAAGAGATAGCAACATCAACAACAATACGACACTAATACAGACTTTTTCTCCAAGATTTAGAAAGAAGAAAGGAAGGAAGACAAAGAGGCTAATGAACAAAAAAGGTTCAACAAAAGATTCACAAAGAAATAAGTGTTAAACAGGGATTCAAAAGGGTGTAACACACTTTTCAGTAATGATATAATAACCCTATTTAGTGACTGTCATATTCTAAGAGCATCATCACATATAATGGTGTCAAAGTCACGTGTTTGTTTAAACATGAGCAGTGTATTGCAATAACATGATTACATTTAATTCTGAGGCCATTAAGATGGATGTTTTAGTGCAAAACTCTGTCTTGAAGTTGTGCGATTAGTCGTTTGAAAAGGTCATTTGGATTCTGGAAATGGAAGAAACACATTTTGTCTCAAACATGAACATCTTCACAGCTGCACAACCTGAAACCTGAATCTCTTCTAACATTTACATTGCGAGTGACACACAACTGCAGAACACGTCTCTTATCAAAGTAATGAAGATACAAATGTTTTCAAATGTTTTTTAAGTGGTTGAATTTAAATTGAAGAAAGGAAGTAAATGGTTGTTTGTAGTAGTAATAAAGCACCAGCATGTGTATTGCTCCCCCTAGTGGTGGGAACGAGTCAGAACACACTCCTGCTGCAGAAACACTGTGCTACTGCAATGCAGACAAATATGTATGTGTGTGTGTACGTGTGTGCGTGTGTGTGTGTGTGTGTGTTAGAGATGATTAGTCTAGAGAATATCAGATTTTTATATTTTTGTGCTAAAACTGGTTGTTAGTTCTGTCTTGGAGCAAACATTGTATGTGTAGTGTGCAGCCCCTCCGTACTGTATCTCTTAACCCACACGCCCTCTGTCTGTTTGTGTGTTTGTGTGCTGACACAGAAATCGTGGCGGGCAGCCGAGGATGTCAGTGACTCAACGCCGAGAGAGCGAGCCCTGAAGAGCGTCAGTTTCCAGGAATCGGTCAGCGTTATCACCGACAGGCCCGCAAGCATGGAGCTGGAGAGCCAGCAGATGCAACATGGCTGCCTCGGCAGTCCCAACAACCGAGCCCACGGCGAAGAGGAGACTCCTGACAGCAAGGTGGCTCAGGTACGCAGGACCTCAGAATCCCATTCTTAGAAATCAACATCGAAAACTTTGAGGTTTTTTTAGATTCCTTTTGGGTTGAGTTGTAATTGAACTGGTTCTGTTAAGGTCTATGGTTTTGCAGAACGTCCAACCTCAATATGCATGCACAGGAGCTCCCCCTACATTTATTGCGATAAAACAACACTTTTCATTTATATAATTATATACAGTTTGTATGGCTTATCATCCAAATAACATTTTACACCCTTCCTCTAACATACAAATATTGTACAAAATGTGTCCACTGCAGCAGCCTGATCATGTGCTGTGTCCACAGGAGATCCGTTACCTGGACCAGGTGTTAGACGCAGCCTCAGAAACACCCACTAATGGAACCTCGTGTCCGTCAGATCACCACAAACCAATCAGCGTTGACAGAAGCTCCCCCTCTGTCTGTGTGTCAGCCTCCCCTCCTGTCAATCACCAGCCCGTCATCGTTGAGGGGCCCAGACAGACAACGTTCGTCCACCAGGACGACTCCCCGGTCAGAACCAACGGGCACGTGCAGGGGGAGGAGTCGGGGCCCGGCAGGGCGAAGTTTGAGCTGAGGGCGTTTCAGGAGGAGAGGCGGCCCGCGAAACTCTTTTCCCCCGGAGAGGAGCAGCACGTCAGAGTGACGAGGACACGACCCACAGAGGAGGTGGGCAGCAGACCACAGAGTATATTCATAAAGATGGACGACAATAAGAAGACTGTTATAAAATCAACAGACTTCATTTATGCAAAATAAATCCTTTAGAAAACTGGATAAAGTATTCAGTTGAGTCATATTAGACTGTAATTACAGACATTGATAACTTGACACTTCATATGCATGGTTGTTTCCTCCTTTCAAATTCAAATGAATTGAAAAGCTAAAGTTTACTGCTGGATCCTCGATGGTGATTCTCCCCCATGTCTGTTTTCTTTGGTCAGGTTCACGAGTTGGAGCGTGAGCGTCAGGAACTGATCAAAGACCAGGCTGTGAAGAAGAATCCAGGCATCGCCAGCCGCTGGTGGAACCCTCCTCAAGAGGTGGGCTCCAGTTGAATCATGGATTTCAGTTTAAAATTCTGCTGCTTCCAGACAAACTTACTGACAAACAAACTGGTTCCTCGGTTGGTTCGTTCTTTTCTTTGCAGGTTCCTTTGGAGGAGCAGCTGGAAACCGACAAGCTCGAATCGCTTAAGAAATACCAGGAGAGGAAACAGCAGAGGCAGAATTATACCTACACATACACACAGGTAACACACACACAGAGGTAACACACACACACACACAGACTTTGATAATGAGGATTACTTTATATCTTTTCTTGAAACATTTCTGTTTCCATCTCTATTTGCAGCCGCAGGTGTCAGGCCCTCCGTCAGTGGTGACCTTTGACCCCGAGCTGACCAGGAAGGAGGACATTGTGGAGAAGCAGATTGACTTCTCCTCTGCCAGGAGGCAGTTCCTGCTTGGGGAGACAACAAGGAAGGACGTGGCTCCTCAGATATATTCAGCCAAACCTTTCTGTAAAGCCACAACCAGGAGCAGCCAGGGGAGCGGGGACATCGCTGACCCCGGAGAGAGTCACGTGACCTGGTCTGACGAAGGAATCGCAGGTGAATTCACGTGTGCACGAGCCGTCATGAAGATCCTGCGTGAGGAAGAGGAAGGGAAGGGTCATTTCCTTCCGACCTACAACCCGGAGGAGTCCGACTCGGGGTTGGACGACCTATCTGTCCGCTCTCAGGACACCACAGTGTTTAGCTTGGATAATGTTTCCGACAGCGGGGCTTCGCTACCCCCTACCCCGCTGCCACTGACCCCGGTGTCACCTCCCACCCCCCAGCCCACCACACCAGTCAACGGGCAGGCCAATGGCAGTCCAACAGAAGACGAGCTGGAGTTCCACGCCGGGGTGCTCGTCCAAAACGCCATCCAAAATGCCCTGGCGGCTCAGAACGACGGGGAGTGGCAACGATTGGACTTGGATTCTTCCCAGTACAGCACTCCGGTGTCTCCATCCTCAGCTTCCACCAGTAGTCCAGTGCCAGTCTCCTTCTCCCCTGTGTCTTCTGGTGGAGGTCCAAGTCTCCAGTCGCCTGTGTCCTCCAGTCCAGCTCCATCCAACCCGTCCCCTCTGCCAGAAAGGTGTCCAGAGGTGAGAGTCACTCCCGAAGAGAAACCGTCAGACTTCCTGGAGACTCAGCAGCCACAACTCCAGACGCCTTCCCCGCCGCCATCTCAGACTGTCTCCCCCCCGCAGAGAGCCAAAAACGGGGGCCCCAGGATCAAAATCCAGTCCTCTTACGCCAGGGCGCTTGCTTCCTCATCTCTGGCTCAAGCTCCTGCCACAACCGCTCCCGTCTCCAGGCCGACCCCAGTTTATCGCCCACCTTCCCCTCCGAGCCCGGAGAAACCGGAGTTCAGCTACTTCAGTAAATACTCCGAGGCGGCCGAGCTGCGCAGCACGGCTGTGGCAGCCCGATGCCCCGAGCCGGAGGCGGCGGCCAGCGGCCCGTTCCGCCTGCGCTCCAAGAAGCAGCGAACATTGTCCATGATTGAGGAGGAGATCCGAGCGGCTCAGCAGAGGGAGGAGGAGCTGAAGAAGCAGAGGGAGACGGTGCCTGTGGTGAAAGTCCGCCCCAGCAACGCGTCCAGCAGCGGTCACGGCCCTGCGAGGACAGGGATGAAGAAGACCACCATCACTCCAGCAGATAAGATGAAGAGCAACAGTCTGCCAACTAGACTCACACTGACAGCAAAGACAGCTCCGGGTTAGTTGATTGAAAAACCACCAAACTTCACGTGAACGTGTCACTTCAACAAACTTGTCTGACTCTTTGTGTTTTTGTGCGATTTGCAGGAAAGATTGAGAAGGTTCGACCGGCGCCGCCCGTCTCGCCCTCGCCCTCGGAGGGGGCCCTGTCCGACGCCGGCAGCGAGGACTCCGGGGGATCACGACCCAGGAACTACATGCAGACGCTCATGGAAGACTTTGAATCCAACAAGGTGAAGAGGAGGGAGAAGGTAGAAGACAACAGTGTAAGTATTCCATCAAGGATTTAAAGAAAATTGAGAATTCAAAACTGTCAACCATCAAAAAAGTATAAATAAATAAATTTGATTTGCACGAGTATTACTATTATTTTTTACTATTATTATAACATTTACTCTTGAAAATATAAATAACAACACTGCTACATCCCCACAAAAATTATGACATAAAATATGGACCTTCCACCTAGATGTAGAAGTAGCACAAAGCTCACAGCAGCTTGTCTCAGTGTTAGTGGCCTGAAATGACCTCTCATTTGGATTCTGTGAAGTCATCATATATTGAATACCCATGACTCACTGGTATGAGCAAATTCTGTGCAACACCAAAGGGAATCTCCCCGCTTGAAACAGGACATGAAAATGTGGATCTGAACACATCTGTTAATCGTCATTATTAAGATTTAAGTGTCTATTTACAATAAGTGTTGGGATTTGTCAGACTTAAATGTTAAAGTAAAGGTTTAAAGAAATTTGCTATGACTTAAAATTGGCTTGTTTCATGGATTGTGACGTGATGTGAAAAGATCAACAGTTTCACTTCTCATCGTTGAATCTGTTCACCAAGAAATCATGAACTGCAAAATAGATAAAAAAAGGCCTTTTCAAGATATTTTCCTGGATGTGTCTTGAACTGATCATGTGCGGTGCGGTGTGTTTTTCTCGCTGCTGCTGTTGTTGATTGTTTCTCCATGATGACATCACATGTGTTGACTTTGTGTTACTGTTGCTTCTCTCCTGCTGGTCGGTCAGTATGCCCATTTGCTGCTGGCTAACGAGGTAACCACCGAGGTACCTGTTGCTCCCCCGACCTATTCACTCCGTTCAACTCTGTTTACATCCACAGACCTGGGCCAGACTCCAATCTAACAAACACTGTGTATTGTGGACTGTTTCTGCACAGTTAAAACCCTTAAATCCCATAATAGAGTAGCTTCATATACCGATACCTAGCATCTCATTGAAAGAACCATTAATCCAGGTGAACTGAATATGATTAAAAAGTTGTTTCCATGGCCGTTTTTGTAATGTCATGTCAAGTTTATATATAAAAAGAATGTTTAAAGCAACACTGTGTCACTGAGCAGCAGCGCCCTCTGCAGCCTCTTGTGTGGATTGATTCTTTTAGGCTCTGTGTCGAAGATAGAAAACAATCAATCCTCTCTCACTGAGCGGAAACGAAGCTGGACCTGATTCTAATAGGATATTAAGTGAATACAAATAACTTAAAGACTCTTAAAACACAGAGACAACATGTAGGTCTTTAGTTTACACTTAAATGTCAATGGGAATGTAAAGAAAACTCAATCTGTTTCTATCTGGTCCCAGGTCTGATTGTGGTCTCACTGCTTATTGTTCTGTGGTGGTGGTGCTGCATGTGCCTGTCCATTGATTTGGGTGTGTGAGCTTTGATCCGTCAGATCTCAGGATCGCACCTTCCACCCGCATCTACCTCACCTTCACCCTGAATCCTGCTCACAGAGAAATGTCCCCCTTGTGTGAAGATGGGTGTTTGTAAGAGTGTGTGTGTGTGTGTGTGTGTTTGTGTGTTTGTGTGTGTGTGTGTGTGTGTGTGTGTGTGTGTGTGTGTGCATGTGAGAGAGAGACAAGAGTTTGAGGATTAAGTTATGAAACAGTTTTGGTGTTCAAGCATGAATCCTTTGTTGTAAATATCAATATTAAATGTGTGATTGTTTTTATTGACAGATATTGCAGGTGCGCTTCATTTTGCTGTATTATTTAAAAAAAACGTGGCTCAGACGTGAAACCATCATTGCAGGACGATCTAACCAGGCGCTCCTTCAGTGTTTGACATGCACGGCACATTAAAGTCACTGTGGTGTGTTTTGTTTGTGACGGAACAAAGCATGGGTTTGAACCACTTCTTAGCTCGCAGCAAAAATGAAAGTCCATACGTCTGATTGTTTGTTTTGTGTTCGTCAGGTTCTGGAGGCCACTCGTGTCACCAGGAGGAAAAGCGACATGGCGCTGAGGTGGGAAGCCGGCCTCTACGCCAATGAGGAAGGAAAGGAGGAAGAAGAGGAGGAGGAGGAAGAGGAGGAGGAGGAGGAATAAGAGTAAAACAGTTCCTTTTTAGAGACGGTGAAGGGACTTGGTCGGAAGGAGGAGATAGAGGAGGATGAAGGAAGAAATGCAAACAGGAGGAGAAAGGACAAAGAAAGGAAGGAAACAGTATTTATTTTACTTATAGTATTCTGATGATCACGTGAAACGCCGGCTCGACCGATGGCTCTCATCGAGGAGATCGATTTTTGGACCTGACGACTGAAGAGGAGTTAAAAGACAAAGAATATGTGAGAGACACTTGAAGTGTTGCAGTGAGTGACACTTTGAAAGGGTTTATGGTGGTTTAAGGACGTTCTGCAGAGGTTTATATGGGACAGAAGGTTTTTTACTGGCTGGTAGACGCTGAATGACTTAAGTATTCATAGGACTTTTCACTTTCTAGTTGAAATGCAGGCTGAGATCTAAAGATTTTATTACGACAGGTCGCCTGAGACCTGATGGGAATGATGGTTTTGGCGATGTGAGCTTGATGATAAACCGCAGTGATCTTTAGAATGTGTGGGAAGATGATGCAGTAGATGAGCGGGTGTGTGCTGATACTGGTTTTGATGGTTTGGATGCTACTGCAGAGAGGATGTGATGTTTAACAGGATTGTAACCCAAGCATCACTTTCCGAAATAACACACAGACAACACGTCGCTCTGAGCTTCCCCTTCAAGCACCTGCATTAAATCTCAAGTGGCGACTTTGAGGCTGCTGCACACTAGAGGACGATCAGGGCGATTTTAGACCCAATTTGCTCTTTCCGACAATCGCTTGAGGTCACTCTGTGAGGATTATCTGCTCAAATAATCCTGAAGTGTGAGGGGTTTACAAAACATTCGTAATTCCACCGGTTGAGTCTGAGTCTCGCTTAAATCTGAATCGATTCGAGATCATGTTTGATATTTTACGATAATCAGCTCCTCAAGAAACCCTTAATAGCGTGAGAGAGAGAGAGAGAGAGAGAGAGAGAAAATTCTTTGTTTTTCTTCTGAAGTTAAGTATATTCACACGAGTGTTTCACACTCACGTTCAGGAGGGGGCGGTAATGTGTTTAAAAGTTGCCAACTGCCATAAATGGACTGAAGAAGAAGAAGATATTGCGAGTTTCTGTGAGATTTGAAGTCTGGAACGTTTTTAAAATCAGTCAAGAGTTGAAATCCTCTCGTGTGCAGCAGCCCTCGAGCGTCAGGGAGGAAACCTGCAGCTTCACCTTCGACCTGTCAGTTCAAGGTCGAACGCTTCACAGGTGTGATGTAGTCTATCCTCTCCTATCCTTTTCTGTAGACTTTAAAGAGAATACACAGCCCCATATAAACAAGTCACTATTCTTCAGTGTGCAGGAGGAGACAGGCCGGGGGGGAAGGGAAGCTAGCTGCAGGTTATGTTTGTGTCAGAATGTGTTAAATAAAGAAAGGGCTGGGTCCAGGGTTTTATATTCTTTACATAAAAAAAACACTTATTTTACCTTCACTGGCTCCGCCGCTCGGTCGAACCTGTGCTTTCTGATGTGAGCAGTTTGTTTTCATGTATTATACCGAGGTAGGACTGTGTATTTGATAAATGATCTAACTGAGGATAAAGTTTGATGAAACAAATATATATTGAGGAAAAAAAGCTTTTTATAACAAAGTTGTGATACCAAAAGCGAATGTTGATATTCAGAGAGATATATTGATTTTGCAGGACGCCGTGATTTTCTTGTTTTGTTGAAATGGACGAAGAAGAGACTGATGATACTGTGGAAAGTCCCGTTGTAGAGAACGATGTTTCTGTTTGAAATGAAATCACAAGAACACGCTGCAAACACAATCGGTAAATAAGTGAGGATTGAAAGTAGAAATGTGGATGCAGTGTTTGTGAACCACTTTTCACTCTTTATTTTGAAGCCATCCAGATTTTTTTTTATACAGGATTATGATATTTTCTTTTCTGTAAATCAAAGGGTTCAAGTTTTGATCAAGTGTCCTTCAGCAAAGTCCCTGACTTCTCTGTCTGCTCCCCCTGAACAAAACCATCCAATAAATATCTGAAATTCAAAGGAAATTGAGGTAAAATTGCACAAAATGTAAAAAAAATGTTTTGTAGGACAAATTCTCTCACTTGATGATTATGAATCTGTATTGTTTCGTATTTAAAGGAAAATTCCCAGTTGGCAAATGATGCCAAACGCGTGTGCCAGCTGCTTCACCACCCAGAAGTGAAAACTAGTGACTTCACTAATGTGCAAACATTTCCCCATGAAACAAAAACTCACATTGGTTCCATAGAATCGTCCTTGTTCTTGTTTTTATAAACTTTTAATAATATACAAAAGGGGAAATAAGTATTTAATGATAAACAATGAGGGTGTTCTTTTTATGAGAATGTAAAGGAAAGTGTGTTATCGATATCACAAGTACAACAAGGAAGTGCTGTATTGCTGATCCTGATTTGAGATTCATTCTTAGCACAAGACTTATTTGGGATTTTCCAGACATGACTCAAGCTAGCAGACATCTTATTTTTTTTAAATGCATATTTTAGTCATTGTGGCTCTTAATGCTTTCCAAAGAGAAATAGTGGAAATGTGAGCTTTTATTGCCAGGATGAATAATGGATCATTCCTTGTGATGAATGATTGTTTTCCTGTGGCCTATTCTCAGCACAATTTTTTTTTTTGTATTATTAACAGACACAAAATCATTTCTGCTTCAAAAAACCTGCTGCGATTCTCACTAAACACTTTTGAAAAGGTAACAGACATCCCAAACACCCAGAGGATTCATTACTGTGTGATTTACTCTTCTTCTTCTTATTATTATTATTATTATTATGCTTTTGTCGTTTGAATTGACGGTGCAGAGGAGATTTATTTATCATTTGAAGACGCTGGTAGCTTATTGTCGCACCGAGCTTCAGTGTGTGTGACAAGGCAATCGATCACGTATTCGTGTATAACCTCTGTCCCTATGTTAACCACTTGTATGCTCATACTCTGCTTTGTTATTTTATAGCACGTGTAAGGCTCACAGTTATACATCTACTATACATATTATGAATATTTTCTCATTAAAAACAAAACGTGTAGATGCCGGGTCTCTGAGTGGTTTGTTTACACACACACACACACACACATGCTTTTATTTTGACACTTATGAGACGAACAAATACTCACATGTTAGTCCTGTGATGACATCAGTGAGCAGAAGTATGAACATCTTAAAAGGATCATCCTCCACCTCTCAGACAAATAATAATAACTTGTTTTATGTATGTGGCACTTTTCATAAAGAAATTAAAACTCAGAAAACATCGCCCCCCCTTATAGGACTCAAACACTAGACATAGTTGTGAGAAGATAATCAGTGAATTCTCCTTTTTTGGGTGACCTATCCCTTTAAGTATAATATTGAAAATAGATCAAAATGTGTCTTCATGGAAAAACCATTAAAGCCAACCAGTCAAACCAGCAGCAGGATCTTAGAGGGGAGTTGTCTGGAATAAATGACTTCGAACCTCATCATGAAAGTTACTCCAGATGTTGAGTTACTTTCAGTTTGAACAACAGACTGTTTCTCCAAAGTTGTGGACACGTGAGGAGGAAGTGGGTGTGACAGTGTTTTCTCTGGTTCATGTGTTGGAAATTCCTTCAGAACCAACCCGGTCTTCTGCGTCTCTCCTCGGGCTTGAATCACACACTCACCCAGTTCCTGAGCGAACCATGGGGACACGGAGGTGGTGTCAAGCTGCCTCCGCGGTGCTCCGTCAGATCGAGCCGATCGTTGTGCTGGAGCAGCTGGGCAGCTGCTTCTTCGACACCGCGCTGCTGCTGGTGGTCCGGGACCGCAGCTCCGACGCCTCGTACCCGGGTCAGTCCGAGGAGGCGAGCCGGCAGAAAGCCATGACCGACTTCTACATGACCTACAACCTGATCATCCGCTTCGTGCCCATCCTCCCGGCGCTGCTGCTGGCCAGGCTGAGCGACCGCGGCTGGAGGAAAGCCCCCATCGTGGTGCCCCTTGGCGGGTACGCGCTGTCCCGGCTCGCCCTGCTCCTGGTGCTCATCCTCCGGCTGCCCCTGGAGCTGATGTTCGGGGCCGCGGTTGTCTTCGGGCTGTCCGGCGGCTACTGCGCTTTCTGGCCCGGCCTCATGACGCTGGCGTCGCTGGGCTCCTTGGCCACTGACCGCTCCAAGGTAAATCTAATTTAGATGTCATTAAATTAAAATAATAGTTTATTATAAGCGTGACAAAACTTTAATAATGTAATTGTTAAATGACGATGCATTGGTGCTGTCTAACCACTTAAAAATAGGTAATATACAAACAATATTAATATTATACAAACAACACAAAATACAAAAAATAACTTTATTTTTAAAGCACCTTTCAAAACAGCCATGAATCAAAAAGATGAAAAATAAAAAGAATAATACAAAGCGTCAAAAACAACAACAAAAATAACCAAGATGAAAAATGATATGTTACTAAATCTAACATCAGCAACAAAAAATATATAAATGTACCTAATTTAACGGTAATGGCAAAACGACACAGTAAAGGAAACATAAATAATGGCTAAGCACGATAAAGTGAAAGTCATACGTTAAATGTAAGTTTTGAGAGATGATGATAAATATGTCAAAGACCATGTATCATAACTCGATATTTGTACATTTTTTACAACAATTTGGTGGATGAGGTAAATAGGTTGTTAGTTGATATCTTGCAAACTGAATAATTATATAAATTGTTCACTAATTCCTGCAGATTTTCTTCCCATGAAGCAGGAATCTCTTAAAAAATACTAAAATATGCCCAATGTGGCAGTCATGGGTTCTGTTCTCCTACGAGTTTGGTGGAAATCAGTTTAATAGAGACTCAGTTTGGACGTGAGGTGTGGTTGGTTTTGAAACAAGCTGTGTGTTGTGGTGCAGGCGCTGATGCGGGTGGAGCTGCTGTACGGGGCCACGGGGCTGGTGGGCAGCTTGATCTCGGGTCATCTGTTCCAGGTGAACAGCTCCGGTCTGGGAAACGGAGTCGTCCTGCTCATCGTGGCCACGCTGCTGAACCTGCTCTGTTTCATACACTCCATCGTGCTGCTGCAGGTCAGTGTGTGTGTCTGTGTGTGTCTGTGTGTGTGTGTGTGGTAGGAATAATATCACAGAGGAAGTGAAAGCGTGACTTGTGGTACTTCTATCCCTAAATTCATCAGGGAGCTAATATTTCACTGAGAAGTGTACAGATGTTACAGATGTTGATGATGCAGATGTTAAAGGTCCAGTGTGTAAGATTTAGGTCAAATTGTTCTATTGGCAGAAATTGAATATTAAATAATCCCTCGTGAAGTTGCACTAATGGTTGTTTTCTTTACTCTAGAATGAACCCTTTATATTTAAATACTTTATATTCAAATCAGTGGCGGATCCTCTCTACGGAGGCCGCCATGTTTTTTACAGTAGCCCAGACTGGACAAACTAAACACCTTTTGAGTATTCATGCCAACTGAAGGCTACCACAGGTTCTCTCTCATGTTTGGAAGGGGAGGGTGAGGTGGGGGGTATTCAGCTGCAAAATGCAACTTCACCACTAGGTGTCACTAAATCCTACACACTGAACCTTTAAGTGTGTGTCCGTCTTGATTAAAGGTGAAACAAGTGTCCATCAGTGAGTCTGAGGAGGACGGTAACCTCCTGGCTGTTGATGAGGCGCCTGTCGGCATCAACAGGGTGAACATCGTTCTGCTGTTCGCCGCCGCCTTCCTGTACGACTTCGCTGTGGGCGGAGCCATAGAAATACTGGGCGTGTTCGTGTTGAAAGAGCCGCTCAGCTGGACAGCCGCTCAGGTAACATTTACCAGTTGTTGAGTTTTTTATTTTATCTTCTTGTATTTTCTCATCCGTTCACTATCTTTATTCCCTCTCTTCCTCCAGGTTGGTTACGGGAACGCAGCCGGCTGCACGATTTTCCTCACCAGCTTCGTCGGCGTCATCTTGTTTCGTCGCTGCTTCGGCGACGTCACGCTCATCCTGATCGGCATGTTCTCCTTCGCCTCGGGGATCTACTTCATGTCCTTCGTCACAGCAACTTACATGTTCTACCTCGGTGAGACAGGGACACAATTTGTGATGGCGACCTGTGTACCCGCCTTTTTTTTTAACTTCGGAAAATAAAACAGAAGCGTTATCTATTATCACCTCCTTAACATTTATCAGATTATATTGATTCATCAGGTTTAATCCTTTTCTTAATTTGTGTATACTTTAAAAACGTATAAAAGTTAAGTCTATAAATCAGAAAATATTGAAAAGAATGGATAAAAATCTGGTTATTTTTTCATTTTAAATCCCAAATATATTCTATTTACTTTGCTATAAAACCCACAACAAATTATTAGACAAGCTGGAATCAGAGCTTTGAAGCCTCTTTGCTGGTGATTCCCGTGGACGGAGGCATTAGGGTTTTCAGGTTCAGTCCATTTGTCCCATTGTTGCTGATGCGATATCTCAGGAATGCCTGTAATTCCCCACATGGACTCAAGGATAAACTGATATGAGATTTGAGGTTAAAGGTCGAGGTAACTATGGTTTCTCACAGCCAGACGTTTCTGGACAGATCTGTCAGCCCTGGAGCAGGAGTGAGAAAGGGGAAGTGTATTCAAATCGTTCTTCGTCTGAATCAAACACAAACGTTTCTAAGAAGATTCATGTCGTCGTTAAAAAACTTTAGAAATAGGAACAAAGATCAGGAAGTGCAAGTGAGTAGAAGCCATAAACATCTTATTCTTCCCCCAGCGCTCGATACACTAAAAGCTTGTCATTTCCTTAAATGTCTAATCTGTTAATAACAGAACTAGAGACTGTACCTGTTCCAGAGTTGGTTCATATTGTGCATCTTGTTCACTTTGTGGAGGGGGGGGGGGGGAGAATAATAATAATGACTGAGTGTTGATTTGTCCGCAGCTCGCACGCTCACCCTCTTCGCTCTCATCCCGATGCCAACGATCAGATCCCTGCTCTCACAACAGGTTCCATCCTCCTCATATGGTGAGTCTGCAGCCTGTGTGTGTGTGTGTGTGTGTTCGTGTGTGTGTCTGTGTGTGTTTGGATTTAGAGCCTCAGCTGCTACTGACAGTTGCAAACAGTTTTACATTATCAAAGGGTCCGGCCATGTAAATCTCAAAAATAACAGATTTTCACACACAGATTTTAGATGAGCTATTTCTTTGGTGGAAATTAGATTGAAAAAAAGGAAAATTCCCATGAATAATCCAAAAGAATGATCCTCCTACATTGTTATAATCAATGTGTGATGTTAAGTGTGTTGAAGGAGCAGCTCTGTGACACAGCAGCAGCAGACGTGAGGCGGAACCAGCTTTTTAAAAACTGGCCCTGGATCAAATTCCTCTGCTAAGGACAAACACACCACATTCTTACTCACTAGATCTCAGTCACATCAGGATCCATGAGTTATCGTCTGAGAATCAACGTTAAAGAAAGTTTAAGAAAACAAACAGTTCCTGGATCAGCACCACAATTGAATTAGCTCCTCTCACTCTAATCCGTCCTGTGTTGTTTTTGCATCATCTTGTTTATAAAACAAACCAAACTAATGGACGGGGGGGGGAAACATTAGCTCCTCTGTGGAGGTCAAATCTAAATATTCCTTTGGCAGAAAGTACATCCAAAAATTGTGAAATCTGTTTAATAGATTATCCTTTCACATGGCCCATCATTGCTCTGTGCTGCCATGTGAAAGAACAACTGGGTGTTTCCATCGGTGGAGGACAAGAAGCCTGTGGAGCCTGGTTGTGTTCGTGACTCATTAATTATCCCACGGTTGTTAAAAGTTTGACACCCTTTATTATTAGTTCTTTATTTCCCTCTGATCTCAGGCTACAGACATCTCTTCATTTTCATATAGATCAAGTGAACATTAGTTTTAGTTTTACTCTGCAGGAGTAGTGTGTATTAGAAATATCCCTGTTAGGCCAGTCAAACCAGTTTATACTCAAATCATGACCTATTTCAAGATCTTGTTCACCCACAAGTCATTGCCATGCTTCCTCACACATACACGCACACACACACACACACACACACACACACACACACACACAGATAACTGATGAATACAGGACCAGGGTTATTTATTATCAGTGTGTTTGCTTAGAGGTGATCTCACTTCACACACACCTGAAATACCAATCTCTTTCCTGTCCACACACACAAACAAGGAACCAAAGTTCACACACTCATCATAGATATCTGAATAAACCGAAATATGACATTTTCTTCTTCAAGATCCGTCAATTATTCTCTAGGGAAACTTGTGCCAATGTAACAATGTATTCTGTCTCTCCAAGTTTAGAGGAAATCCATCCTGTGTTTTCTGCATGATCTTTCTGAAAATCAAGCAAACAACATTCCTTTGAAAAATATACCTTTACATCAAAATGTTTTAGGCACAAAACAGAATAAGGATGATTATAAAAATCAATAGATATTATTTATTGAGATAAAGTGTAGTAGACAAGAGACACGTGAATTATCTTTATTAAATCAATCTTTAAGCTGAGATCAAGCTGTTGACCACAGCTTCATATCTCCTGCACAGACATGAGAATGATATTTATCTTCTTATCTGACTCCCGGTCAAAGGAAATCAGCTCATTTCTTCAAAGGGTCAAACTACTCCTCACTCCTCCTCCTCCTTCCCATCAGGCACCACTCTCACCTCCCTGCAGCTGACTCTGAAGGTCGCCGGTCTGACCTACATCCCTGCCTATACCAAGATCTACCAGAGAACCCTGGACTGGTTCCCGGGCTTCATCTTCACGCTCTCCAGCATCTTCACTGTCCTGGGGATGATACCCATCAGGTAGACTGCTGCTGCACATCAGAATATCAGTTTGCAGGTTTACTTAAAATCCTCTGATAAAAAAACCTGAGCCACTGTTTCATTCCTCCAGTATCTTGGGCTGCAGGTCGCCTCAGTCGAGTCAGCGGTACAGACGGGTTCTGGGCGACTGATTCACCGGCAGAGAGTTAACCTCAGCACAAGGCCGACGGGAACTGAAACGTGAAACGCAGGAGACTCACTTCCCGTAACTGGATGCGATGCGGGAAAGGAGTTCCTACTCTTGTTGTAAAGCTGTTACACAAGGAAACATACATTTTATCTTTTCATCAACATTTTACGAAACCCATAAATAGCAGTTTCCAAATGTTTACTCTTTTTTCTCGCTTCACACCGTGACAAGTGTGGAACTGAATTAAATTAAAGGGTGTTGCTGAACTGCAGATCAGTTAAAAATACTCAGAAGTTGTTAAAAATCTGAGTTTTTCTCCAATGTTCAGCAGGAAACTTGTTAAAATATGAAGAATTCTAAACAAAATTTGGTGGATTTGTTTCAGCTGCAGATCGTCTGGTTCAGGAAGCCGGGGATCATGGGTAATATCCCACCCCCTTCACTTGTGTTCCAGTTCAGTAAAAGACACATTGATTGACTTTGTTTTTATACATGAAACCACTTAAAGGTTCAGTGTGTAGAAATTTAGTGACATCTAGTGGTGCAGTTGAATGTTGCACTCCTTCCCCCCTCATGCACTTGAAATGAGTTCAAACCAGTACAACAAACTGCTGAAAGCTGTTTTTGAACTTTCGACCCTGATGCGGCCGAACGTCATGGAGCCGCGGATTGAAAACTTTGATGAAACTTCCTCAAAAGGATCCGTGACATGTTCACCACCTCGTACACTTGTTTCAACATGACACAGAGTTTTCAGGGTTTGCGTCAGATACGAAAAGTCCCTTTTTTTTTATACTGTGAAAAGATCATGTTTGCTTTTGTGAAAGGATTAAATATAACTCAAACTATCACTTTATTTATGTTAACATCACATATATATTAAATTCCTGCTGGAAGGAAAGAAGAGGCCTAAAACTGGATGGATACTAGGATTTCATTTGGGAGCGACACTTCTGAAGATCAGTTTTTATTGTGATTGCATTGCTCTGGGTTTAATTGTTTTCATTCAAGTTTGTGCTTTGTTGTAAATTATTTTTGTGTATTTGTTTGTCTAAGAGCAAAGAAAAAATGGCTTTTTCGTTTACACTTGTGATAGTTTTAGTTTTTTAATTTAGTGGTAAAGCACTATAAACTGCAATCAACTATTTGAATGGTACTTACTAGAAAATCGTGCAACATTATTTTTATTGTATGCATTGATTTATTAATGCACTTTTATGGGTTCATGTGGCATTTTCAGAATTTCCCACGGGATTAATATAGTATCCATCTATCTATCTATCTATCACAAATACAAAAGGTTCGCTGTTCTTGTATTTAAACTTTAGATTTCTTTATATTTCATGCTGGTGTAGTAAAGGTTACGATGAAGGGAAAACATTTGTATAAATGTATCAACAAGCTGTAAATTAAATAGTTTTAATGTCTGGTTGTCTTTTTCTTTTTAAAAACAGATTTTTTTATATTTATTTTATGAAACTGGATGCAACACATTCTTAAATTCAGTTTTCATACAGCCGTCCTGTTTAATTTTTGTTTTAAATATTTGTTGTTAGTTTTATTCTGCATATATTTGCACTTAAAATACATTACAAGAAAAAAATGAAACCGGAGCCAAAGAATAATCAAATGAAATCTTGGTTTTTATTATTATTGGTCCAATATATCCAAAAAATCATTTGAGGTAAAGATAAATTGCTTCAAAAACAACATCAATATACAAGCTTATTTGTAATTACAACAAGATGTTATTCACATCCAAATGTACATTAGGAGCTCTGAACGTAAACAGTACACACTTAGGAGAACAGAAAAAAGAGGAGAGAAGAGACGAAGCTGGATTCAAACGATTTGTGAAAGTTTAACTTTTCCTACGGGGGTTGGATTTTTTTGACTCTGAGCTGCAGATGATCGTACGGGAGGAAGACAGGAGGAAGAGACGGGGACATTTGGCTTCGAGACATTGGATTTTCTACCTCTGAGAAAAATACACACAAACACACAATAATTTGACACCAGAAAGTAAATTTAGCTCTTTGTTGGTTTTTCTTCTCAGCAGATAGTTCTGCCAGTGGCTGGAGCTACATATAGTAAATAGTGCAAAAAGAAATCAGCAGGCACACAGCAGAATAAGGGGCTTTTACAGTGGCTGTGAGAGAACAGACGGAAACTCATCACCGGCGTTTCCAAAAATAAAACTTTCGTTCCTCATATTTCAGTTATGCCAAATTTAAATATTACAAATCTTCCACAATCCCTTTTTCAAATGCTTTCATCTTCACACACACACACACACACACACACACACACACACACACACACACACACACACACACACACACACACACACACACACACACACACACACACACACACACACACACACACACACACACACACACACACACACACACACACACACACACACACACACACACACACACACACACACACACACACACACACGCTGGAACCCAACAGCGATCTGCGTCCTGTACAAAAATAGACTCAGCTGTGGCGTCCACACTCTTCAGCGGCGCACTCAGGGATATTGAATGCACAGAATATTGCTGTGAGAGCAAAAATAAGTTTCACTCAGGAGGAAGTTGTGTGTGCTCGGGTCACTGAGTCAGGTCAGTGAAGGTACTGACACACCGCAGAGCAGGAGGAGCTACAGACGCACTGACGCTTCTGTTTGAAAATACGCAGTAAACAAACACCAGGGACCGATCTCAGGATGTAAACTAAATGGTATGAAAAGGAAGAGAAGTTTTTATTTATATAAAATCACTTCATATTTAACCGTTTTCATGTTTCTGACATTTCCTCAGTTCTTCATCAGGTCAGTATATGGAAATGTACCTGGGTTACAGTGACCTCCTCCATGTTAATGGATGGGAGATGGAGCAAATTTCAAGAGTTTTTGTTAAATCAAACTGTTTGTTCAACTGTTTATATTCCCAGTAAGTTTTTTTTTAGTTATTTGATACAAAAAACTATGAAAATTAACGTTAAAAAAAAAGGATGGAAAGTTTAGAAAATTAGCCAAACTGTGCTTTTCAAGATTGAGGATTAAAATGTAATTCTTCTTCTACAGTATTTGTGAATGGGCCGATCTAATCAGAACTCCACCACCCCCGACTCTGAATATAGGGTCTTAGTATTTTGGTGTTCTGGCATATAAATACAGTAGTTAAGCCTTTTAGCATCAGTGCATCCATAGTCCTCTCTGCTGCAGCTGCCTCCACACTGGACCACGGCTTCTCTGCTCACTCCATCCAATGCACACAGTCAAATACAAACAATACTCTTCATCGCTGACGTCTGGGAGCAAGAGGAGGGAGTAGCTCATTCGTTTCAGAGCTCAAGGAGAACAAAGGACATTAGAGCGAGAGCTGACAACTAAAAACCGTCAATCAGCCGTCATCACCGTCTTACAGCAGAAGGCTCAGTACTAATGGTCGGATAAAAAGACACCACTTAAAAGAAGCAAATTACATTTAATGTTTCAATAAATCCTCAAGATAAGGAAATAAAAAAAAATGATGAAATTATAGTTTTTTGCTTTTTCACGGCCCCAAATCTGAACCTCATCATTAAAGAAACTCCTCAAACAGAAACTGTGATCATGTGACTGATAAATAAACATCACCAAGCTACAGCTGGTGAAACCTACGCCACAGAAAAATAAACCTTTTGTAAATGTGGTTCTGTTTACCGCAGCTACTGCCTCTATGGTCAAGATCACACACTAGGATCAGAGTATCTCAGATTTAGATTTTCTCTTCAAGGCAGAAATCGCATCAGCACCATTTGAGCTAAACAAAAACAGAAGTGGAAACTGGTGTGACGCAAAAGAAAACATGTTGTCACTTCAGCTATTGTACAACACACACTTGAGTCACAGCCGAGCAGATGAGCTCCAGGGAATTTAACAAAACCAAGTTGCAAAATATGTCAAAGTTGGAGAAACAAACATTTCACTGGAAACAAATGACCTCAGTTTTTAAAAAGTTCACTGTGCAGCATTTAGTGGCATCTGGTGGTGGGGTGTGGGTACTGCATCCAACTGTAAACCTCAGGAAGGAGAACGTGAAGAATCAGTGATTTGTTTGTCGGGTCAAGAAAACATGGCTGACCCTGAGAAGCAGATTTAAAGAACTCATTCAAGGTAATGACTACATGTTTGATTATGGCAGGTGATTATACAGTTATGAAAATACAATTATCTGCCAACAGATCAAACCAATTTCTAAACACGTGAAAGTAATGGGTGTAAAACTCTTTTTTTAAATCTGATTTCCAAGATGCCTCAACGCTGATTTATTATCTTCAAACCAGCATCATGACAATTCTTAAGAAGATCCACCAGCTCCAGAACAGACAGAACTCTCTGCTCATATCCAGCCTCCGAGACAAATGTTATTAATTTGGGAAACGATGCCACATGTTCCCAAAGAACAAATGAGAGTCACAAAGGCAGATCGCTGCAAGAAAATACATTTGACTCTTTACAATGTTCTTTAAAGCACAGACACCTGATTGAGAGAATCAAATAAAGTGTACCGGGAGAGTCTTCTCTTTCAACGCCTTCAGTTTATCTTCCATAAGGTAAAACTACCTGTTAGCATCCAAATCTGAGTTTTTTGTTTCTTCAAGAGAACAGAAGTGGATACAAATATCACGAGAAACTAACAGAGGCAGCACTGCTCAGTTTCAAAAGAATGGAACGAGTTTGACCACCAGATGGCGCCGCTGCACCGTAGCTACACAAATCTGATGTATCACCAAACACAGCAGGAAGCTTGATATGCAGCTTTGCCTCTGAGACTAATTTCTTTCTGTAGAACTAATTGGATTTTACCGATATCAGCTGCTTTTCCTTCAGTCCTCGGGTTGAACACAAGAGCCGAGTGACGAACCTCTAATGCCACAGCTAATTCACATCTGTCCAAGTTGATTTCTAAATAACAAAGGCTGCAGAAGAAGTTACAAACTTTGTGCATTTATGAAAATGGCAAATACAAGATTTCATGAGCTGAAACATGCAAAAACTAATTAGAAAGGTTTATAAAATACTGGCGTCTTATCTACAGTCAATAAGACACCTTTGTACAGATGAGAAAGGAGAGTTCTGTTGTGTTGTTGTGTTAGGGAGAGAAATCGCGGGGATGCTCCAAATAGATTGTTATTTCAAGATACTTCACACCAACTCAAATTACCAGCATCCGCCTTCAAAAAAATGTTTTCTGCATCAATCAGGAGCTTTTTCCTTCACATTTTATTCAATGTGAAAACGGGGGTTAACAGATCGCAGTTAAATAAACACAAACAGCATCAGCGATTAACTGTTAATTGGAAATATGAAGTAGAAAAGAGTCAATAAGAACAATGACCAAAAAGAAAAAACATTTCTGTGTACACGGCAGGTTTCTCCTCGATCCCTGCTGTCCTTGAACGCACCTATTTCGCAGATCAGGTCCCCGCGAGAGACGACTTCCCCTCCGGACAAATGTCTCACACGAGAACAGGGGGCTGAAGTCCAGCAGTTCACAGCTGCTGCCCTGGTTTGCTGCGTTTCCTTGGCATGAGAGCGTTTGAGGGAGGAACGTGGGGGGGGGACACACGCGATGTTTCAGTTCGTCTCGCCTGATTTGTCCTCAGTCTGTTTGTCCTGGAGGAGAGTGATGAGCGACTCCCACCCTGCCTGGCACTGCCGAGGTCGGGGCCGGACGAGGAGTCGGACAGCGGAGGAGAGGAAGGAGGTGAAAGGGAGAGAGAGGGAGAGAGAGAGGGAGGGAGAGGCAGCGTTTCATTACAGAGTGACGAGTTCCTCCGCAGGTTTCAACCAGTTTAACTTTTTCAGAAAAACAATTAACGAAATCAGTCCCATGTTTGTCTTATTTAAATAATAATCGTAAATAACTTCAAAGCACAGACAATACAGACTGAACATGCTACTAAAACTAAATTAAAACACAATTATATCATATCATAATAACATAAGGTTAACATAATTAACAGCTACCTAAATATACGTGAAAATTAACATATTATATACTTTTTAAGGCCTAAAATTCAAGTTGTAAATTTTTTTTGAATTTTTTAAAGACCTAGTGGTAAATATCATGTTTACATTTTAAATGCAGTAAAAGCGTGAAACGGGAGAGAGAGAGCGAGGTAGGCACGCAGCAACGGGCCGGGTCGGAATCGAACCTGCAGCGCCTCCAGGAGAACTCAATCTTCCCAATGCAGGGCCCCAAACTGCACTTTGAAATTTGACACCAAATCCTCAACTCTGCCCTCAACCGCCATCGCTCGGCTATGGCGGTGCTCTGCTGCTGACACTTTCATTTTGTGATGTCATTTTAAACAGACATATCATGGAATCGTTGGGGAAACCCGTGGGATTAGCGGACCACCACCTAACATACCTTTTCGTAGTGGTTGATGTTTTGGTCGGCCATGCCGGTGAGAAGCTGTTTGAAGTCTTGCCGCTTGTTGCTCTGCCAGCGCTCCCAGTCCGCCTTCAGGTCAGCGTTGAAACACTCCAGTCGGTCCTGGCATTTCTCCACCTCCACCGGCATCTACAGCGAGAGACAGAAAGCTACAGCTACAGGGGGGTGTAAGGGGACATGATGCAGGGCTGCATTTTACAGGACTAGAGTCACAGAGGTGAGAGATCTGTCAGAGCACAACTGCTGCACATTGAAATGAGACAAAGGGGCAAATAACTATCTACCTGATTTGGAAATATCACATCTAAGGCTTTTTTTAATTAAACCTCCACGTGTGAATGGAAGATGCTTACAGGCGTCCTGTCTTCCTGTCTGCGCAACACGGCTGCTTCTAGTCGTCCCTCGTACTCCGCCTGGCTCTGGTCTCGCTTCCTCAGGACGTTCTGCAATCAAACAGAAGACGTGCGGCTCACTGTCAGGTTTACAGATACACACATTGTTTTCTGAGACTGACAACATATGAGAAATATTAAAGAGAGAAAGAGGAAGAGAGATGCTGAGGCAGGAGAGCGCTGGGGACAGGATGTGACACATGCAAAATCCGAGATAACACTTCCTTAATTCAGGGTAAAAGATGACTCGGCTAAAAGAGGCAAGTGTGAGTCTGTGTGTCGAGCAGGGAACCGTTTGTGTGTTTATGGTTACATGAAAGTAAATGAAGAGCATCTCACCTTCATCGACTCTATGTAGAGAACGTACTCTCGGAGTACAGGCAGAAAGTCCTGGCTCATGTTCTCACTCAGGTCCTCCAGCGCACCGGCGCACGTCGCCACCGAGCTGGCCACGCCCTCCAGGGGGCGCTGCAGCTCTTCCTCCGATGCGGCCCAGCTGGAGTACAGGGTGCCGTACTCACGCAGCTCTGTGAGGTACTCTGGAAAGAGCGAGAGGAAAAAGAAAAAGGTTGAGAAAGAAACAAAAATAAGCAGGGTTTTGGTTTTGATTTTGATTTTGACGTTTGCATTCTTTTCCATGAAATCTGGATCAGATTGAAAGTCTACAGGCGGTTTTGAGGCTCTGGCACGTCCAACTTTACAATCTATATTTGTAAATTACGCAAAAGAGGCTGATGGCCCAACACCAGGCCGCTGAGTGAAGCAGGCACGGCACAAACAGCTCAGAGTCCTGCATTATCTTCAGCCCCCTGATTACCCCTCCCCGACTTTTCACCTTAACACTCCGAACACAAGAATCTTTCCTCTCAGCTCCAGCTTTTCAGGGCCGGAGCTGCAGCGCCTCAAAAACCCTGGAACAGCCGGTGACGCTGAGGATTTCACACACGGAAGAATCTCAAGGCCCAAAGGTCTGTGTGGAGGGGGGGGGGGGGTCCTCTCCAAACAAACACGGCAGGACTGAAAAGTCAACACTGCAGAATCATACAGGGCTAACGTTAGCCTCCCCACTAAAGACCGGATGTAGAGCTAAGCGAGCACAATGTAGCTTGTACAAATAGCTGCTAGCTAACAGGTAAGATGTGGTTCACTCTGTTTGTTTGTCAGGATTCCACAAAAACACCTGAACGTCTTTCCACTAAACTCAGTGGAAGGATGAAACAGAGGCTGAACAAGAAGACCCAGGCTGTATTTATATATCAAGTCTCCTCCATCGGTACCTGACTGCTCTTTGATGATCCTCTGAGCGATGCGGTCGATGGTTCCCAGTTTCTGGTTGAAGGTGTCCAGGTACTCGCCCATGGCGCAGAACTCGGCCGGCCGCGCCCGCAGCTTGTAGCCGCCGGCCGCGTGCTTCACCGACTCGCCCACTTTGGTGAGCAGCGCGAGACCCTGGCGCTTGTTCAGGTCCTGCAGACACAGAGACGACAACAGTCAACAACAACACAACTGCTTATCATCTATTTTAACACCTGTAGGGTTTTATGACCCATTTTTACATTTTGTCCTCGTGTGCTTAGCCTCAACTTTTTGATTCCAATTCTTTTACTGCAGCAACAACCTCATTCCCCCACAGGGATCAATAAAGTCATTTTACTGGAAGATCCCAGATGAGTCTGATTGATTCGCATTGGACATGAATTATGTGTTTATCAGTGGCGACACAGAAACAGCAGCACCAGGACCAGCTGCTCCCACTTCCCAGCTCTTTCCCGTCTCACCTTGGCCGTCAGGAAAGCGTTCAGGTGCGGGTTGAAGGAGAGGACGGGATGGTCCGCGACTCGCTTCAGGAACTTGTCCAGAGCTTTCATCCTGGTCTCCACGAACTCCTCCGAGAAACGGTCGACCACGCCCTTCATCACGAACTTCTCGGGCAGCGGCTGGAGGAAAAAGAGGGAAGAGGAAGAGGAGTGAGGAGAAGCAGAGGAGAGGAAGCAGGACTGTTGGCTGCGTGTCTCGTTCGACCTACTGGGATGAGGTGGGTCGGCTGGCTGTCCTCCAACTTGATCCTCAGCCAATCGAAGTCCTGGTAGCGCCGCCGCACGCAGTATTCTGGCAGATCAAATTCTATCCGTGTCGTCTGGAGGGAAAAGGAAACACACACGTTTTCCATGTTAATTTGCAGAGTGTAAAATGGCGTCATAGGTTTTTCAAGTAGCAGCGAAAGGACCTTTGCATCATTATCATAAGTTTATTAATAATTAGTTATTAAGGTGTGTTTTTCATTGTGTATAAATAACAGAATACTTGCAGGTACAGTAAAGCTCATGTATTTGATCAATACACTTCACTACACCTATTCATCTCAGATCATATTGGATTACTGTGCATGGATATTGACCTTGAAATACAGCTGACACTGGTCTCTCTCACACACACACACACACATACACTCTGGCTCTTTCCAATCTAGCGTTAACCCCCCCCCTCCCATCACCACCACACACACACATCTTCTCGATTAACACTTGTGTTCATGTTGGGTTGTGATATTTGTCTCCGGCCTCGGAGCTCAGAGGGATCCAGTTTCCTCCGGTTTGTCGCAGCAGATGATCGACTCGGAGCAAAACACATCTTTCACTTTCCACACAACGTGCAGATCTTTACAACCACAACAACAAAGACACAAAGAGCCACTTGACTCTATCTAATCGTCATCTCTTTCTTCTGTGTTTTCATATCTTCCATGACTCAGGTTACTGCGGGGGCTCGTTACTAAAATGTCCACACTGCCTAAAGCTCAGGGGTAAAATGAACTATGCTGTGGTTGCATTACAGATCAGTGTATTTTCCATCGTGCACTGTGAGAAAGGAATCTGTACATTACTGTGTAAAGAAAAGCAAATAGAGCATCTGTCCTCACAAATGTCTGCTAAGCTCCTGACAAATATTTAGTGTTTACATGTTGAATGACACCAAACATTCTTCTGCATGCCTGCCTCTGTTGGATCATCGTGACCGGCCTGGACTCGTAACTGCTTCCTTATCGATCATTGGATAGAGGGAGGGATCCTGTGTATTATGTGCTCATGCATCCTCAAAGGAAATCTAGAGGAAGAGTTTCTGTCTAACTGAAAACTTTGTAGTTCAATGAAAACATAGATGTTTGGAAAGAGAAAGAAAATACGGACGCCTTTTGGATTTTAAATGTTGCTGTTTATCTGCCAGCTCTTAAGTCCTGGAGATCTAACGTGCCCTGAACACACCACCAAGTTTTAAAGCAAAAATCGAACCCAGCCAAATGGAGCAATGTGGGATAACTGGGCTATGACCGACCTTGGCGGAGACTCTGTAGGTGATGTAGGTCTCCATGGTGGAGACGTGCTTCTTCGGGTCGTCCACCGTGACGAAGAGGTCACGGGTTTCCGTGGAGACGTACAGGTCGAGGCCGTCTGCCTCCAGGTCGTCGTCCAGCTGCAGCCGGTTGAGGAGCGAGGACGCCGAGGCGGGGCTGGACGTCTCCACCGGCGTGCCATTGGTCAACACGGCTTCCTGCGTGGACACGACAAACATTGCACCACAGTGACATCGAATTCGGAAGTAAAACAAAGGGCCGATAGACTGAATGCTGACGGTGATGCAGTTGTTTGTGGCGATCAATGAAGCTCTTGTTGAGGCTGCATCGTCCGACTCGGCTCTCGCCTTTCTGATTGAACGATGGACGAGGAGGGAAACAGAGCATTTGTGGAAGAGGGATAAAGATCTACAAAATTAATACACAAAATAGCAACTGTGGGAAAGTTATATCGAGTTTATACCTTCTGTAGGATACTAAAGACTTGGTTTGATCAAATTTCATTTATATTATTTGACAAACTGTGTTTTTGCTGTTGACAGATGATGAGAATAAGTGTTTATTCAGGGAATCTAAAGATGTCATTAGACGAGCAGCAGGGGGAGCAGGTGACAGAATGTTACAAGTTAAACAATAACCTCGATTATAACTCTGCAACAGGAAGGTGAAGAAAACATTGAGGCAGCAGCAGTGTTGCATCACCAGAAACAACTCTCGCTGCTGTTTTTTATGATTTCCTGATGTCTCGAAAGCTTCTCGTCAGTTTCTAATGTCGTCTGTGGCCTCACACACCAGGAAGGAACCACTTCTCGACTACAGAAAGTGAATGTGCAGGACCGAGAAGCTAATATTCAACCATAGGCCATTAGACTTTTAAACTCCTCTGAACTGCATAACCACCAAGCACCATGATATATTTGCACTATTGCTGTATTATTTTCTCTTCAGCTGTTTTTATATATATTTAGATATATATACTTTATTTTCTATTTTAAATTTAGATATTCTATTTAATACTATTTCTATTTTATTTTTTAGGTTGTAATTACTTGAGCGTTGCTAGAAGAGGGCCTGTGACTCACAGCATTTCACTGCCAGCGACTGCTTAATGTTATTGTTGTGCATTTGATAATAAAATTCTTGAATCTTGAATCTTAATCACTTTTTATGTCACACACAAACTTTTTTTTTTTAATGAAAATCACCAGATGCAACTTTCGATTTCTATCGGTGCCAAGAAAAAAGTGCCACAACTTCAGTCTCTATTGTCTCACTGCACCACGGGACACACCGATCTGTCTCTGTGTCACAAACACACACTCTGTCTATGTCTCACACACACAGACACACACTATCAAGGCTGCTGACGTTGCGAGTCCTCTTCTTGCACTGTGGTGCTAACCTGCACTGATAATCACAGTTCAGATAATTGCATTGTGTTGTGTCAGTGTGAACAAGCGGGCCACAGACACACACACTCAGGCAGCGAGGACAATCTGAGGATATTTCACAGATCTGTTTTTCATACAGAGCTGAGAGATGTATGAATGAAATACGACTTGTATTGTAGGAATGTGAGATTCTGCTCGTGATAAGTATTTTGGAGGTTTCTTGTGTATTTCACAGTTTTATCTGAGGAAAGGGTGAAAAACTTGTATCATCGTATCCACATGACTATTTTTAAAGTCTCTGTCTCGCAGCAGACACTTTGACTCCCCAGAGCGGGAGAAGCAGGTCTCACTAACAACATTAGTAACGGCTCTGCTCTGCTAAAGTGTGTCCCATTGTGACTTAGAAGAGGCAGCGTGAGCAATACCAAGCAGCTAAATGGAATTCAGCTGTATCTTATTTTATTATTTATACCTATAACAAGATAAAAAGACCAAACCTCTACTTTAGAATATGATTGAGGAGGATTGTGTGCAAATACGTAAGTGATCAATGGGTTTAAAGAAGTCTCATTGCAATATAAAACTGTTTAAAACTCATTTTAACACTTATTTTAACTTCACCGCCCGAATCATGTCAGTTGTGAAAATCTAAAACTATTTAAAAAATTGATAATAAGAGGTCAGCTCAATTACAGACAGAAAGAGAGTTTTCCGGAAAACTCCTTCCTATAAATGGAACTTTTAAAAAATAGGACAAATTTGCTGCCTAGAAATCAAAACAAAAATCTGCACACACTTTGACTTTGACGCCCAATAGTGCGTCTTGTGTCCTGTCACACAATCAGGTTATTGTTGTCAAATATTTAATGGATCTTGATGCACAGGAGACTTAATATTTGTTCAGATCCAATTAAAATCTGTATGTAAATAACTGACATATGGTTTTATAAGGGGACTGTTGGGCCTCGGCAGTGGTAAACACTCTGTTTAGTGTCACTCTAGTTTGTTTAAGGAATCAGACTTCAGCTCTGGGGGGCTTCATGTAAGTTAGAAATAAGTAAAACTAGAAAATAATCAAAGTTAAGTCGCTTGCAGAGTGACCTCATAGAACGGGCAGTGGGGTTGTATCGTCTCGAGTTGGTAATGATTAACTGAATCCCTCAGTGGTTGCTAAGGTTCTAAAAAAAACCACATCATCAGCAGAAGCAGGAGGAATAAAAAGCTTTGTCACGTGTTCACCTTCTTCTTCATCATCTTCTATATCATCTTCATCTCTGTGTAAACACCTGAGTGGGTAATGAAGTCAGGTAATGGGTTTTCTGATCAAAACACGTGTAAAGTGGTGATAACACATTGTTCACAGTGAGATTGTAGTGTTTGTGTGCAGGGGTTTCACTCAGGTTGTGTTGTTTGTTATCTTTCCTTATCGTTCAGTGGTTTCAGGCGGATCACACAGTCTAAACTCCAGTCACGTGCAATGGAAACCTTAAAAACAACCTGAATATTAAGCACTGAGCAGAGGATGTGATGATGTGAGTGTTTCTCTGTTAAACTTCATCAGTTTGCTGTGAGTTCCTGAAGAATTCAGCCAATTAACACTAGGGACAGGTCAGTAGACAGGTCAGTAGACAGGTCAGTAGAAAGGTCAGTAGACAGGTCAGTAAACAAGTCGGTAAACAGGTTAGTAAACACACTACACTGGGGTTGGCCCCTCTCTCTCTCGCTCTCTCTAGATCTGCTTCCACACCTCAGACCCGGTCCCGGTCCCGGTCCATCTCCCCCCCCTGGTCCCTACCTTGTCCCCTCTGACGTCCTCCGTGACATCTGGCCCCGGGGACAGCGGCTCCTCGGCGGCGGACAGCGGGTGGAGGATCTCCGCGATGGGCTTCTGCCCCGAGCTTGCCAGGCCTCTCGGGGCGCCGGGGACACTCATCCTGTGGGAGGCGGAAGGCCGTGGCCCGGGTTAGCGGTTGACGGTCCGGTTCTCCGGGGCGGGGGGGAAGGACGGTGAGCGGAGCTCGGGGACCAGGCTCTTCAGTGCGAGTGATAGAGATGAGACATCCGCTGGCTGCTGTCAGCTGACTCCCACTGCGCAGCTGCGGAAGTTAAACAGCCTCCACCCGGAAGTAAACACACCAGACACGTGACATCTGGGAAATCTCCAAAGATCGTCTGTTGACAAGAGCAGTGAGTTGTTGGCAGAAGAACTGACAACCCTGATACTTATTTACCCAAAGTCAGTATGAATGACGTAAACATGTTTCTAAAAATTATTTTTAAACGAATTATAAGTATTTTTGTTAATATTTCATTGATGTGTTAATAAAGATTAGAGATAGAATAAGATGGAACTTACTCTCCTTCAAAGTTGCAATGAAAAAGAATAATAATAAACCATTCAAAGTAAGTGAAATGTAAAACGTGAGGTCCAGTGTTTAAATATATAATATTACAAGGAAAATCGGTAGCAAAGAATATACAAATATAGAGAAATAAACGACACAGAACACTTAAATATGAATATAAAAGTATTGGAAAAGACAGATGAGTATTGCACTTAAAAACAAACATAGTGATGGAAGTGGGATAGTGAACAGAGCATGAAAAGTCACCTTGAGCACATGATGACAAGACTTTTGCAGTCTCTTCTTATCTTTTTAGGAAATGTATTTAATATCTGTTTGTTCATTATTATAAATTATTATCTCATTTGATTTTAGTGTTGTATTATTGAATGATTTATTGGCTTCTTTCCTGTCCTGTATTTATCTTGTTGTAGCTCTGTACCATTGTTTTAGAGATGTATCTTTATGAACTTTTTATGAAGAATTAAAAGGCTCGTAATTTTCCTCCAAGAATTGTTCTTCATGTTGCTTGTTTGCTAGCCTTGCTCATTACGTTTTGGGAAACTGGATAAATGAGCGGAGTGAGACATCTTCGCTTTATAATCCATCTATCAGCCTGACTTGACACCGGCACATGGACATGAGACAGATGTTTTCTCTGACTCTCACGACACTAGTATCGTTATTTAAAGTTTCCAGCCGCTGATCCGCGGTTATCTTCACCTGCTGCAACATCATGGCTGCGAACCCTCCAGGACAAGGTCAATATTTCTGTTTATTTGTTTTTCATAATGCTGAAAGTGAAGTTCTGTGTCTTTAACTGTGTCAAATCCAGGGAGGCGGAACTACAAATCCGTGTCCCTGAACGCATCATTTTAGTTTATTTCCTCTATCGAATAAACAAAACAATTTAGATGCAATCACAAACAAATCTCTTGAATGAAAAGGAGCAGAAAGAAGAAGAATCTTTTATAATCTGTCCCTATTTAACAATACTTTAATTAACAAGCCAAATAATTAATGAAAATAAAAACAATGTAAATAGCTGCAGTCACAATTCTTTTTATACAATTCAAAGAACCTCACAAAGGGATTTACCAATCACAACGCAGCAAAGCTGGATTAACTCAATAATAATCTGCATATACTCCAAATTTTACCCTTCACTGCATGGAGGAAATGATGTTGCCTGATGCTGATTATTATGTCTCACTGTATTCTCTAAGTTTTCTTCATTGTCTAATGTATTTATTTCTTGCAGCCTTCCCAAACATTGCCCGGGTTGCGATCCTGGCTGAGCTTGAGAAGGAGAGGAAGCGGCTGTTGCAGAATCCATCCATGAACGCTGCTGGAGGCAGGTATGAGAATCCACCTGCAGTGGACAGTGCACAGTAAACAGCCAAGGAGTTTTATCTCGTTATCTCAGAGAAAATCAACTTCTGATAAATAAATAATGTTTTAGGTGGGATTCAGGGGATGCTTTAGCAGATGAAACCAGACCAGAAACCAGACCAGTTTGATTGTACTGGTTTTTTTTCAACATGAGCAACATTTTCCAGTGTACTCAGTCACATTTGAGGTTAATATGAGAAACATCTTGTCACATGTTTCTGTTCAGATCAAGTATGAAGGATTTCAGGGACAACGCAGAACAGCAGCATATCGCTGCTCAGCAGAAAGCCGCTCTGCAGGTGAGATACACACAAACACTCATGTTCAAACGCAACTACACAGCATCTGGAGTATCATGACAAACAAGGAAGGAACTCAGTAGAGCTCATATCTCAGCCAAGGCCCAACAGTTGCTTTTAATTTAAATCAAGCTGCAGCTGCAAGCCTGCTGACTAAACGAAATTTAACATTTGATTCAAATCATAAAAGTTGTGTCCCTACTGTCTCTTGAAAGACGCTAAATAAATTCAAGTTAAAACACATTAAACAAACAAGAGAAGGTGTGAAGCTTCAGAGCTGTCGTAGGTTTTGTTCCTCTGGATTATTACTAACCAGGTCTTCTCTTGCAGCATGCGCACATACACTCCTCGGGCTTCTTCATAACTCAGGACTCGTCCTTCGGGAACCTCATCCTCCCCGTCATCCCGCGCCTGGAGCCCGAGTCGTGACCTTCCACCTCTGATCCACCTCCAACCTGCCTGAGTGCACGTCAGATTTATTTATAGAGAAGCTTTCAAAACATTAGGAACAGAATTTCCAGAAGGATCTTCTACGGCAAACTACAGAAATCCTGCTCTGTTGCCGACTCCCCACAAAATTCACATTTTCTCTGGGTTTTTACATTTGTAATTGATATTTACATAATAAATTTGTTATATGTATTAAATCAAAGCTTTCTTTTACTTTTATTTAATTTATTTGAAAGTTTACCGATAATAAGTTTTTCTCACTTTTTTCTTGTAACTTGATTGTTTGTATCCAACAGTTTTAAAATGATTAAAATGTGAACAGAGGCGTGTTTGACAGATTTGTTGCTGATGCAGTCACGTGATATGACCAGAAGTTCATGAGACCACAGCCCTGGATATGAACTGCAGATACAAGTATTCATCTCATGCATCATCACATTGTTTTTAATATCAACAGCTCAATCATCAGACACCTTAAAAAAAACCAGCAGCTCATTCACATCTCATATTGACCTTTTCTTAGTTGACACCAATTGAAACACTCCAGCTGTGAAGTCACAGCAGGTTTCCCATCGTCCCCCTGTGTTTCTCTGTCTCTTCAAACTGATCTGATCCCGTTTGATAATCGATCATCAATAAAATCGAATGTCTGACACCTTTTGAACAGTATTCATCGACGGTCTAACATCAATACATTTCAACAAGAAAGTCCCTCTACTGCCACCAGCTGGACAGGAGGAGAAACTTGTCTAATTTTACCATTATATTGTATTATACAGTGGTGGGAAGTAGCGAAGTAGAAATACTTTGTTACTGTACTTTAAGTAGATTTTTCACATATCTGTACTTTACTTGAGTACTGATTTTTCCTGATGACTTTTTACTTTTACTCACTACATTTGAACTCAAATTTCTGTACTTTCTACTTCGTATACATAAAGAAGTGCAAATAGGGTATTGTTGAAAATATATTCTTACTGCTTGTATAACAGAGCAGGTCAAAGATCTCCGGGAGAAGAAAAAACACATTTGAGGCGTAACCAAATATACTCGAGGCTTTAAAGCTGGGCGTGCGACAGGCCTGACCTTTGGGCTGACCTTTTTGTCGGTATGTTTCTGTATCTGTCTTACCTGCCTGCCTACCTGATAGAACCTTGCAGTCCCTTTGTACTCAGGATCTTTGGTTGTATCTGAACTTACCAGCCTGTCAGCACTCTCGGTTTTGTGGCCAATTTAGGTTTTGAACATTTCCTTCGTAAACTCCTGATTGTGTAAATAAAATTCCATACATGCACTTATCTCCCTACGTTTGTGTTCTTGCACACTAAGTCCTGCCTCGTTCCACTGAACATATCAGAATATGGATTGAATTTTCGAAAGGCTTGTCCGAGTAAATTCCGATGCTGCCATATGTGGAACCTACGTGTGAATCATTTAAGAACAGAAAGTCACAGGTAAAACATTTCCATTTGTTTCTTCTCTGTACTAGCGCTGTTCAGGCTGTTAACAAAAGAGAAACTATCTTATTTCGAGTGCTAGAACTTGTTTCCCTTTGTTGAGTTATCATAAGGGGCATTGTGTATCATTCCTGCTACTGATGAAAGCTCCATTGTTTAGTGATATTTACAGAATTACACTTTGTAAATATCTAAATGACATTTAGTGGTTATACTGTGGTCTATTAGTGTTCATAGGTAGACACAAGAGGCACTTGAATTTCAGATGCACTAGTCCAATACTATTTGAACCTCAGCATCTGGGGTTCCAAATTTGTAAAATGATACATTATATGTATATTGTTGTTATAATTTCAGTTTAAATAAATCCTGAAAAGAACAATTTGGGGTTGTTTTGTGTCTGTGTAGGCCTATTATAAAAAGCACTTTGAATTTTAAATTTTTGTACTTGTACTTTTACTTTTGATACTTGAGTACATTTCAACACCAGATACTTTTGATACTTAAGTCGATTTAATATGAGCTACTTTAAGACTTTTACTCAAGTCATTCTCTGACGGGTGACTTATACTTTTACCGGAGTCACTTCCAGGTAAGATATCTGTACTTTTACTCAAGTATGGCTTTCAAGTACTTTATACACCACTGGTATTATATTATATTATTAATTGCTGCGTTTAGTAAAGGATAGGACCATGAATGACGTATCATATTGAAGTAGCTCGATTTGCAGTTGGATAAAGTAACATTATGCTGAATTGCCTGTTCGGTGTTATGTAAACCAATAATAAACTTCAACAGGAAGAAATGGGAATATTTATTTGTTAAATTACTGTAAAATCTGCATGGAACCTTGACTACAGAGCTGTAGTTGTAAAGTGTTTTCTACTTCACTGTAAAGTGTGGATTGAGTACAATCGTCACCTTTATAAAAACTGTACATTGGACCATGTTGTGATCAAAAGAAACAAACTCTACTTACTTCTGCAACAGGATGTGAAAACAAGCTTCTGCATTAAAGATGCATCAGCAAATATCCAGGTTACATCATGTTAACATGTTTCTGAACGGAGGAGAACTTTAAAAGACAAAGAGCAGCTACTAAAAACTGTTTTATTTCAAACTCTAGAATGTTCTTATTAAATAAATGAGGGATTCTGATTATTGATTTAGTGGCACCTTCAAACATGATCTATAATTTGTATAGCACCTCTTGTGTATGTTAGCCAACAATTGTTGTTAAATTATGACTTGTAACTTCTATTCTCATTGTGTGTTCTATATTTACAGTTGTTTGCTGCTTTAAAGTGTCCTTGAGCATTGTTATACAAATAAGATAATAAATAAATAGTAATAAATAATAAATAGAAGAAATAAAAGTCGATAACAGTGGATGAAAACACATACTTATAATAATGAAGACGTTTTAATTACAGATGGAATAAATGACAAATTAAATCGTCCAAATCCACAGATGATGTCAAGTCTTTTAAATGTGGCCATGTTTTTTTTTTTTCATGTCTGAATTCGGTGACTTGACTGAACTTGCTCTCCTGGCTCCACCCTCCGTTAGTCAGCTACGTGTTCGGACTGGTGCCTCAAACTTACAAGCATCTCGGGGAAGAAAAGGAGACTGTCCCCTCCCCGGCTCTTCACCCCGCTGGAGGAACAGCGCAGCGACTGCAGCCGTCAACGCGTGAAAAGTTCCTGTAAAGGCAGGTTTTTTTCCGCTCTGGATGAACTTCTGCATGGAAACTGATGAAATCTGAAGCCGCAGAGAGAGGAGGTGCGTGTCGGATACCGTTCTGGTTCTTTTACGCACGGACACGAGCTTGTTTTCGCTTGACAGTCGTGTAAAAAAACAACAAAAACGCCTGCTTGTTATTATTATGAGTATTATTGACTTTTGGCATGATCTGAATCTCATTTAAGGTTCCACTGACATCTTAAAGGTTTGATCCAGGAAGGGAAGAGCAAGTTCCTGAGGCAACTTTGCAGTGAGAACCGGAGCCAGACGCACAGAAAGGCACCAGGGGAGTTTATTAGTGATTGGGTTGTTAGGATTATGGCGCTGAAGGCCAAAGTGCTGTACGACTTCCACTCTGAAAACCCAGGGGAGATCTCCATAACAGAGAATGAGCTGGTGACTCTGTTCAGCGAGGAGGAGCTGGATGGCTGGCTGGAGGGGGAGAACGGAAGGGGGGAGGCAGGCCTCTTCCCTGCCTCTTATGTGGAGATCCTCAAAGACCATATCACCTCCAACACCAACAACAATGGCATCTCCTCACGCAAAACCAAAGCCCTGCCGCCCACCCAGACCTCCTTCACGTCCACCGAGGCTGGCAGCGTAGGGAGTGGTGGGGGCAGCTTCCAAACCAGCCAGGGCAGTGATGACGACTGGGACGACGACTGGGATGACGCCTCCCCGGCGACAGACGCCCCTCAGGGTCTTGGCAGCTCGCCCCCCCTGTACGCGGTGACCACGTCCCTGCCCGCACGGCGTGGGAGCTCCCGGCAGCACCACCAGCAGCAGCAGGCCAAGAGCTCGGCCACGGTGGGGAGGAACCTCAACAGGTTCTCCACCTTCGTCAAGTCCGGAGGCGAGGCCTTCCTGCTCGGGGAGGCAGCTGCTTTCGTGAAGGATGGTGATAGGATCTGTGTGGTGATGGGGGAGAGCGGGCCAGAGTGGCAGCAGGATCCGTACCCCTTCACCTGCACCATCGATGACCCCATCAGGCAGACCAAGTTTAAAGGCATGAAGAGCTACATGTCCTACGGCCTGACCCCAACGCACACCAACGTACAAGTCAACCGCAGGTACACGCCCTCCTCCAGGCTCCTCCTCTTCCTCTTCCCTCTCTTGGGGCTTATTCTCCAAACCCCCACACACTTAGAATACATGTTTATTCAGTTCTTCCTGTGGCCACAGTTATTTCCACTAAATAGCAAAAACAGACTTGACCGGGTTCTCAGAAATCTCCCCTGTCCTCCCTGACATTCCCTCATCCATCTTCACATTGTTTCTCTGTCAGCAGGTTTGTCAACAGATATCTTTTCAAACCAACATGTGCTTATCTTTCTTTTTCACTTCCTATCTACCCACCACATTCCCAAACCCCCTCCATCCTTCTTCTCTCATTCATCCCCTCTTCCTCCATCCCTCAAAGGTACAAGCACTTCGACTGGCTCTACGCTCGGCTCGTGGAGCGTTTCCCCGTCATCTCCGTGCCCCGCCTGCCGGAGAAGCAGGCCACCGGGCGCTTCGAGGAGGACTTCATCTCCAAGAGGAGGAAGGGTCTGATCTGGTGGATGAACCACATGAGCAGCCATCCCGTGCTGGCACGCTGCGACGTTTTCCAGCATTTCCTTACGTGCGGGGCGGATGAGAAAGCCTGGAAACTGGGCAAGAGGAAGGCGGAGAGGGACGACCTGGTCGGGGCCAACTTCTTTCTCACAATCAGGTGGGAGATGGTAATCTCTGGTGCAGAGATTGTGTGTTGGAATCCTTGATAAGAATCTCTGTTTGTTTTTATAATTTGCAAAGTATGGAAACCAGGGAAAACCCCATTTGTCATGCGGAACCCAACCTTTATCAGATTGTTTGTCAATTTCTTTAATATTATCCACTTTTCAACCTTCTAGTGGATTCCTAAGAGAGTTTCTTTAGTGCAGATCAAAATAAAAATCCATGTTTTCTAACTTTATATGTAGATTGATCAGGGGAGAGATGGGCCTTGGCGTAGTTAGGAGCTCTATGGGTGCCCTTGAGGGGCATTTTTTAAATTGAGGGGCTCTTAGAGAGTGCATACCTCCACCAAGGCTAAAAATCGAACTCGCCATGTTAAACAAAGTGAAAGAATCCAGATCGGCTCCAAAATGTAACAGGGTCTTCCTTCGATCCTCCCCCACCCTTCCACAAAGTGTCAAGGAAATCAATTCTGTAGTTTTCTAGTAATCCTTCTGACAGACGGACAAATGGCAATGAAAACACAACCTCCTTGGTGGAGTTAAATAAAATAACAGACGCATGCAGCTTTTCTCGGCGGCTTCCATCGCCTGTAATGTATCATGTAGCTGCTGTAGACGGCTGTGGGCCTCGGTGGAGGTTCAGTAATGTTTAATTTAAAACATCAGGTTTAATGTCAGGCACTCGGGAGTCCAAGAGCTCAAGCTAATTCAGTCACTTTTTCCACCTGCATTCAACAGCCTGACTGTTGTAGATAAGTGGATCAGCCAACATCCACTTTAACAGTTGCTGTTACTACACAGAGTGGGTTTTCAACATGGGCCACTGCCTGCTGACCTCATTAACTCACAGACCGTCTGAACTTATCACTTTCACGGCTCTGTTGTCCTCGTTGAGCACTGGGTGTATCAATGTCCAGCACAGGCACTGGGAACTGCAAAGGGAAATTACTGGTTGGAGTATAAAGTTGCAGAGGGTTGAGGGAAAGACTGAGCACCGCACAATAAATTACATGATGAGTTTCACATGATGTTCCAAATGTTGCAAATTAAAGAGGTCAAGGGATTGAACCGAGTAACTAGGACACTCAACATTGTAAGTAATTCGTTTCTAGTTTTCCTTGTTTCACTGGAATGTAGCTATGAAGGCGTTTTACCATTGGGAGTGTCCCGAAAAGAGAGATAACCAGAATGAAAGATTTGGCCCTGACATGATTGTGTAATAAAAATGATGTCATGCATAACTGAAAGAAATCATGGAGGATTTTCAAAATAAGGCCACAAGGTCTGAAAACCTAAAAAGACACATAACTCTATGAAGGCCCTGCGGAACCCTTAATTTAAAACAAACTGCACCAAATTGAAAATACTCATATCTCTGACTTTTATCATCATGATCCAGTAATTATAACCTGGATTGTTCTCTGACCAACACTGCAAATTAAGTTTTTTGGAAATCGGTCAACTAGTTTTTGCGTAATCCTGCTAAGCGCAGAATGAAAGAAGAAAACATAACTTCCTCCTTTTCCCGCACTTCTCCCACATCAGCCCGCCTGCCGTTCCTCTGGACCTCCAGGACGTCGAGAGCAAAGTCGAAGGCTTCAAGACCTTCACCAAGAGGATGGACGAGAACATTGTGGTCGTCAACACCACCATCAACGAGTTCGCTCGCAAACAGATCACCGGCTTCAAGAAGGAGTACCAGAAGGTGGGACAGTCCTTCAAGCTCCTGGCGCAGGCGTTCGAGCTGGACCAGCAGATCTACTCAGTGGGCCTGAACGGGGCCATCTCCTACACGGGCGAGACCTACGAGGCCATAGGGGAGTACTTCGCCGAGCAGCCGCGTCAGGACCTGGATCCCATCTCGGACCTGCTGGACCTGTACAGGGGACACCTGGACAATTTCCCCGACATCGTCCATGTACAGAAAGGTGGGAATGTGTGTGTCTGTTCAAGATCAAAACCATAATTTGTCATATTGCATAAATCTACCTCAGCGACAGTGAGCGTATTAACTGTACATGTGAAAGGCTGCATACATTTTCATTCGCCATCATGATTGACAGCTGAGCGAGAGATTCCTGGGCCCCTTGTCTATGATATTTCCTTTAAAACATGAGGCATAATAAATCCTGCAGATCTTTCAAAAGAAAGTTACGCATGAGACATCCATCATGCTCGCAAGAAATCAGATGCAGGACATAACAAACTTTGAAAGGTGGAGGTTTGCAGTCATGGAGAGTTTGAATCCAGGCCTCTCTCCAGCAGGCAGTTCTATTTAATGGAACAAATGTCTCACTAATGTAACTATTTAAACTTGCATTAAAAAGGGTAGTTATAGATTTTTCCAAAAGGCATCTAGGCCACAGCCTCCCTATCTGTTACCACGTCACTAACAGGCAGACAATAGACAAAGACCCAGATTCTGACTGTTTCCTAACCAAAGGCAACATCTGTTTTCATTTACTGAACTGCAGCGTCAATCTGGGTGGAAAACTGAAAACCCGTGGCCGTTCCATTGTTAACACTCTGGATACTGTGAGAGCCGGTGAGAGCTCGTTTTGAAAACACAGACACACACACACACAGACATGTACAAAAGGCCTAATGGCAGAGAGGAGTTAGCTTGTTAGTTCGCTGCAGGTTGGGAGGAGGGAGTCGCCCCTGGCACGCAGAGTCCTGACGTTTGCCAAAATCTAGAGGCACCGATTCTATAGTGCACTGAGCCCGGGTTTCTAGATACAATCACAGCTCTGCACCCTGGTCACAGACTGAAACCCAATGGACGGACAGGACTTCACCTACTTTCTGATCAACAAATAACACATTGGTTTATGTCCGCTGTGTAGAACACCAGCATCTCCTTCACTTCTGAAATGACTTGATAGTTCTTAGTTATTACTGTCACTCAGTGAAACACAATGAAAACCCAGACCAAGTAATGGCAACTCAAACTAAAACCATTTTACCTAATTTTAACCTGGAAAGCAGATCTTCACGGTTGTGTCACATGATATGATAGCATCATAATTTCAGCTTCTCAAAGCATAAAAAGCTTTGTCAACATTCAAGGGAACAGCAGCTACCTCATGCTTTATGCAAAAACATCCAATACACACGTAGTTTATGGTTAAAGTGATTATTCATATGCCTGACAGACCTGATCCTGTTTCTTTGCTTTTCATTATCATGCAAATTTTCTAAAGATGTGTCAGGGTGATGTTGAAACGCTCTAAAGACGTGTGTATTAAAAATAAAAGACAATCGTTGGTACAGAATTCGGGGGAAGTTGAGAGATCCAGGGCTCAGACTCTGAGTAACCCACAGCTGCTGAGTCACCGGCCGTGAAACTCATCCTCTGAAATCTGCAACGCTGGCGTAACCCCCTTCTAAAGAAGATGGCCGGTTTTAACAGTTTCCATAGCTCTAGATTTTGATGAAGGGCCCTCGTTGAGGCGACTCAGCTTGGTTTGTTCTGACTAAACAAGCCAATTAAAATCTTTTGATTTAACACATCAAAGGAGACAAGACTTCACACAGGCCCTGTTACTCCAATAGAATCCAAATTAAAAAGGCACAGTAGCGTTGCCGCATATAACACCAGCTGGAGAAAGAAGTTGCTGCTGGGAGTTTAATGTGGACAGGTTTGCTGACCTAAATGTCCGTGTACAGTATCGTCCCGTTCTCGTTCTTTCTGTGAGGTCCGAGGGCAACATCTGATTTGAATGAGCGAGAGATTCCTGGGCCCCTTGTACTGTGTTGCCTTGGGACTGCAGGAATGCAAAATGGAGCCGTCGCAGGATTAGTTTCCCCTCCTCCTCTTTTCTTCTCCCTCTTTTATTTTTTTTCCTCTTCCTCCTGGTTGAGGAGAAGAAGGAAGGAGAAAGAATAGGGGAGGGGGTGTGTTAGAGAGAGAGAGAGAGAGAGAGAGAGAGAGGGAGGGGGTGTTCAGACTCTGAAGTTTCCCACAGGCCAACCGGCCCAAGAGTTCAGATTACAGCTCTTGTAATCGCCCGGCAGCGAGGAGAGCAAAGTCTATGTAGATTTAATTTCTCTATGTTCTCTTTGGGGTTTTGACGTGTGAGTGAGATACAGATCTCATTCGTCAAGGTCAGGAAGCAGAGTCGTACCAGGCAACTCGCTGGCTCTTCATTTCCTCCAAGTGCTTCCATGTTAGCAAGCGTCAATGTTAGTTCCTCTTCAGCTGCCCTAATTCCTACTTTATCACACTAAACTAAAAAGAGTGAGTCACGACATGACCGAGACACTTCCGCCAAAAAGCTGGAAAATATAAATTTCTGTAGTATTTAAAAAAATTGTGTAATCAGACTTTTTAACTATAGGATCCACAACACTATTGTCTAATTTTAAGCTTTGTGACCTTTTCATTTCCTCTTTCGTTCCTCCATTTCTTACCAAAGTTATTTCATCACTTCTGGCTATCCGCTAGCTTCTCTAACTTGGAGGCTAGCTGCTCTAACTTGTGGGCTAGCTGCTCTAACTTGTGGGCTAGTTGCTCTAACTTGTGGGCTAGCTGCTCTAACTTGTGGGCTAGTTGCTCTAACTTGTGGGCTAGCTGCTCTAACTTGTGGGCTAGTTGCTCTAACTTGTGGGCTAACTGCTAGCTTCTCTCACACTTCAGAAAAAGGATGTGTTCCTGCTTCACTTTCCATCCTGCTTCCTTATAATCAGTTTTAGATCTTTCATGGTTAAAATAAAGTCCATCAACACCTTATTTCTTAGCATTCAGAAAAGCCCCAGATAATATAACTGCATGCCTGACCAATACTTTGAGTTTCTTCTGGCTCAAGGTTCCTCATTCAGCCCGAGTCTGACCCACATACAGCCGCACCGTCAGCAGCTACTTCCACATCTGGAGCCATTCTGGCACAGACTCAGAACATCCCCATGGCTGTTAGCCAACACAGGAGGATAAAAGCTGGAATCCGGCCATGTGGGAAGTATATGAGTCAGACTTGGGCCGAGGACTCAGGCTTATGTTGGGGCCAGAAAGTTTAATTTTCCGTCTGGGCTTAAGCTGCATTCCGTCCAGCGCTGCTCTTATCATAAGACAGGGACCAAAGTAGATTATGACAGTGAAAATGTCTTCTGGGAAAATGTTTTAACTATAATCCACATCATCTTTCCAATGTTCTAGGCTGAAATTGCTGTTTTTTCTGCTTTACACATGTTCCTTTTCATGCTCATGCAGCCACTTGTCCCGAGCTTGGAGGGACGGGGCTAAAGACATAGTTTGACATTTTGGGAAATATGCTTCACTTTCTTGTAGGCAGTTAGTTGAGCAGATTGATACCACTCTCATGTCAGGAACTTAAAGTTAAGGTTGCACAAGGATTGATTTTCTTAGTATTACAAACGTCAAAGGGATTTTTGAAAGGTTTTAGATTCACTTTCTCAATCGTCTCCTTCTCTTTGACCCACTTCCCTCTCCCGTCCTCTTCCAGGTGCACTCACCAAGGTGAAAGACTGTCCCAAGCAGGACGGGGACCTCCACGACCGCTGCAACATCATTTCCTGCGCCACGCTGGCCGAGATCCAACACTTCCACCGCACACGTGTACGGGACTTCCGCTCGCAGATGCAGCATCACCTCCGCCAGCAGATCGGCTTCTTCCAGAAGATCACGGCCAAGCTGGAGGACGCGCTGCACAGATACGATGATGACCAGTAAGGACGAGAGGGGGGAGGTTGGTTCTACGAAGGGAGGGGGATTCCTGAAGAGAGGGTTGATGGACATGCTCATCCGCTCGGTAATGGCGAACACCTGTAAGGGAGAAAACCTTGGAGACCTGTGAAGTCACGGATCCTGGGCTCTCCACTCTATTAAAGAAAATATAGGCCACTGGGCTGTGGAATGACAACTTCTGGTATTATCTGGACAGCTCTGATGAATGTACCAGTAACTGGGACTTTGCTGACGCTGCGTGGACATCTGGCAACTCAGCGGGACTGCGGAGATATTAACAGCTGCTTTTAATGTGCCGGGGCTGCCTCGTGGTTCCTGGGCTCTGAGGGTCATGTGATCTCTGCAGGTCTCCACTGCCTTCCACTCAAAACTATAACAATGGATCCTACAATGAGTGAGAAACTGGACACGACGAATTTATCTTTATCTCTTTGTGTTGTTTTTACTTGAATTACCTGCTCAGTATTGTTTGGATGGGACACAACTGTGTGCAAGTTTTTTAGTTTTTGAAAGAGGAAGAGTGGGCAGATTTTAGTCTGTTGATACAGTTCAGTCGTAGGATTTTCATCACAGCTTGAAATATGAGCAACTTGCAATGTCTTCATCTCACAGACAACCACACTGTCATATCTTTACGACACCACGACTTTGTGTCTTTGTGCCTTGAATGACCCAAAAGCAGCTGACCTCAGACTGGATGTATTTCTCTGCCTGTTTTTGGAGAAGCATTTCTTTTTCTTTTTTTGGGATGTTGTACTGAAACCATCTGGGTTTCTGTTTTCCCTCAGTCCCAGGAGGTCAGAGGTCAGGCTCGGGGCACAGATACTTCAGTGCTTTCCCGACTTGGAGTTATTTAAGTTACTGTGTGTTGGCTTTTCATGTGATTCATGTCCGTTTAAAATTCTTCATTGGACAATTTGTAACTAAAACTTAGACAATCATGATGTTTTATTGCTTTTAGCTCATTTACGTCAGTGTCACTGAGGTGGATCAGCCACAGAAACTGCTCTGTAGTCGACCACAGCGTCTAAACTTCCATTTGGGGGGCAATAAGTCAGAATAATTATGTGTTGTGAACACACAGTAGCGTTATGCTTGGTGTCCCTACTTTGTATATCCGCTTGCTGCTTCAAAACATTCCGTTAAAGCAACCGGCAGCAACGGTTTGATGTGAGATCTAAAGGATAAGAATACCAATGATGTCAATGAAAGAGGTTTATGATCTTATAAATTTATCGGATCTTTATAAAATAAATGGAAAAAGGAATGAGCAATGATACCTGAGATGACAGGAGAACATTTTGATGTCCCAAACCAATGAGCACTTACGCTATTACATGAGAACTCAGTACTCGTGGGTCTGACCGCATCCATTTTCAAACTTGGCCTCTGTGTCGATCCCAACTGAACACCTGCAAAGTTCCGTAACTGTGTCGTGTGCAATTAGGAAACGACATTGACGTCATTGGGGGGGACAAAATCTGTCCAGAGGTCGAGGGACATGTAAACGCCTGCCAAAGTACTCACAACCACCTCGAGTTGTTCCTGCTGCAGTGGGTGTATCCAGGACCAAGTTTCACTACCACACACACACACACACACACACACACACACACACACACACACACACACACACACACACACACACACACTGTTGCGGCTGGTGATTACCTGAATGCATCACAGTTTCAGTTTTACACTCATATAGTAAATCTGGTGGATGTTTCAGTTTCAGGTGCGACCTTGACGTTCCTCTCCTGGTTTCAAACGGGGTGATATTTTTCCAGAAACATATAATTTACTTTGAATGTAAATGTTTGTAAACACACTTTCGATGTAACATGGTGAGGCAACGTTTCAGTATATGCGTGAAATACAGTAAATACATGTAGAATGTGTTTCTGTCATGTTCTGTTGTCCTGAAATATAACTTATAGTTTCACTTGTCCTGCTTTGTGTCTTTTAGTTTTTTTAAAGAATGGTAATATTACATTATATATCACATTTTTTGCCAATCCTGATTAGGGAACATCCTGACAACCCAAGTTGTTTTATCAGTATGTAATCTCGAGGAATCTTTGAGATTTGATCTCATAAAATCACTTTCTCTTAGAACGTGCCAATTCCCCTTCTGAATATCCAAATATGACAGAGTAAGACATTGTTTTATTCAGGCAAATTTGTTCTGTGTGTTGTCAAATGCAAAGTTTTGCCAGAGAGCAGCGGGTGTTTTCCGTGCGGAGGCAGCAGCAGCTCTGATACCTGACACCACGGTTCACAGACCGCAGGTCAGGTTACATCAGCCGCAGGGCCTCCATTATTTAGATTTACCTCATTCCCTCCTCTAATTTGTTTTCATTTTTCCTGACTGTGTTTCAGCTCTTATTCTGATTTATCATAGTTTATTATCCACGATTAACCATTTCTTTGTTTCAAGATTTACTTCCTGTTCATGCAAAAACTGGGCTTTCCTGCTACGGGGCTCTTCAAACACTGCACTGTTATCCATTGTGTTTTTAAGTATTACAGTGGTAGTATCAGCTGTTCAGACTGGTCATGCACCGCAGACTGAAGGGGAATGACAAGGTGGAGAAAGCCCCTAAGAGGTTTCACCACAAAGAGTTTATTCAGGATCATTTACGAACAGTTTGCGGTGTCACGGATCACGAATAAGTCAACATGCATCAGGAACTTGTTTTGAGGGCTTGAAATCAAATCATCATTGTGTCTTTGAGTTTTGAATGGCTCTGCTGGTTACACACACACACTCACACACACAAACACACACAGGTCTTTAACAAACATCATTTATTAAAAATAAAGTTTTACACAGTGCACGGCAAACAAATCCAGGCATAAACAGGGTCAAAGGTGAAGTTATGTCTTTATAGCTCACTATGAGTTTATATTAACACTGTACGGACGACCAGAGACGGTCACAGTAATGGAAAAGTGCAGAATGGTGAATGACACCCGTGCACGAGCGGTAAATGTAGTTTTGCAATAAAAGCTGACAGTACCTTTTTATGTGAACAAACATCACTATGATTCAGCAGCTGACATTTAAGGAAGTAACACAGCAACTTGTAGGAGAGCGATAGTTAAACTACAAACTCCCATTTCAACGAAAACCCCAAATTCAGCTTCCTCAAATCAAATCTGACAGTTTGTTTACTAAAGTCTATGTTTGAGTTCAACGCTCGGTTCCAAAAATATCCCACTACTTTCATCACTATAGGCGTTGAACTGGTGTTTTGATGAATCAGTCCAAGACCATTTGTTACACAATGTGCATTTTGACATAAAACACCTTTTAAGGACAATTCAAAATGGCAGCCTAAGCATAAATAATAGACTTTGGTCTAAACATGAAATAACACTTATTTCAGTCATGCTACTTCCACAAAGTTCAAGTTAGTTCATCCATCATCATATTTCTACATGTCTTCATCGAATGTGCATAATTTGTGTCCTCTCTTCAGCTTACAGCAGATCACTTATACCCTTCCCACTAAAATACAGCTCTAAGGCACAGTCAGTTTATCTTTGAATTGCCTTCATCAGACCCAGTACTGGTCGTGTCTGAGAGTGGGGGACCTAGAACTCACAGAGGCCTTGAATCCTGTAGCGACAGCTGGGAATGCATTACGACAAATCACATTATTTCTTTGATCAATGGAACCACGTCTAATATTCCCATTTCCAGCTGCTCCGTCAGCTTCAAACGGCCCCCAGAAGGTCATCCCGGGGGCCAGGCTCCTCCTCCTCCTGGGACTCATGGGCTCCTTTGGTGAGGTGGGGCAGCTTGCCGGGGCAAGCGGGGTGACCACCACAGATGGCATCGCCACGCTCCGCTCCGGCCGTCCCAGATAAGGACTGTCCTCAGTGGGCAGCACCACCGCGGCCAGCTCCCGGAGGAGCCGCTGCCGGGCCTGTTTCTCCTTTCGGCGGCGGAATACCAGAATCAGAACCACAAGAATGATGATGAGGAGCAGACAGGCCAGCAAGGGCAGGATGATGAGGAGGGGGTCGGAGGCGGGTCGAGGGAGGACCTCCACGTGAACCGCGTTGGCGTCGGGGGGGATCGCCGGCCCGTGTTTGTCTGAGATGAAAGGAGTGTGGGGTTGAGCAGGGTGAGTGTGACCTCTACCCGCTCCCTCCGCGCCGCTCCCTGACCTACCTCCATGACCCCAGTTGCGTGTGTGGTTCCCCCAGCGGCCGTGGGGCCTCGACCTGGGCTGTGTCCGGTTGTGGTTCTTCTGTGACAGGATGTGAGGATGCAAACCCACCTGGACTTCAGTGAGCGTCGTGGATCCCCCTGCTCCCCCTCTTCTCCCTCCTCCGGCAGTCGTCCTGTTCTGCGTCGGAATAGGTTCTGTGGTGTGTTTGCCACTTGCACCCTCATCTTTATTTCCACCAGTCGGACCGTGATGCATCTGGTGGTGGGGCAGGATGGTGAAGTGAAGCTCTCCCTTCGCCGGTTGGACATTTCCAGCCTTCACGAGGAAGATGAAGGAATCGTTGAGAGGTCTGGCGGGGGTGTGGCCCTGAGCGGTCCCGAGCGTTGATGTGTTATCGTGGAGCCGGTTGTCGCCGTCACTCAGAGTCTCTTCGATGGCGACTCGGCCTTGCAACACGTCTCTGAAGGTGAAGGACTTCAGGACCTCTGATGCCCGGTTGGGGTCATAGGTCATCTGCAGACAAGTACAGACAGGCACAGCAGAGGGCAGGAGTGAAATAAAAGATTTATTCTTTGACAGAGAGCTCACGTAGAAATGGAGTTGAGCATTTTGGTGTTGAGTTTTACCTTGACCAGTTTTCCATGTTTTGGTGGCGACAGAATCTCAAACACCGGGTCGGCTCGGCTGATTCTCGCCAGCTCCGAGGCGTCGATCATGGATTTCCCGAGTTTCACAGCGATGCCACTGGGGACTCTGACCGGCTCCCTCAGGTAGATCAGAGGCCGCACAGTGACCTTAACCGTCTGTGCCGTGACATCTCCATAATCGACGCCAGGCGACGAGGCCGACACTGACACTCGGAAGAAGTCCTCCGATTCGCTCAGATCGGTCATGTGATAGACGACTCGCCCGAACTGCAGGTCCTCGTGGCGGAAGGTCGTGACCTCCAGGTCGTTGATGGCGATGCGTCCGTGGCGAGGGTGCGTGGTGACCGTGTAGGTGACGTTGGCCGGGCTGCGGCCGTTGGTCCGAGCTGCCAGCTGGTCGGTGGTCAGGACCACAGCGGTCCGGCCTTGGACTAATGACAGGCCGGTGTTGTTCACCATGGAGACAGAGGGTTTAATCACCTCCAGGCCGAAGAGCTTGTAGAGCGGGCGGTGGTGACCGTCGGTTACATTGAAGTAGAAAACTCCTGTTGAAGCCTCACCCTGAGTGAGGGAGCACCAAGACGGAATAAAGGATGAAAGAGAGAGAGAGGAAATAAAGGACAAAAGTTTAGTTTTCAGTGAAAGCACGAGAATTATAAATATCTGAACATATATTTATCAAGCAGGTTAAAAATCGCTGCAAATTGGCAACAAAAAATTCAAGAAAATTATGAATAATTCCAATTTACTTTATAATGAATCCATATGCATTCATATGAACTGTTGATTGTGTGTCACCTCTCTTTAAGAGAAGGTTATATATGTGTAGCTGTAGAGGTGAATTGACAAAGAGTGGTTTTTAACAGCTCATGTGGGGAGGATTTGATCATGTGTCTTTGGCGGCCCCTACAGGCAATACGAAAACAGTGCAGTGGCAGGACAGTGACAGACTGCAATGGATTAGTTGTTTTCCATTTAAATACTTAGGTTTTAAACGGTAAATGGAAAATCTCCGTGATGCAGAGTCCCTCCTCACCTGTTGTATGAAATGCAGCCGGCCGTGGTTGACGTCGTACTGGGTGAATGAGGTCACAGGCTCTGGTCTCTCCCCCAGCGTCAGGTAGCCGCTGTTGGGTTTACTGATCACGAGGTAGTGCAGCTCCTCTGGAGGGTTGTCATGGTCCTCAACCTGGATACATCAACGTGTTCAACCATAGTTTACACTGAATTTAATGAATGTCGAATGACGATCAATGTTTCAGGCGATTGGTAAATAACTATTAATAAAATCTGTTCAGGGACTCACATGCAGGTAGTCTGAGCCCAGTACCACTCTCTCTCCGACCACCACCTTCATCCCCGGGGTTCTGCTCCGGATGAGAGGCGGCTGGTCGTTGACTGGTGTCACCGTGATGTTGAACGTCTCCGTCACCGCCAGGCTGTCCTTCACTCTGCCATCAGGAACCGCTTTGAGTGGCGGCAGGGGGGGTGATGATATCGAATAGAGAGGGGAATAGGAGGAATCAGAGGAGAAAGCAGACAGGGACGATGAGGAGGAGGAGGAGGAGGGATCCAGAGGAGCAACCCAAGCCTGGAACGTGAAGCTGTCACTCAGAGTCTCAGAGTCGTCGTGGATGTATGTGATGCCAAAGTTATTGAGGGTGATCTGTGAGAAATCTGGTTGGTCTCTGGTCGAAGGATGAAAATAAAACAGAAACCAAGTTTGTCAACATGAAATAAGTTTATCTCCCAAAGGATCACTCTGGATAGTTTTGACCCCTTTTACTCGTGGGTAGAAACTTTGAGGCATCAATAAATGAATCCCAGCACCTGGTGAGATTCTGTCCTTGCATAGACAGAGCCCCGTGACGTGGAGGAGAAATCACCCGGTACAGGATGTGGTGGTCTTTCCGGTGTTGATCGGGAACTTTCCCCAGGAGGTTGGAGGCATCGAGTTTCCCCCTGTCGATCGTGACCCTGCCTCCCTCCGCCACCACAGCACCTGAACCACAGAGACAGTGTGTTTGTATATTCCTCCTCACAACTGAGATGAGGTAGAGTCAGTGTGAATAAGCAGCATTCAATCTACTGTGGCTGCAGAGTTGGAAAATCTATAAAAACAGAAAATACAAATGCATATAAAATGACTTGAACAGTACCTGCATTGTTTAGTAGTCTGGTGTTGTGTTGATGATGTTTGTTAGCGAGGTAGGAGATTAAGATGGTGAAGGTGTGTGGAGCCAGAAAAGCAGGAGGAGAGGACACAGTGAAAGAGAAAGAGTCTGTGGCCGACCATCCCACCGACTCCGGGTTGTTCTGATCGTACAGGACGACTCCGTCATTCACCTGAGAGGACATGAAATTATACATATATATATATATATATATATATAAATATAGTTTCCCATCTCATTTTACATTCTGTACATATGATCACAACATAAACGATCTCCTACCATGCTTTGCGTGAACGTAGAAATGTCCTGCGTAGAGTTGTCGGGCATTCGCCGGAGCAGGCGGCCGAGTGTGGGAGGAGCAGTGACCGCAAACACCACAGAGTGGTTTCTCCTGACATCGCTGACATCATCAGTTACCACCTGAAGATCCTGCTCAGTGATCGGTGTCACAGAACCTTTAAAAGAGGTCAAAAAGACACAGTGAGAGGAGGCCATTAGTTAACACTCAGTGTGCATACCCTTTTTTTTCCAGATTGGTACGAGGTCACTGTGACCTTTGAACCTCCTGCCACTGGCTGCTACCGGCATGGAGACATAATGATCAACAGTTGGTGCATTTATGGATATTTCCATCTTTTAAAAACCATGTGTTTATCTGAACAGGCAAATGAGATCCTAAAGACCTGCACTTAAGGAAGTACACAGATTTGAACCAGGGTGCTGTTTTGTGCCTGAGTTAGCTGATGTACCTGGGTAGACCTCCATCGGATGGTTCCTCTGCAGAGTGAGGACCAGAGAGTGGGCAGTCGTGCTGAATATCTGACGAGGGGCAAAGTTAACGCCATCGTTCACCTGGAAGTGGAAGCCACCAGCGGCTGCACCTGCACAAAAAGAGGTCATAAAAACTATGCACTACTTCATTAACAAAACTTTAAATCTGCCGAGCTTCTCCTCCGCTCACCGCTGTGCACAAACACCAGCTGTCCCCTCTGTATGTGACTCTGGGTGAAGTTCAGGATGTGCTTGGACGGGGCGGTCCTCAGAGCCAGGTGGCCGTTGCTGGGCGGCGTGACGATGAACTCCAGCCAATCAGACAGAGTGTCAGAGTCCTCGGCGCTGAGGTCGTCTGTGGTGATTTCTGTCACCGAGCTCATCCACACCTGAGGACGCAAGATGGAGGATGGATGGGAAAGGACAGGAAAGGGATTTATCGTATTGAACACTTCTCCTTCACTTCTTACCTTCAGACCCCGGTTGGTTGTAACGACAGGAGTCTCATCATTCACCGGCGTAACGCTGACGTGGGCGGTGCAGGGCAAACTGTGCTTGCCGATCTCTGTCTGATTGGCCTGGAGGGTGAAGTTGTCGCTCTGTGTGTCACTGCCGTCGTGGATGAAGGAGATGTACTCACGTTCCAACTGGAAAGTCACAATAGTTAATTTAAATGCATGGAACGATGATCAGTTAATCTGTTCTAGATGGTTGATTTTTTTTGTGTTCAGTCAGACCTCAGTGTGCGTGAAAGCCGTGATGGGCATCCCCGGTATCCGGCTGTGCTCCAAGTGTCCGTGTCGTGGTGGAACGATGACTTGATACAGGAAGTTCATGCCTGAGAAATGGTGATTGGCAACCTTGACGATGTCAGGGGTCAGCGGCAGGGATGACCCCTCGTCAAGGGTCAAGTCAGACACCTGAAAAACAGGAAGTGAGATAAATCTAATAGTTTCATTGAATGGTCACATCCATCCAGACGGAGAAACTGTACCTGTAGGGGGAGCAGGAGAGGAATGATGTCGATCTCCAGCCTGATGGGTCCGACCTTTGTGACCCCGTTGGTTGCCTCCAACAGAACCGAGTCGTTGATGCTTCCTGCCGCCTCCTGATGATACTCGATCAATCCCTGGTTCAGGTCGTCCTGGGTGAAGGAGGTTGTTTCCTCTTCCCTGTTCCACTGTGAAGGAACCAAGAGGACAAACCTATTGTATTCTGTGTTAATCCTTGAACCCTAAGTGAAGAAGTTCACAACTTCCGGGGCCAAGTTTGCTCTCGGTGAAAGAGGAGAGGTAAAGGAAGTCTAGAAAAGGAAAACTTGGATGTAGATTCATTGTTTTAGCCACCTTTTAAAACTAAAGATTATATTTGAAACTTCACAAACCATTATTTATTTTTCACACTCAAAGCTTGCATGCCACACGGGTCAAGTGCCCCAATAATCACCCAGTTCTCTGTTCCCATTAGCTCTGCCGGACCTTTTATTTTGTTTGTGGCTTCGGAAACACAATTCTCTGCTCCAATTAACTTCCTTTCCAGCATCCGCACGGCAAAACACTTCCAACACACCGAGAGCAATGAGCAGTAACAGTTGGCCGTACCTGATCGAGCTGCTGTTCTCCATTATTCTGGGGCTCATTAATGGGGGAGGACCTGTGGAGGAAACCAAGGGTGGGAGGACTCTGGACGGTAAAAATGATCTCTGAGGGCTGGCTGTCCTCGTGGATGACCTGATGGCAAGAATAAAATAAAATAATTACCATGGAACAAAATAGATGTCAAAATAGACACAATTGATGGATTTAAATTGTATTAAATTTAATCTGTATAAATCTGCTATAGATTTAGATATGATCCAGTCGTAGATGTGAGTATTTTTGAGTTTGATGGGTGTTATAGTGATTTGACTTGCCTCTAAATGCTCCCTGGTGATGGAGACATTCTGTCCCTCCTCCACCACCACCACACGGTTACTCATGACCGTTGGCTGCCTCTGATGACTCTCCAGGTAGATTTTTACCGGCACTCCGATGTCCAGGTGCACCTCCCTCCTCCCTCTTTCTGGTTGCCTCTCGTTGCTCTTCTCTCTGGCTTTGGCCGTCACATTGAACCAGTCTGACAATTCCTGGCTGCTGCCGTCGTGGTGGTACGCCAGGCGCCCCGCCACCAGATCCCACAGGGTGAATATTGAAATCGCATCTGCTCTCTTCACTGTGTCGCAATCTCCGTTGGCAAAGCAGAGGGCGCCGCGTTTAGGGGGAAGGAAGACCTGGAACGTCACCTCCTGTGGGTCTCGGATGTCGAGGTTGCTGAAGACGCTGAGGTTTGCAGAGGTCAGGGTCGTGATCCCACCTCGCTGGAGCACGAGGCCTGTGTTGTTCTCCACTTGCAGGTAAGGATCCTGGGCCATCACCTGTAACAGCCAGTTACACAACAGAGACAGAAAGGAATTACAGCAGCAGTAAGAATACAAATCAATATCATTACAGGCTTTTGTATTTTAACACAAAAATTTGGCAGCCTTTATGATTTTCCTGCTTTTTCTTGATTCTCTTGATGCTCACGGAGTTTTCACATTAAACACATTCGGTGTGAAGACATTATAATCACCTCCAGCAGTGTTGAGACATAATGTTTCCCATCAGATACAAAAAGCACAAAACGCCCGAAACTCACTCCTCTATGGACAAACAACACCTTTTTCTAGAGGAGGAGAGAGAAAAACATCAATATGGTAAATTTACCATTACATTTATATATATATATATGATGAATATCTGGATAATGATCTGGATTTTGTGAAGTGTTTTAGGGGGGTTGATTGTGGATTTATGGTAAAGAAATCTGTTCATAATCTTAGCTCTACTGTGAAGTCACCAGGGTTTTAAAAACATTAAGGGCAACAACAAACTTGCTTTAGTGACTTGACGTATTTTACAACCTGGAAGATGTGGAAAAGATAAATCATCACTTACCTGCTCAAGGTCTCGCTGTGTAAACTCGTACAATTTGTGACTGGGATTACTGGCCAGCACCAGCTCTCCCATGGGAATCCCCCTCCGTGTGTACACCAACCACTCGTCCTCGAAGTCTGAATCGTCGTCCCTGTAGCGAAGGTCGCCCAATGTCACCAACCTCTGGCCATCGCGGGCCACGTGGAAAACTTTATCCACGACCCTGACAGGTCTCTGATCGTTGACGAGCCGCACAGAGATGTTGAAGGTGTGTTCGGCCGAGTTTCTCTCCTCCTTCTTACTGGATTGTTTACGCGGTTTATAAACCAGGATTTGAAATGTAAAAGAGTCCTGCTTGGTTTCGCTGTCATCGTGAACGTACATGATCCTCTCCTCTGCAATGTCCCGATTTGTGAAGACTGCAATGTTGTCGTTAATGGACGTTGAGTTGGAGAGATTGATCCTTCTGATCTGTCCATGCTTGGGGCTCACTGTGATGTTGTACTGCACTACCCGGTTACTTGCCGTGTGAGTGAAGAGGATGTCTTTGGTGAGGACTTTACTTCCACCTTCCGGTATTAAAAGACCTTCGTTTACTACAGTGAAGGCCGTCGACTCAGTTTTGATGTTGATCCTGAAGTCGTAACTTGTCGAGTTGCCGTGCGTTGAAAAGACCTGAAAGCTGAAAGTGTCTCTCGTGTCATCGAGGAGCCTGTTGAACAGCTCGAACTTCAATAAACCGTCGGTGATATTCTTCTGGCTGAAGGTTGAGTTATTTTGTACAGCGTTGTTGTCAAAAAGCAGTCGACCTTTCTTTGGTAGTGTAAGGAGTCTGAAGTAGAGGTTGTCCTCAGTGAGTCTGACCCCCTTGGAAACGACATGGAGGTTCTCGGGAGTGACGACAGCCGACAGAACACCGCTGACCTCCATCTTGCTTCGCGTGACCTTGAAGTGGATCCAGCGCACCTTGATGGGGACAACAACCTCCTCCTGGACCAGGGAACCGATGCTGATATTACATTTGAACTGATCAGTGATGTTGATCTGGGTCTGAAGGCCACGGAACGAGCTGAGGTATCGGATCCGTTCTTTTTCTAGAAGTTTTTGAGAGAACGAGGTCGTCAATTTCCAGTCGCCACTTGAGTGCATCCGCTGGAGCTCACCATATCGTGGTGGCTCTATCACGTCATATCGGATTTCCACTGCCTGATCAGCCACATTCACTTGTACTGCAAGGTGACTGGTAGTGATGATGGAAGCCTCGCATTGGTTCACCTCCAATCCTGTGTTATTCACCAGTTGGTGTTCGAGTGCCACCGCCATGATCCGCAAAACTACCGTGTTGCTTGACTGCAGAAAAAGAGAGGAAACGAGGAGCAAATACAGAGAATACCTAGAAGTTTCTGTGAGTTTATTTTATTTTAATAAAGCTACTACATCCCCTACCTTCTCCCCGTCGCTGACCCTGAGTGGCAGCCTGGTGGTGGAGACCCCAGAGTGGACAAAGCTGATCTTACCTTCGTCCAGGTCATTTAATGAGAACAAGTTAACGGCCCTGGATAGAGATGTGACCCTGTTAACATGTTCTGTTTAAGTCTCGGCTCTACACTTCAACTACTGGTTGTAAGAAGATTTGTGAGGTAATGTAAAGCCTCACAAGCCAGAGCACCAACCTCTCTGGGTAATCCTCGTGCTGAAGGTGTCCGGCCTCGGTGTAGAGTTCGCCAAGGGAGCTGAACATCAGCTCTGCAGGACTGCTGTCAGGGTCCGACACTCTCAGCACATCTGTTGTCAACTGTGGACATTGAGGATGTATTCGTATTTTCATTTCCTTATGCTAAATTAGCACGAATATTCATATCAATCCTTCTTACCTGGCGTTTGGACTTCTCCAGCAGAGTGAAAATATTTCCCTCTGGGAGGCTGAACACAGGCGCATCATTGACAGGACTGATGCTAATGTCAAACCGATGCAGACGTTTGCCCCTTAGAAACACAGGAAGCTCCTTCTTACTGGAGAAGGTTGAGAACATGAAGAAGTCGTTCTGGTCCTCTGAACCACTGTGAACATACATCACACGGCCCTGCCACAGGTCGAGCATACTGAAAGTCCTGTCGTGCTCCTCGGCTCCTATGGTGATGGTCCTCTCTTGCTCCACCTCTTCTAGCGTTCCCTCAGGGTCTGGGCGGAGGTCGAGCCGGAGCTGACCGTGAACAGGTTGCTCCTCAATACGGAAAAGCAACTGGGAAGGATGGAGACCCAGTTTACGAAAATTCAGATTCACCTGAAAAGGAGAGGAAATAGAAACAGATGGTATTTTTATTTTATGTTTAGGAAAACATAAAGTACGAACTGCAGGAGATATCACATCCTACCTTGATGTGTTTGGGCTCCAGCGGTGCTCGGCCTCCCTCTGCCACCTCTAGTTTTCTCAGCAAAAGAAAGTTAGGGGTCCTCTTGTTGGTGGTCACTGGTTCTGGGGTTGTAATAACCAACTCAGGGCGATCTGTTGGGCTGTTGGTCGCCCCCATCTCAAGTTCTTGTCCCATCTTACAGCCCACAGTGATGTCCTTGGTGATGGCGGCATGAGGGAGGCCCGTTCTTTGAGTGTTCACCCTAATTTCTCGGAGGCAGCCTTTAAAAGACGAGGCAGAGAGCAACCCAGCCTGCTGCGCCACTTCCCTTGTTTCCTTATCCAGTCCTCCGAGGAAAAGTGGCCCTCTGAGCTGGATGGCCTGGAGCTCCGGACCCAGGTTGCCCTTGATTAACTCTTTGTCTACCTTGAGCTCCAGGCTGTAGGGTAGCAGGTGTAGCTGGATGGGGTACCAAGTGTGGTTGGTGGTGACATGTGTTAGAGAACGCAGCTCAGTTTTACTCCCCTCTCCATTTCCTATTGTCGCCACCAGGTTACCATCTAGGATCTCTACAGCAACAAACCCACCCTGGTTGTTGGAGCTGTACAGGACTATGCCGTCTTGTTCTCTCTCAGAGGGGTGGAGTTCGAATTCAAACACACCTTCCTGTGGTACATCCCACGGGGGGAGTGACATGAAGGCTTTGGAGCTGAAAAAACTCACAGGATCTTCTTCTGTGGCAGAAAACTGCAGATTACAGCCCAGAGATACCTCGTGGACTTTCTTGTACGCAGAATAGCGCCTCAAACCGGACAGCAGGTTATGTTTGTTGAACACCACTTCATCCACACAACCTCGGAACCCAGAGGAAATGTTGAGAATGTAGGGGTGGCTCAGACCGGCTGCCCCGCCAACAAAAAGTCCATCCTCCACCATGAGCTCCAGATCCGGTCCTGGCATATGGAGGCTGGTGTGAGAGTTGCGGTCCACGGTCATGGTGACATTATGGCGGTCATGGGTCAGCTCCATAGAGTGCCAACCCAGGTCATTAAGGTGAATGCCCGTTTCTGTACGCAGTAAACGTTCACCTGAGCCCAGGTCCAGACGCACCTAGGGGGTGAAGAAGGATGTGAGCAGGGAAGGATAAAACACATAAAGTTGAATTTGATTTAAATTTCTGTTTTCTTTGCACAAGGACAAAGTATAAGAGAGGAAGTATAAAAGAAGTATGTATATATTAAAGAAATATTCTGTTAATAAAGTATAATCAAACTATTTCATGTGTAGCTGCCTGGTCTTGTTCATTGAGCTTTCATTAAACTATGTGGTCTTCCCTCTTAACATGGTCATGAAGAAACTTGTTCTGAACTGAAGCCAGTGCCAAAGGATTTATTTGCTTCTCCTTCTGCGAGCAATCTGACACCAACCTGCGTGAACTGAGGCTTCTCTCCTCAGGATAGTAAATGCCAACATATATCAGCTAAGATGGCCCAAGGGACAAATACTTTCCTCCTGGTTTAAACGTGCAAGGCATCGTTATGTGAGCCTCAGACAGTTCTCACTTTGACTGCCTATTTCCTTCCAAAAACTTAGATATATCCTATCTTTGTCTTTTAAATTGCACTTGAACAAATACACAAGTCTGCTTCAATACCTGCAGAAAGCCAGAGATCAGTTCCAGCAGCAGGAAGTCTCTCCGACCTGCTGCCAGAAAAAGCAGCCCTGCCGGACTAGAGGTTCGAAATTGGACGTGGAGCAGGTTCTGAACGGATGACTGCACCGTTCGCAGGTGGATGTATCCGTCACCGTAGAATGACGCTGTAACACAGAAAAAAGGAGACAGGTGAGAATCTGAGGCCAAAGTTGTGACTGCAAGGCCTTTGTGCTCCATGCTGACATATTTTAACCCTTAAAATATGTCAGCATGGAGCATATTTACATGAATCTGTATATTCATGTTATAATAGCCAAACTAACATTTAGTAACCAATCACCAGCGCAAAGACAGTTTGGGTTAATCTGTCCTGACTGTTCTGTCAATGTGGAGTCGACTCTGCACTTTTAACCTACTATCTGAATTCAATTAATGGCTGCTAATGTACTGTGAAGTGGGTCATCCTGAAACGTTCACATGACACAGACTGAACTTTCCTTCCGTTCAACCGGCTGCTCTGAATGCGAACTCGTGCCGCGGCCCAATACAACCTGGAGCTCGGCCCCTCGGAATGACGTCACACCCAAATAACCTGAGTTAGAATCCAAACGGCTGATGGGTAAAACGTTTTGATCGATCTGACCTACAAAACAGTGTCGAAGCACTCTTAAAAAATGACTGTGTGTGTGTGTGTGGTGAGAGGGATGTTTCAAATTAAAAAGCAGATTTTGGGACATTATTGCTTGTTCCACTTATTTCAATAAAACAAAATGTATTCTCTTAGTAATTCTGTTCTAAAATCGCACATTATTTTATTATCTAACTTGTATAATTGCATCGACTTTAAACCTTTAGAAACTCTGCTTGGGAAATCCACTGCCAGCTAAACTTCAGGTTTGTAATCAAGGATATTATTATGATGTGTGTAACGACTGGTTCCAAACAGAAGTCCCCAGTCAGCAGGCTGCCGGTCCAGCACTCCGCTCTGCATTAAAGCCTATAAGCCTGTGTCAGTGTAACCCTTGTCTGCCCATCTATCTCTAATCTGCCTCTATGATACCAGTGAACACTGGATTATTAATAATCCTCCTTCAATTAGAGACACCGGTGAGGCCATCTCTCATGAACAGGTGTAAGGATTACAGACGTGGAGCAGACGCAGATTGTTAATAAAAAAAAATTCTGTACATGCAGCAACTTTTCAGATGGTATTAAGTTCTGATACTTTATATGTATGAGGTAATTATTTATTATTAAGAGGACTGAGATTTAGGAATAAATCAACACCAGAGCAAAAGTAGTTTTATTAACTAACATTTGAAGGGTCTAGGAATATTATGTTCATGTTCCTCTGCATAACATAAGTAGCTGGAACCAACCAATCAAATTATAGTCCAGTATCCTGCAGCATACTGACATATACATTAAGAGACAGTATTCATTTAATCAAATGCTGCACAATACTCACTTATATTGGAATTAATTTACTTAAGGATATTACATTATTAATTGACTACACAAAACAAAACATTAGAAACTATAGATCTACAAACTTGAATGGGAGACAAACTTTTCACAGTTTTACCAGTTGCATTATAGCAATGCACAAATAAATTCAAAATAAAGTTGCAGCTGTACCTTCTTCACCAGGTAGATAGGAGGAGGAAGAGGAGGAGGGATCTTCTCTCCTCTGCAGCAACTCACCTCCGTGAACTTGTCCTGTGGAAATCAGCAGCAGCAGAAACACATCAGCCACAAAACTCCCCATTGTTGTTCAGGCCTCTTTGAACTTGCACCCAGCTGAGAGCAACATCTGGCTGCCTGACCACACCATTCACTGAACAGCCCTGACTCTGCAGCCTCCTCTTTGGATCACAGCCTTTTAGAAACCTGTACCTGATAGCTGCGACCACAGAGGTGGAGCTCCACCCTCTGACCCTCCCCTCAGCAGAGCCAGGGGATGTAACACCAATCATCAACACAAGGGGGAGGTGTCAACCCGTACACTTGCTTCATAGAAAGTACAGCAGACTGTGTGTATTTATATTTTATGGAAATACTCCATAATACAGGTTTTTCTGTTAAAGATGCAGATGAGGCTTAATTACAAAACCAAATATATTCTTAAATATAAAAAAATATTATCCCATTTCCCACTGGTTCAAAATGCAGCAGCAAGAACATACTTCTGTCTTTCTATTCTTCTTTCCTTTCTTTATTTGTTGTCTTTATGTTAGGTGCATTAGAAAGGTCTGGGGACATCTGGTGGGCAGGTAGAGTATGACAGCTTATTGAAAAGTTCTCAAATACAGAACCAGCACACATAAGTCTGGTGACCGTAAAAACAGAGTATGCAATTAGTAAACAAACCGAAGTGAAATGAAGTGACTTCCAGATGGATAGGATGGGGCCGGAGAGAGAGAGGGAGAAAATGAGAGACAGAAAAAAAAAACATTGATATGAAGATTGAAAAGGAAAAGAGAGAGGTGCCAAATGGCTAAACATTGGAGAGAGGGAGACAGAGAGAGAGAGAGAGAGAGAGAGAGAGAGAGAGAGAGAGAGAGAGAGAGAGAGAGAGAGAGAGAGAGAGAGAGGAAGTAAAACGGAACGAGAGGTCAAAGGCGGGAAGTAGCTGCTTGCTGATTGAGGTAAAGTGGAAGTTTGGGTGTGATTGTTAAAACTGAAGGACACACTCCCTGGTCTGTATCCTGAAAGTCCCCCCACCCTCTACCCGACACACACACACACACACACACACACACACACACAAAACACACATACACACACACACACAACTCAAGAGTAGGGTCCATTAAAGTGAAAGGACACATGAGGGCCTTTATTCAGCAGGAGATTCGAACCCGGCGTCTCTTCTTGGCTCCCACATGAGAGGAGCGCTGTGTTCAGCCTCAGTTCCCAGGAGGTTGAATAATAGGCCCCGTCGCCTGGTTTCTTAAAAGAAGGGGTCGCACCCAAAGTGGGTCACAGTTCAGCCGGTGACGGCTCCTCTGGTGACGGGAGTGGTCGGTGTGTTTATAATGAGCCCGGGTCCCACGCTGAGAGGATTAACGTCTTGTCTTCTAGGCAGCAGAGGTCTGTCAAACTAACACTATCAGACCATGGCCTAAAACAATGTTTATAGTGAGCTCTGTTTGATAACGTTCACACTTTACTGATCTGTGTTCTGCATCAGGACACATTTATAAGAACCTTTGTCCCCTCTGCCATATAATAGATTAATCTCATGAAAAACATGATTTCTTTCTTCATAATCAGTTCTTTTTTAATTCCTCCAGTCTTCTTTTCACCTTTGGTTGATCCTGACAATAAAGTGCTGACAGGAAATGCTTCTGTATGAATGAAGAGGGAAGTGATGACATGCAAAGTTTTTAAATCAAATCATCAAAAATGTTATGTATTGTCAACTTTTTCCTTATCAATACAATGGTACATGAGAGAGAGCACATGGGTGTTTTCACTTTCACAACTCTGCAGCTGTGGTAAGAAAATATAACAATAAGTGGCAGGATGTTTTCAAAACTTACAAAACCTCCACTGGTGTTACAGAAAGGAAACATGATAATGGAGTTCATAACTCTGCCAAGGTCCAACAGTCCCCTTAAATTCAATGACGCCTTGTAGCTCAGCCAATCAAACTGTACAGATCTTGAAATCATAATCTTCATTTTGGAGGAATGATCATCAAGATCCATGTTTCCATTGGGAAATCTGTGAAACTCACCATCTCGCAATATTAAGGAAAGTGACAAAATAGTGATAAACTAAACTAAATGAAAATGAAATGAAATAAAGAATCCTGGGTCTGGATGTGCACAAACATTTAATTGGTTCTCTCCTGAGTTATAACACATCCTGATTATCACATTATGACAAAAACAGAATGATTTTTGTAATATTTTAACTGTTTTTCTTTATACAATATGTTGAATCTTTTATTCATCCATACAGGTGGCATGGCGTAAATATATTTAACATAAATACCCTCACGCAGGCCCTAGAAACGGTCGGTGGTTTAATGAGAGTGGCGTCCGCAGCCATGAAACTGGTATCAAACAAAACGTAGAGAACAGGAACCACCTGGCTGAGCACCAGGCAGACAGCGAGGACCAGGAAGAGATGCAGGTTTGGGACTGATTTAACTGCGGCCGCAGCTAAAACAACAAAAACACACGGCACAGCCGGAGGGAAGAGCCGCAGAGGTCCCCGCTTCTTACCCTGTCACCTACACATTACTGTGTTTAACAGAACATGCAAGGAAAAGAAAAACACGGAACCAAACCTGCTGCTTCCCTCTATTGGAAAAAATCATGGATGGTCCTTTTCCCTTCCGTCCTTCGTTTCCTCTCCTCACTTTGAATCCTTCCTTCCTCACCTTGTGTGTTGGTGCATTTGTTCATGTGAAATCTATTGATCACTTTGTCGCTATATAAAAAAAGAAAAACAATCATTATCCACCTTTGCAGATGAATGACTCACTCTGTTCTGACAGTGGTGTAAAAATAAAGTTAATGGAAGGAGGCTTAAAATCCTGTGTGGGCTTTGCTGTAAACTTTGGTCCACGCCGTCCATCTAGTCCATTTCCAGGATAAATACAGTAATTGAGTGACACATCCATTTTCTATTTATGAGCTGGTTGCATAAGAACACACACAGAGGCCGGAGAGAGAAAGAAAGAGGTGCAGAGGAAGAAATATGAGAGCAGGCTGCAAACGAGTCGGAGGTGTAGAGACGGACTGGAAATCAGAACGGACACGGATAATCAAGCAGCTACTGGTTTTCTTTGCTTTGGGCACTTAGATAACATGACATCTTGAACAAAGGTCAACAGAGAGCAGCTCAGGATATCTGATCTGGTGTGTGTGTCTGTGTGTGTGTGTGTGTGTGTGTGTGTGTGTGTGTGTGTGTGTGTGTGTGTGTGTGTGTGTGTGTGCGTGTATGAGATGAAGGCCAGAGCATGATCAGTCATCTTTCATTATGTGTACACTTTCCATCTCTGGCAACTTCTACTACAAGTCTTATTGGAGATGTAAGACACACCAGCACATTCACAGTCAGCCTCAGTGTGTGTGTGTGTGTGTGTGTGTGTGTGTGTGTGTGTGTGTGTGTGTGTGTATTTTATCTCCAGAGGCACCTCTTCAAATGTTTGGGGGAACTTTTCAGATATTTGATATTTCTCTCTTAAAACATGCAACGTGATGCTGGGAACAGCTGCTACCTTTGCTTAAGGGGCTCCTTGTCGCCTTTGTTTGTGTATGTGGTTGTGTGTGTGTGTGTGTGTGTGTGTGTGTGTGTGTGCATCCGTGTGTGTGTGCACATTCGCAGGAAAGTGAGGTGTGAGTCACTTTGAGTCACACCGACTTTATTTAGCTCACTTGATGAAAGAGGAGACATGATATTAATCACAGGCAGCACAAGAAAATCTAACATAAGAGAGGAAGGAGTTAAAACTAAATGATTTACCAAAGGACAAAAAGAAAATAGTAGATCTACTGTAAAATACAGTATCTTTAACTTTCCAGCATTCATCTATCTCAAAACTCCTGAAGCATAGACTCTGTGTAAAGATGGACGACATAACATCTTGATCGCCCCCTGGTGTCTGGCTGCAGTATAGGTAATAAACCCTGCCTCCCAAATGAAAAGATACGTGGAATACATTTTTCTTAAATTGCTTTCTGTCTTCTTATCTCATGGATGTTCAAGTGTGTTGAAACGTGATGATTGACAGCTGAGAATGACTCGAGCACACGTGTCAGTCTCGGTCTCGGCAAGATGGCGGCGGATAATTTAGCTTCTTTTTTTAACAACGAGAGGAAGTGGAAACACGTCGTCCATCTTTATTTATAATCTACGGTATACCGATAAAGTCCACACGGCCATTCTTACAGTTTTTTAATGCTAATGTTGGTATGCTAACAGTTACTTATTTAAATGAATGATAAAGAAGTCTTGGATGTGTTCACCTGTTATTTTCGAGGGCGGTAAACCTTGTGGTGACGCTAAACAATCACCCTGCGTTAGCTTCTTTGAAACTAGATACAATAACACGTACAGCTCCTTTAAAATTAGCCAAATGAATAGTGCCAGTGTTAATACTGGGTATTATGGGTTTCATGTTACTGCCAGTGATGGTGCAATTTGCAACCATTCTACAAAGATTGTTTACAAGTTTTTTTTTCCAGCAAGCAGGAGATAATAATCACAAGTCAGCAGGTCGCGGTCTTCAGTGTTCTCTTTTTTTCCGTGTACGATTCTGTAAACAGTCACATAAGAGTGGTGATTGTCTTCCAAAACCTTTTCCCCCAAAAGAATCTGCATGAGGAAGTCACGTCTTGTTCTTTATCTGAGGTGAACTTAGGAGCATCTAACATTTTGACTCAAACAAGCTGAAAAACAAATCTTTTGACATGAACTGTCCAAAGCTCTCTAAGTTCATTGTCTCTCAAAGTTGACATCTTCGTTATCGTCTCCCATGTGCAGGGCTCCTCTTTTTTTATCCAGAGTTATTTGTTTTCTTTTAGTTTTTTCAGTTTTCTATCCAATGTGTTTTTGAAATGATACAACACTCAACACATTTTATGAGATATTTTCGAGCTGTTTTCTCAAGTGGACAGTTTCCAGACATTTTTCAAGGGGGCTGACGGGAGAAGTTCCAGTAAATGTCTTTGCGTTCTCACGTGCAGTCAATTCAGAAAAATTCCAGGAAAGAATGTGTGAAAGCAGCCTTACAGATTTATATATACACACACACACACACACACACAAACACACACACACACACTCTCTCCCCAACAGCAGATTGTTTTACTCCCATTTCAACTGTTCCTCTCCATCTCTGTGACAAAGGTCAAACACAATGGCCGCCACCAGCTGCTGCACTGACTCACTGCCAGATCCATTTGACCGTGCATCTTGTTTAACATCATCATCTGAGTCACCTCTTCTGTCTCAGTCACAACAAGCAAGACCTCAAATGGTGGAAACAGAAACAAGTGGCTCAGTTGGCGGCGCCCGGCCTCCGAGATGCTGCGTGATTGATGACACGCGAAGGACACGGACGTTTAGCTGCTGCGACGTGCTGTCACAACTTTGCGGCTTTTTAACTTTTTCTAATAGATCAAACTTCTCGGCTCTGTGTTCTCGCCAGTGGGGCTCGAAAAACAGAGGCGACTTGTTTGTGAGTTTAAAAAACAGGAAATGCGTTCGGTGTCATGTGATGCACCCAGAGCTGATGCCTGGTCCCTTCTGTGGCGCTGCCCTGTGATCTTTGCCATGCCGCGTCTAACCGGATTATTTATGGTGATACAGTTTCTTGATGTATGATTCACTTGCCAAAAGATATTTTTGCAGAAGGGGTGTAGTTTTCTTTTTATTCTTGTAACAACAAACCCCAACTTAGAAATGCATATTAAGTAATATTGGCCAACCCGACGTCCAAGATATTATACGTTCCAATTCTTCATTAAAATGTACGAACTCGACTACATTTCTACATTTGATTCAAGGTAACGGGACGTTTTATTTTGGTCGTTTTTTAATAGTGTGAAACCCTCATTACTTATGGTTTTGCTCGTTTCAGCTATCATGTCTGGGGAAAACAAAATATAAAGAAGGAGCAACACACTTTTAGCCAGTTAGCAAAAAACAATGTTCTTTCCGTTGTTATAGTTTTGTTTGTAATAGTCACTCATACAGGATCACGATTAGTAATGTGAATAAAACTTTGAAACAAAACATCCAGAAGCATGATCAGTGCTGGAGTTTCGTAAAGTAGATTTTCATCAACTCCCATAATCCCACGCTGCTTCACGACATCACCAAACTAGATCTTTTGTTATTGTTTTGATTGAGAGACCCCTAGTGGCTGCAGTTCGTACATTTCAAATGAAATATTGTATGTTTTACATCAATGTTTTTCTGTGTATGATCAATATATCAGCATCGTTTTAGGTCAAGCATGCAAATAACAACAACAACAACAACAATGATAATAATAATAACGATAATACATTTATTTGATCAATGCTCAATTACACTTTAGTGTATTCTCAATTACACTTTAGTATTCTCTGTATTTTACTATAGTAAAATACAGAGAAATCAAATAAATGCAAATAACTAGAAATAAGAAGAATATTCCATATATTGTAAATTATTGCATATACTGTGAAAGGACTTAATTGGCTTAACTGTTCTTTCAGTTGCTGAGAAGTTTTTGTCTCGTGCTACAACCACCACAACACAACTAGATACACATTAAGACAAACTCCAGAGATCACTTTGTCCTCCTGCAACACAACAACTCTGTGTCGTCTCGTCTTCTTAAAAAACAAAAAAAAGCCGGTTGTGATCGAGCCTGGGAAGACGAGCAGGGCCACAGCGATAAATGAAAGAGCCAATTGTCATGTTGATCTAATTAAGAGGCCGCAATCGAGAGTCATGGAAAAAAACAGGGTCACAAGGTCAAACTCCAAACAGGTTATTAAGTGAGTGGGACGTGAATCAGCTATTGTTGTCTCACAAACTGTCCCTGCATCATTTCTCATATGAACTTATTCCCAGGAACTGTGCTGATGCTCCTCGTTAAGTTGTGGTGGGATTTGTTTTCTGCACCAAATACTTTGTACAGATTTTAGCATCACATCAGTGAATCTTTACTCTCTTTTAAATTAAAGATATTTTTTATCTCCAATAATCCTGACAACCAAACATAATGTGCCTCCTAAAAATTCTTCAGGATCTAAGTGTCACATGTGCAGGGATCAGGGTGTGTGTTGTCCTTGTGTGTGTGGATCAGAGGGATGTTCCACACTGTGTGGGAACAGGTCCAAGCCCTGTACAGGAAAGACATTAGGAAGCGTGTTGTTGAGGTGGGGGGGGTCGAGGGAGGACCTTTCAGGGAAAGAAGGAAACGGAGTGAGAACACCCTCCACTTTTCATTCTCACAACAGAACCCCTCCCTCATCTGACCCCCCCCCCCCCCCACCCAACCCCACTCCCAGCCAAACAAGCGCCAAGTGCCCCCCCAGCCCCCCGCCCCCCCGACTCCTCAACAATAACCGAACTGCAGCGTGACACAACAACAAATAGTGCGTCACTAACGAGTCATGGCAAACATTCCTGCCTGTCTGTGTTTGCATGCACGTCGGCCATGTTCCCGCCACTTTGTCCAGGATGTGTTTGACACAGACAGTTATGGAGGGCGGTGGGGGGGGGGGGGCCTCTCTAATATATCAAAACAGTTTGGACATTTCTCTGACTGATTTAGTCATGATGAAGCTATTTGTAGAAAATTTTGAAATAGTTTTTTGCCTCAATTTGAACAGGTGTATGTTGCTTGTGTGACGCTCTGCAGAAAGTGAGAGAGTCCTGGGGTCGAGCGACACGGTGCTGGTGCAGTGGGACTTTAAAGAATGCTTTAGACGTATAATGGTCACCTATGTCCTCAGAAGTCTGAAATGTCCAGGAAGTAAAACAAAGTAAACCATTCTTAGTTCCAACTTGATGTGGAAGACTGAAGAGGACCTCAGTTTTTACTCCTTGGTTGCATTGTTTGAATTTCACGTGAATATCTGAACATTGAAACAGGATTTCTCTCCTGTAATGATTGTAACTGGAGTCCGGGTCCCAAACAGGCTCCTCTGTAAACACCAGCTTCAAACGCGAGGGAAGAGTTTGCTTGTTTTTAGTGTGAAGTGCCACTCGAGCTGCAGCTCCTCCCGTGGGAGTGAGTCATTCCTGGAGCCAAAGGGCGAGAGACACAGAGACAACAAGGACAGAGAATGAGAGAGAGAGAGAGAGAGAGAGAGAGAGAGAGAGAGAGAGAGAGCAGTGAAAACAATGCCTGAGTCCATAAGGTGTTGTTACTAAGAACACTATTATTACTTTTAGGCAGAAGCTGGATATTTATTCATCAGCTTAGTTTCATCTTATGTATTTTTTTTATAGAAATCAACAATCATTTTTACAAATGGCGCTTTTAATTTTAGTTGCACTTGGGAGAATAATATAACAATAGAGGTTTTCTATTCTACTATAAAGGCCTGGTCAAAACATAACAGATCCCAGAGATGCACAATTGTTTCATAATTGAATAAAAACAAATGTAATGATTTTAAAAAAGAGTATTTTCCTGTCAATTTTTATTCTAATTCAAAAGCAATTTCCTGAGCTTAAAAATCTGATTTTAATTCATGTTCTTTGTTCAATCCAGTGAACGTGTGGATGAAGATAGAAAACATGATCATTGTGACATTTAAAAATCTTGTTTTCTAGTAGGTAAATATCTCTCAGCAGCGTCTGTTATGTAAGTTCCTGGCCGAGCATATAGGACTTGTCTAAATATCTTACACAACAGCAGCATTTGGAATCAACCTTCTGTGCAAAGCCACTTAGCAGCAGGAGAACACAGCGCTGGTTTCCTGTTTGCGTCGCATTCAAACCCCTCCCCTCCATTTCCTTTCCCCGGGGCTGGATTGTGCACCTGCACCTAAAGGCCAACACAAACACTCTCAGCTGAATTCATCAGGGCACACAACAACACGTGTGGAGAAACAATATGGCTCCTGGGACGAAAACAGCGTTGTTATCCGCTGATCCTTGACAGTATGAATAGAGAGTCCAGATTCCTCAGTGCTTCTGTGTTTACATGTGGTCAGTGGGATGAATATAGATGTTGCTACATCCACCTTATTATGTGGAGGAATGAGAGGAATGTGAGCAGCTGCTGGACTCATTGTTTCAACGTAAAGATTCTGGGTCAAAGGGACAGACGGTGAAAGAAAAGCAGATGACAGAGACCGGACAAGACTTTGTTCATATAAAGCAAAACAATGTGATTTGATGAACGGTGCAGTGGACGACAATATTTATGATACACAACAAGTAGCAATATAGGAAATGAGTTGTCACATATCGGCAATTTGAATAATATTATTTCAAAAACAAACCACACACACAAACAAAACACAAATTATACCAGAAATGCAAATCAAACATTGAATTGCAGTTTCTCCAACTTGAGAATGAATGGAATAAGCTCCTGCAGACTTTTTCTAAAGTTGACATGAGCTTATTCCTTAAAGGAGAATTCAAGAACCATATGAATCTCACTGTAAACTCCTGAACAATAAAGATAAAGATTCTTAAATCATTGGAGAACAACACATTCTTGGTTTAAACGCAACAATGACTTGTTTACATTTCAAAGAAGTGTACGTACAAATGTAATGTACAGATTTTACAGACCTGTTGCTGTGTCGTTTACAAATGGTGAGTTTATAAAGAGTTAACTTAATTCAGTTGATGTTTTTCTCATTTTCTGTGGTGCCCAAAACCAAAAGCTTACAACGTGCAAATTACTAAAAGAAAGAAAACACGGACATCTCCCGTTTATTTTGTTTGACCTTCTTGTTTGACCTTGTGTGTGCTTCAGGGTGTTGACACAACTAATGAGAACAGAAACAAGTTGTTGTGTAGGAGAATGAGTTTTGCTGTGTTTTGAATTGTCTAAAAAAAGCAGGATTCCTTTAACACACGCACACACACACACACACGCACACACACACACAAACAAACACATGCACAGTGCACACACATTCCCTCCCTCCCCATTCCAGTGGCACATCTGCAGACAGTGTGGGAGTGGTTTACAGTAAAATCTGCCGGAGTTACAGTGAAATTACAGAAGTAAATCAAAACACTTGCAGACTGCGCTCGGTCCCAGATGTCTTTTACTTTTGTTTTTAGTAAGCGCGCGTGGGCAGCTCACATCCCACCTCAGACCTCTTTTGGGTTTAACGCTTTATTGGGAGGATTTGGAGGCAGCGGAGTGGGAGCCTCGTACAAATATAGAGTTGTAGGAGAAGGGAAAAAACAACCAGAGTGCCTACGTTGCGTCTTTAGAAACGATGAGTGTGTGCCTCACTGACTCCTTATTATAAATATTTACCTTTCATGGGTCGTCAGCTTTAATTAGACAGTAAATAGGGTCATGAGAGGAGGGATGACTGAAACGAGGAGAGAGACACATGAACTGAGGGTGAACATCTTACACATACACACTGATAAACAGTACATTTTTTATTTTATTTATAAATTCAATTATAGATTTTTTTGCGGCTACTTTGAACAAAAACAGAATGAAAAACGAAATAAAAATGGGATATGTTGATATCTGACAGCAAATCCAACAATTAATCCATATTATAACATTTCTACTCTCAGTAGATGATCTGTCTAATTTAATGTCCATCATATATTACCTAGATATTCTCAGATATAATACATACGTATAATTCCACATGTTCATACACTTACATCATTTCTACCACAGCTTGTTTATTTCTGTAATTGACCTTTAAACTCAAAGTGGATCGTATGACACATGAGCCTGACTCATGCAAAGCTAAAATATTGCTTACTAATATTACCAATACAATTGACCACAAAGTTCTTCAAACTGAATATTATAAATGTGTAGTTTTAATCTGTGTTTTTTCTATTTCAGTAGAATCTTGGTTTATAAAATGTTACATCTATGTTTCAAACAGATACAGACCTTCAGCCTCATCAATGGATATTCATATCTTTATAAATAAATCTGTGGATGTTCACCCACACAAGATTCTACAAGTTTCCAATGAAAGTCGTGGTTGTGACGGCAACGTGTGAATCGTCCAGATGGAAAAACATAGTTGATAGAATAAGAAGGTGTTGTTTGTAACATGTGTTTCCAGTCGTTGTAAAAAAAAACAGAAAGGGGAGAAAAACTTTCCTTTTCATAAAATAAAGTGACATGAACCTTTCTTCTTTGTTTTACCTTTTCTGTACAGATGGAAATAGCAGCTCCTATAAACCCGTAATAAGAGTCATCATTAAAACTGAGTGTAATCTGTTGTATATGTGTATGTGTATGAAAGACATGTTTTTTTATCTACATGGTTTTACTCTATGTCTGCTGTGGACCTGCAAGATGGACTCCAGAGCAAGTGGCTTATCTCCTCATATCCTATCTTATCTTTTCTTATCTAGGCCATCAGTATATTAAACTTGAATATCTTTTTTAATTCTCTGTGCAGTGATTCATGTTTTTCATGGATGGTTGGAAGCAGGTTTGTAGTTTTTGGCAGAACATTTCGTCTGAGGGGGACAAGGTGCTTTATCTTCTCCCGGATACCCATCATATTTTATGAGCTCACTGTATACACACGACTTCAGCAATCTGAGATCTGTGCATAAAATTTGTCAAGCGCTTGGAAAGTGTTCAGAATGTTTAGCTTTAGTCTCATATCAACTGGGGTATATAATAATGTGAAGCAGATGTAGGTCGACAGGAATGTGAAACATGTGTGTGGGAGTGTGTTTGTTAGAAAGTGGTCATGTATGTGAAAGTGTGTTTTCACCTCTCATCCTCAGAGGATATCTGTGAGCGTGACACGGAAGTGGAGGGCACATCCAGGAAACAGGTCCTCTGTCCAACCATCGTCCATCACCAGCCTTCGCCACAGGAGCCCAGAGCCGGGTGGCAAAGGGTCAAACGAGGACGAAGAGGAGGACGAAGAGGACGAGGAGGAGGACGAAGAGGACAAGGAGGAGTGGGTGTTGTTTTGGCTTCACTCAGAGAGTCGGCTCATCCAAACACTTTCCCAAATCTGTGTGGTGATGTTCCAAAAGCTATTTTTAAGTTCACTCTTGAATTCTGTTTACTTCCTCTTTTAATTTGGGTTACGTAACCAGGGAACAGCGCGGGTCCTCCTCCTCATGAACTGTGCAGGGTTATAGGGGTGAAAACATTTTGAACAGCAAGAATAGAACACAACAAACTACTGATGAATATTTGGGAGGGTTGTGGGGCGGCATAGGGCTGCAGTGGTTTCGCACTGATGCCTCACAGCATGAAGGTTGTATTTGACCATGTGATGTGCTGGTGGCCTGTCCAGAGCATTGAATGTAAATAAAGATGGACGACAATGCTGCTCTCCAAAAGTGAAGCCAAAGTGTCTGGCAGCAGATTGGGCCGCTTCCTCCATGTTAGTGGATTGCACACGGACCAAACCAAAACACTAAAGTACAGTCAAATTATTTGTTTTATCAAAGATGGTCTCAAACATTATTGGAAGTTCTGATTTGCAAACTTTCCCCAGTAAGTTGAATGCGTCAATCAACAGGATGTCTTATGTGGACATTATATTTATGTGGGTGTAGGACAATCATGTGGCCGAACACCTGCATTTACCCTTTTGTTTCCCCCACGTAAAAAGCCAAGAATAAACATGGTCAACAGCAAAGAAGAAGCATTTTCTGTGCTTCAAAGGTTATCATACATCCACAGACGACCTGTCGGCAGGCCTGACTCATAATGGAGCCTCTGATCGTCGCTGTCTGTGTCATTACCCGTCACTGTGGGTGAGAACAATCTCCTTTCTCCCGTCTGAGCGTCGCTAATGGAACCCATCGCTATGGGGTGATGAGGTTTAAAAGGAACACAGATCTCTTATAGGAATCAGAGGAGTGTGAGTGACTGATTGAAACAATGAGCACATTAATGGGGGCCTTGGATCCACGGACAAGTGACAATAAGGGTCCACCAGCGTGTGAGTCATGCAAGTGTCTTTAAAACTGATCCGAGGAGCTTTGTTGGCGCCTGCTGGGAAAACAGGATGACGTGAATCTGCTCAAATCTGTCCAAGCGTCTTTTATTTCTCGTGTCTCTGATGACAGATAGAGACAAATCTGTTTACTGTGCATCATTCAAACTCTGATGACCAGTGAGAGATTTCACTCGAGTCCAGAAACATAAAAGATCGGACAGCTGTTGTTTGGCCGTCGTATTCCCTTGCTGATGAAACTTGTTGTTCCATAGTTTGTGACCTTTGGGGTCTGTTTTCACCAGCGAAGTGAAAAGCACAGATTATTCCCCACATATTGTCTCCAGACGGGGTCGGGGGGGCTTCCAGTGTCTGAGTCAGGCCTCTTACTGGAAGCCCGTGAGTCACCCTTCACTTCTTCCCCCACCCAAATCCTGCCGGTCCTCTCCCCTGATCCCCCTCCCTCCTCATGCACCCCACATATCTACTATCCTAAGGCTTGTTTTCTCACTTCAGGTCTTCCATGCATGTAGAAACAAATCAAAGGGGACTCGTGGTGCATGACGGCGTTTTCGCTCTCATGCAGCTGGATTTATTTTTCTTTCTTTCATTTGCTGAACTCTTTTATTTGACGTTTCTCCAACATACGGGCGCATGCATTCCTCAGAGGAAAGAATGTCACTATAAACGCGTCCCACCCCTTTACCCCAACCCATTATACCCCGTCCCCCTCCCCCCTTTCTGGGGCTCTCCCCCCCCCCCCCCCTCCAGCCCCCTCCTTCCTGCACTGTAATGATCTCACCCAGCTGTCACTGTGTAATCCCACCCACACTCGTACACCACAGCGCCCGGACCTGCTGCTGCTGCTGCTGCTGCTGATGGTGGTGGTGGTGGCTGACATCATTTGTTTAGTCCCTGTCACCATTTCCCTGAAATCCTCAACACAGAGCCTGTCAGAAGCGTCTGGACATCTTGGTTTAATCCCAAACACTGTGCACATTGTAAAATAAAATGTTAAGACTTTATTTATTTTGCTATAGAAGGAAAAAAAAACAGGTTTATATTGTGCCACCTGGAGTGCAAACTCTTCTCAAGCTTCACATGCTTGTTGCTAACTTTGTCTAGTGTTTGGAGTTAAGAAAGTAAGGTCAGAATTTAGCAGGGCTTAGCATTTGGAGATTTTTTGCTATAATAGCTGCCGGCTGTTACCCAAGAAATAATGCGATGAGAGCCGAGAGAGTCAATCAAAACAATGAAGCCGCGTCCCACAAACCAGAACAAAGAGTTGAAAAGATGCTCGTAAAGTTTAAAGGACCTACAGAGCTCTCTGTGTGTCCATCACCACAAGTGAGAACCTTTCACACACAAGTAGTTATATGAACCGTTGTTGATATTGAAAAAGTGTTTATATCCTATAACTGGTGAATCGCAAATTGCACTGAACAACTAATGAACTTCAACTTATCTCATTGCAATTAAAAACCACTGCACAAAACTCTACAATATGTTACAGTTGATATTTATTAAATTTGTACCAACTGCTTATTTCACCTTTCCCCCAATGTTGTCTACATTTAATACATGACTAACAGCTTCAAGTGGGGCACACAAATAAAGGTCAGCCACTTAAACTTATCAGTTCAAGCCTCACATATACAAAAGGACGTGTGTCTCTCGAGTGTATTTTTCCCGACCATCATGCATCAGGACAATGTGGGTGGACCTTTTCATTAAACAATTTGCGGCTGCAGTTTGGTTCCTGCACGATGTTCCCATCTTGTGTCTCCATGATTACATTCTGTCCTGTTAAGATAATTAAGTAATCAAACGACAGTGCATGGCCAGTGCTCTGTTTCGTTACGCTTCGTTTTCGTGCTCCCATGGGATGATTGGAAAGGTGTGATGTGTTTAAGAAAACATGTTCTCTCTCTTCAACAGTTTGTCCTCATGTGAAGATTTCAAGAGACATGAGACGTTATGGCAGACGGAGGGATAACGTGTAACAAGCATCTGAGGAGGGGATTCAAGTTGACAAATGTAACAGTAGAATGAATTCATGAGAACAAAACAATTTACATCCATAAAACAAAGTTATGGGCCACAGTGGGCAGGATGGTTTCTGCATGCTGGACACCAGTTGAGCTAGGATTGAAATGATTTCATCTGCCTGACAAGAAGTCATCCTCAACTCTCTGGATGTCAAGCAGTCAATCGAAAAGCCGTCATCGAGTGCCGCCATGGTCGAGCACCACCGGAAGCAGGGGCATATTATGTATATGCAGATGCATGTGCATGGCGTACTTTGATTCCTGTGCAGTTGACGTCCACGCAGCCGGAAGCTGAGCACTCGGGTGCTTGGTGTAGGAGTCGGGTTATTGAGATGAGAAAACCCTGCAGCCTGAAAGACTCAGAGATCAGCTATTCTCGCCCCAATGCTGATGTGTCACAATGTAAGAGGCGTCAGTGAGCAAAAAAAGGAGCGCCGCCCACAGGCTCAGGGCCCGGCTGTACTGTAAGTGTAACGCTGTGTTTATGTAATTGGATGTTTACGCAATGAAAAGGACAGGACTGGGCTGAGGTGGATGGCAGCAGTGCAGTGGTACTTGAATGGTGGGTATGGCGTACACCCACCTGGATTTAATTACCATATTTAAGGGGAGATTAGACTGTTGGATGGAGATAGGCATATAAATGTAGAGCATATTCTAAATATTTAGAAAAAGAGATTTGGTAAAGAGAAGGTGTGTGTTTATACACAGACAAGGTAAAAAACAAACCAGTCTGTTTTAACCCTGCTGGCGCCTATAACAAGACTGAAACAGATGACCTCACTGTAAATATTCCTATTGTTACATTAAAACCTTTTGATAATCCTCATGTTTTCACTTCAATTTAAGGATAACCTCGTGTTATGGGCAGAGAACCTGTAAAGTCCTTTTAAAGTCCTTTCGGGTATCAAGAAAATCGTTGTAATAAAGATGTTTCTAATTCCTGGAAAAAAGTTTATTGAACAACGTGCAATTAATGCATCTCCTGCAAATAAAGAAAATCTCAGTAAATTACTATTTTGAACAGTGTACACATTAGAGTCTATATCTGTGTTGAAAGATTAACTAAAAATCAGGATCAGTTGCAGATCTAGTTTCCTCATGAATGGCTACAAACAAGTATATTTACCTAGTAAACAGTTTGTATTTAACTTGTTGTGCATTAATCCCTGTAGAATTTATATGAAGATGGAATATGCATCACCATTTCCTCCCACTATAAAGAAATGGAGCCAAAATATCCTGGACAAGTAAGCAGCCATCTTGAGGCGAAGACATCATCTGGAGTCTGCACAATTTGTCGTACACATAGTACTGTCCAAATACTAACATGTTCACCATAACAACTTAAAGGTTCAGTGTGTAGAATTTAGTGACATCTAGTGGTGAAGTTGCACGTTTCAGCTGAATACCCCTCACCTCCCCCTCCCCTTCCGAAGTTTCTTAAAAGATTTTCAGTCAAGTTTAGGGTACTCTAAAAAACATGGTGGCCTCCGAAGAGAGGACCCGCTCCTGATGTAAATATAAAGTATTTAAATATAAAGGGTTCATTCTCGGGTAAAGAAAACAACAATTCATACATTTAACATGAAACACCAATGAATCCCTTTCACCTAAATCTCCCACACTGGACCTGTAATAAAGTGATAATATGTCAGATATGACTTGGGTTTTGTTGTGGAGCTTTTAAACCAACAAAATGCAAATTTCAAGGCAGGTAAGAAAAAAGTGAATTTTAAGAAGTAGGGATGAATGTTTAGTGATCACATATATATAAAAGTGTATAACTTAAATCATTATTCTGGCCTTAAATCGTCAGACACACAGAAACAAGCCTCACCACAAGTGAGGGGCTGCGGTTAAAAAAAAAAAAAAAAAAAAAAAGAAAGAACGAGAAGAAAGGAGAACTCTCACCAGCCAATCAGATCCGTTGACGATTTCGATTTTCCGACTCCTCCGCCGCGATTGGCCGCAGCCCCTCCCCGGAGGCGCCCGCCCCCGCGCCGCGATTGGTGGGTTTTCCCGGCTGTGTGCGAGTCATTTGAATACGTCCCTCGCTTTGTGGCTCGCTCACTTCAAATCGTCTCCAACATGAAGGAGAGGGGACGAACAATGGAGCTGAGCGCAGCGCGAACACACTGACACACACGTCTGCGTGGTTCTCTGATTCCCACTGGGCAGCTTCGTTCTGCAGCGGACACACAACTCCAGCCCCGGACATATCACACCTCTGGAGAAGCAGTTTTTTGTGTGTGTTTGTTTCTTGTTTGTGTTGCATTTTGGATCCTGAGCTGCATCGCATCAGAGGTGAGTTCATCGTGATGTGGATCAGTGCGAGCTGAGATCAGGCTTCATGGTCAGAGAATACGTTTTTACTCGGTAGGAATATGTTATGTAACTCCAGATGTGTAATGAGGTCATAACAATAAACTTTACAGAACTCAAAAAATCATATTTATCTCGTTTAAGATTCTTTATTATCAAGCTTTTGCACATTCAATGTCTCTCTAAATGCTACTTTAAAGTCATTCAATCGCATGAAATCATAATAATAAACTTCGGAGACCTAAAAATGATGTATATTTCTTATAATCTAGGTGTTAAGGTTCTTTATACTCAAGCTTTTGCAAACTTAATCTCCTAAAATCCAATTTTAAAGTCATTCAATCACATTAAGTCATGATAATAAACTGTTGAGGACTCAAAATTATGTTTTTTCCATACAATTTAGGTGTTTAGATTCTTTATAATCAAGCTATTGCACATTTAATCTATTTAAATGGTATTTTAAAGTCATTTAATCACATGAATGAACTGTACAGAACTCAAAATGATGTTTATCTCTTTTCAATTAAGTGCTTAGATTCTTACCGGATAAGCTTTTGAACATTTAACCTATTTAAATGCTATTTTAATGTCATTAAATCACATGGAGGCATTATAATAAACTGTACAGAAGTCAAAATGCTGTTTATTCCATATAATTGAGGTGTTGAGATTCTTCATAATTAAGCTTTTGCGCACTTGATTTGTTTTCATGATCTTTCAAAGTCATGGATCTCAAACGCTCGTGTTCATTCTTTGACAAACCGATGCAAAAAATATCCTCCGTCTGTCCCTCCTGTCTTTTTTATCTTTCCACATGGCAACATTTGTTGTTGTTATTGTTTACCACCCATGTGAGTTATAATTAGTCTGGCTGTCATCCACAAACAAACATGACTCACCAGCACCTGCGATGGGACTGTGGTTTGCACAGCATGGCTTTCTCACAGTCAGCTTTTACTTTTTACTGGGTTCTGAGTCAGTTTGGAGGCTCATAATGTAGACCAGGCATGGTGTGTGTAAGAGAGAGAGAGAGGGTGTGTGTGTGTGTGTGTGTGTGTGTGTGTGTGTGTGTGTGTGTGTGTGTGTGTGTGTTTGTGTGTGCTTGAGAGAGAATAACAGATTGTGTGCGTGTCTGTAGGGGAAAGAAAAAAGAATGAGAGACATTCTGTGTGTACTTCTGCCCAAACAGGCTTTGAGAAAAAAAGGCTTGAATCCTCTCTTTGTTTGTCCACCTTCTCTCTCCTCCTCTCTTTTAAAAATAAACCTGCTTCCTTCAACTTGCTGGAACACACGCCCCAGTTCGCCTCACCAGTCAGGCTGCTTGAATTAAAGTCAAATTAAATGGTTAAACTCATTTAATAATTAACACAAACGCAGTCAGGGATGGCACAAGCAACGATTTGGGACCTGAGCTGCTCTGAGAACATCCAAATCCACTTGTTCTCTGGCTCAAATCGACTGAGTCCAGCTTAATTTTCAGTATGAATTTGAACTGTGTGACATACAGATGTGTGATCTGTGGGTTTATAGATATAAAAATGTGTGTGTGGGCGAAAGAGAGAGGGAGAGAAAAGCCCCTGCACAAGCTTAGGTTTATAATATCCCCACAGCAGAGGAGATAATTTGTCTTTATCCTTTCTGTCACTGGGTTAATACTGTACTAGCCTACCAGATCATAGCAGGGACAGGTGTGTGTGTCTGTGTGTGTCTGTGTGTGTGTGTGTGTCTACTGGTTTTTGTTTCCTCTTCAGGATCTTTTCCGGCATAAACACTGACCTTTTCAGAACCAGTCGACCTCATGGGGACCAAAAACCTGCTCCTAATAAGTCAAAATGTCATTTCAGAGGTTAAGGTTAGGTGTAATGTGTCCGTGTGTGTCTGTGTGTGTGTGTGTGCGCGCGCGCCTATCTGCACTTACAACCCTGCTTTTGTAAAGCCTGCACTCACACTTGAATGCAGTGTGTGTTTGTTTGGGGTGGGGGAGGCCCGGCAGTGGATGTGAATTGTATCCCTCAAATCTCTCCCTTCCATCTGAGTCAGGTGTTTGTCAGTATCCGGCTCTGTTTGCCCGTTTATCAGATTGAGGTGCAGGTGCAGTGGAGGGGGGGGGGGGGGGGGGGTTACGCTGATCATCGGGTCCCCAGGGGCGTCTGGTGTCTGGCCTTATCTGACCCGTACGATTACTGAAGCGCGACCCCGGATCAGTTCACTGGAGCCCTGTGATGTCTCCTCGCACTGCGGTGTGGGCCCGTTTGATCAGGTGACCGCGGCACTGGAAGTCTGGTGATTCCCTGTTGCAGAGAGGATGGGAACTGTGGTGATAGTTTGGGAAGGGGGGAAAACAATTCTCCCAACATTGTGGATTATGGGTGTAACATGGTGGAAGGAGCTTTTCATGCTTGGACAGCCAAGTAGAACAAAATAACATCTGGACTGATGCTCGTTTTTCGGGCTGTTTGTTCATAGATATATAACCAGTATGAACACAACCAGTATGAACACAACTGAAGAAGATATGTCCAATGTGAGATTTGTTGGTTCTGCTTCAAAAATTAAAAGAAAGGAAAAACCAAACATGAGCACATCCTGGCTTAGACATCTGAAATATTCTACATCCTTCTCATGACCCTTGATTTTGTACATAAACATTCTTTATACTGGAATTTGTCTTGCATAGACCATTTGAACAGATCTGGATCGGATTCTCTGGCAGATCCAGGGACAGCATGGAAAAGGGATCAGAAAGGGTTAATGCAGCGGGGAGGCCAGAGTGACATTTCCTCTTAGAAGAGCAGGGGTGGGTCTTCTGGCTTTTCCTCAGCATGGATTTGAATTTGGAACTGCATCAAAAAGCTTTTCTGTGAGTGCTGGGTAATGCAGGTGCATTTGGTTTGCAGCCTGTTTCCAGTTTGCTAATTCAGTCCCAGTTTACGTAGCAGTTCTTTATTTAAAATTTAGGGGTTTGCTCTATTTTCACAATTTTCTTTCCTGTTTCCAGATATTTGAGGGAGAGTCTCATAGTTTTATTCTAAGCAAGACTCCAATGAAAATATTGTTCATGCTTTGGAGGGCCTTGCTATTTAATGAAGAGGAAATGTGATAAAGTGAAGATAGAAGCCAGCGAGCTGTGAGGTTGCTCTCTTTAAAGAGTTCACCTCTGTACGTGTAAGACTGTTTAATTTGGAGCTTCGACAAAACCACGAGTAAGTGATACTCGTACAGCCCGGACTTTAACCTCGTATATTGTCAGGAATTAGTCTCCCACTCGCACGCTTCCTCTCACTGACACTCCTTACCTGCTGGATCTTATTAGTGTCAAAGTGCGTCAGGTATAAAGATAGCACGGACTTGCATTGGCCCTTTAATGACACTGAAATATTTTTACAGGTGCAGGGTTTACACGTGATGAGTTTCTATCTGAACATTGCACCAGTGGCCTCCTCGTTGATTGTGGCACGTATTGGGAGCCTCGTTGGAACTGGTTAAAGTTCATCTGGGCGAAAATCTTCAAACCGAATCAGTCAAACAAGTGCTAAGTGCTTCACAGCTACTTTGCTGCATAATGAAAAGACAACAACACAGAAATATGCTCTAAACTCTCCCCGCTTTAAGTCTTCAAATTTGTTTAGGCGAAACAGAAAAGGAAGCTCAGCCAACAAATCTTCTCCTGTTGCTCTCTAAAGTGTAATGTGGCAGCTGCTGCCCTTGAGCCGTGTGCAGTAACTTCTGCTTGTGTCAATATGTGAGTTTCGACGTATGCATGGCATGCTCCTTTTTTCCAAAGACGTCCGCTGCACTTGTTAAGAAGTAAAAAACAAAAGCAGGGTTAGATTCATGACGCCCGCGCTGACGCTGGAGCTATAATGAGAGCTCATACCTCACAGGAACAAAACGAGAAAGTCTGCTCTTCTGGTTTGACTGATGTGAAAATGATCCCGGCCCTCGGTTCACGCCGAGTCAAGGCGTCACACGGAAAAAAAAGCGAGTGTGTGAAAGCTGCTGTGTGTGTGTCTGATCTGCTGTGATCTGCTCTGATCTCTTCCTGGGGGTCTTTGTGCGGTTGTTAATGCCATGACAGGATAGATAATACCTCCATTGTTGAAGACCTCCCCCCCTCGCTCGCACCCCCCTCCTGTTGTAACTAGCCTCAGAAAGGCCTCGGTGCACCTTTAACAACCACATTGTGCGACTCAGAGAAAGAGTCTAAAGTCGTAGCCTTGAGGGTGAGAAGCTCGGGAACGAGGTTGGTCTTCTGGAAACCTGCAGGGATCCGACATGGGAGCAACTGCAAAACGAATGGATGAACACCAGCACTGCCCCCAATGAATTTATTCTTGTGGGATTGAGAATAATAATAAAAAAAAAAAAAGCCTCTAAAGGAGCCTGCAAATTTGTCATTATGCACTAAAACAAAGGCTGCATTCATTTGCAGTAGGACATTTGAAAACTGTCACCTTTGAAAACCAGACTGTGTCGTCTGTTTGGTGCAGTTTGGACAAAACTCACTGGTTTACACCCCATGATATTTGCCTGCAGCTCCATTAGCCTCAACCTCTTGATGAACCTGGCTGTGACATGTAGGACTAACACAAACACACACACACACACACTTCAGTCTGTGCCTTTGGTTAACACAGGATAACACTATCTGTTGTGTTGCATCGACACGGATGTAGCGTCAAGGGGAAAGTGTGCGTTGTTCCTGTTTTATTGTTTTAAAAAGTTCAAACCCTTGCACACGTGAAACTTTATCCATGTGGAGTTTATTGCGACGTTAAAAAACAAAACCGTACACTTCTCTTCCTCTTCCTCTTCCACATCAAACCTCTCCACGGGGCTCCGATCGGCCAAAGTTTACAAACAAGAGAATGTAAACAATGCGTTCAATATGAAATTATGCTCCCAACGTCATCATTAAGCCGCCCGCAGCGAGTCCAACCTATGATTTTAGAAAGAGTACAATTTCAGTGGTGCGGCTTGGAAGAACCACAGCTATCCTTGAGGGTCAACTTTTCAGGAAGTGCAGTCTGGGGAAAAAACCGAGGCTGGGTTTTGTATTTCCAGACGTGTGTTCCTCTTGTGAAAGGTCACCTCTGACTGCAAACACAGGCAAAACAGAGTCCGCCCAATCTATCGCTGAGTTGATCCTTATGGACTTGACCACCAGAGCTGCGCTTTTGCCAGATTACAAATCGTAAAAACTCTAGGAAGCTAAAGCCACAGTAATCTGTTTCTTTCTTAACCGAGTTAGAGGCAGAGCAGCAGGCGGAGATCACGGAGTTCAGACGACGGGCGGGCACCGGCCTGGCTTACACTGGCACCACGCCATGTGCTGTGGTGTGCAAGGGTGTGCGAGTGTGTGTCGCTCAAACCAACATTTGTTTATGTGTGACGTGTGTGTGCGTGTGTTTGGATTATACCTTCGCGGGGCCAGGCGCCATGGTGGACAAGGGTGTGTGTGTGTGTGTAAGATGTTGGCTCAGGCAGACACTCCTCTGTTGGTGCTGTGACGGACACACAAAAGTCTGCCGGATTCCTGCAGGGTTTCGTTTTCTGGCACAGTGTAACGTGCATGTGCATACGTCGCTGTGTGAGGCATTTGCATGTGCGTGAGTGTGTGTGTGTGTGTGTGTGTGAGGCTAGATTTACACTGGCATGTGGTTGCAAGGCAGACAACAGTAGCAGGATAACGATGGCTCCAGCGTTAAAGCACGCCTTGGTGGGGCTCTGGGATCAGCTTACCAACCTCAGATCCAATTATCTTAACCATTAAGACAAAGAATCATTGGCGTCCTGAGATCATCCATCTGTCGGCCTTGTTGGTTTCCCCCCCCCCACCTTCCTTATTGCCGCCGTTTTCCAACAAGTTCGCTTCAAGAATGTGGCAAAAGATGCAATAAAGCAGAACATGCTGGAAAAACGGAATCCCCCAGTGAATAGCTTTTTTATTTTTTAGGGGGGGGGGGGGGGGGAGAGAAAGTGAATTTCACGGAGGTATATTACAACAGATCGAAGCAGAAACAGTAAACATAGGAGGGGTAACATTATGTGATTAAGTGTGGTTATTTTTCGCAGACATCTCTAAGTCTCTGCTTTGCGTGATGGAGGGCGGAGCCGACTGAGTCACACGCACACACGACTACACTACAAACACAGTAGTAAAACTGTTGAGACGTCTCTACTCTGGACTTTTTTGATCAACAACCGTCGAAGTGCAGCAGAGTGATTTGCAATGTTGACTAAAACACAGTGAGTCAGCAGAAGCTCCTTCCACAGCAGTGAATATTGACGTTTCACTGTTATTGCACTTTAATTAAAGCTCATAGTGATGTCCTGTCATTTATCAGGATTATTTGCTTGTTTTCACCATATTCATCGTGTGGATTTGCATCTTTTTAAGTTTAAATTCATAAATTTGGGTTTTGGACTTTATTGATTGATTATCCACCAAACCATCATCAAATAATTGATCAGAAAGGAATATAAACTATAGTCATCACTTATCTCCTCCAGGAGGGGACCTGATTATACCTCCTCTGAGACCTTGTGAATTTGTTAATTCTTCTTCTCCTCCCTCTTCTTCATCTTCGTCTTCTTAGGCTTTGTTTTCTTCTTACTGGACTTATTCACCTTATTTGTCGTCTTCTTCTTCTCCTCCTTCTCCTCCTTCTCCTCCTTCTCCTCCTTCTCCTTCTCTTGCTGCATATGATCAGTGGTTAATAACTTGTGGGCCGACACCACCTCAACAGCACTTACGAGAGGAATCAGGGGGTTCAAGACTCAGAAATGATGGATAGACGATCGCAAAACAGGAAACAAAAAACAAAAATATGTTCTGCTTTTTATGAAATATAAAAAATACTCATTTTAGGGACACATATCAAAAAAGTGCATAACTACACTTGTTATTTGACTTTTGTACTTTTTGGATAAATAATTATGCCATGATTGCTATATATAGTTTCTCAGAATCATGATACAAAATAACCTCGCCCCCCTTGTGTGTATTTCTCCAGCTCACCATGCCTCCCACGACTCCGTATGCGGGTAAGTTCAGCTCATGTGCGCTGTACAGCAACAACAACAACAACCCGCAGCCTCACAGCCCGTACCGCAACGGCACCGCCTCCAAACCCGCCAAGGAGAACATCTGCAACAGCGCCTACTCGGGCTCAGAAAACCCCTACGACATCCCCCAGCCTCACGGATGCTACCGCAGCTCCTCCGTCACCTCCGTGAAGGCGAAGGAGCATCACTACACCAGTAACTACGCGGTCTCGGAGAACCCGTACTCCCCGCCGCAGCCTCGCAGCCCTCGGCAGCACAGCAGCTCCTGTCCGGGCCGCGCATACCGCCACACCACCACCAGTACCGGCAGTGGCAGCGGCAGTGGCAGCGGAAGTGGCAGTGGCAGTGGCAGTGGTGGCAGCAGCAGCGAGCAGTCCTGTCGTATCAACAAGAATGTCGCGGCAGGGAAAGCCAGACTTCACGGACATGGCATCACCGCTAGCTACGGGGAGATGTGTTATCATGATAACAGTTTGGTGTCAGCATCTCTTGAGGCTCTGATTCAGCATCTGGTTCCCACAGTGGACTACTACCCTGATGTAAGTACCAGTAAATAAACTCTCTGTCCCATGACCTTTTCCTAGAGTTTGTAAACTGATTTGTAATCTGATCGGGCGGCTGTGGCTGAGGGGTAGAGTGGTCGTCCTCCAACCTGAAGGTCGGTGGTTCGATCCCCAGTCTGAACAATCTGCATGCCGAAGTGTCCTTGGGGAAGATGCTGAACCCTGAATGGCCCCCATAGAATAACAAAGTGCTGGGATAGATGCACTGTATGAATGTGTGTGTGATTGGGTGAATGTGAAACTGTAGTGTAAAGCGCTTTGAGTGGTCATCAAGACTAGAAAAGCTCTAGATAAATACAAATCCATTTACCAAATCCATTAAATCAAATATGTCCGCCGTCCTGACCTTTGTGGCCCTGTGTTCTTCTGTCTCCTCCTCATTAGAGATCATATGTGTTCACCTTCCTGCTGAGTTCACGCCTCTTCCTGCATCCGTTCGAGCTCATGACGCGGGTTTGTCACCTGTGTGTGGAGCAGCAGCGGTCCGGAGACGCCCTGCTGGACAAGGTGGGAGGATTACTCACTCGCAATGGTTTATAATTATTTCTCCACATTTCACTCTGTCTCACCCACGTAAACTCACACCCACTGTAACAGTGTCACACTCTCACCCACACAAGCCTTTGTCAGCCCTTCTCTGGGAGGAGGTATTTATCGACCGTTTCATAAGCAGAGCCGGTCCAGAGACGGACAGATGGGACTCAAACTGACACCGGGGAAATAAAAGTGAAAGGAACACATTTAATGGGAACAATAAAGTAAACAAATTGACAAATCAAAGCAGCTATTTTACTCACAGAGACAAACAGTGAGGTCGAGAAGAGTTTGTCCCAAGACAGATTGCGTCCATAAATTCTCTAAACTGATTTAACGTGTTCCTCCTTCACCCTTAACGTTCCGTCTTATGATCCTTTTCTGTTTTAGATCCGTTTCCGTGAGGTGGCGCCCAAGCTGGTGCAGCTGCTGACCGAGTGGACGGAGACGTTTCCGTACGACTTCAGGGACGAGAGGATGATGCGCTGCCTGAAGGACATGACGCACCACGTGGCTCGAGGGGACGAGGTGAGTGTCCTGTGAACACTAAATGTCGTGACGCACATCTTGGGCCATTTGCTCTGATTAAGACGAACACAGATGACTGTAGTGGCCCCTTGTAGTTGCGATGAACCCACCTACGCACAGTGGCCCTTTACCCATCTTGAAAGCCCCTTCAAACACGGCCGACAAATGCGTCCTTCCATTCCTGAGCAACAAAGGATCAAGTGGGCGGATTCATTGTGCGCTGGTGACAAAGCTAACGAGCTAGCTACGCGGGTGGCTGAACTGCAGTCAGTGCAGCCATTCAAACCAGTTAAGAGTGAGAAATCCCCCATAGACCAGACCATCCCATTCAGATTCCTCAGTCTACACAGGCTGCAGCCACTGAATTGAGCCACAGCTTTTGTCTTGTTTACTTTCTATGGCTGCCGAGCGTCTAGGTGTTGGAAACAGGAAATCTGATTGACAGATGACTCAGAAGTGTTCAGTCTCCTTATGCTTCGTGTTGTTAACTCATGTTGTGTCGTGCTTCCAGTACTCCTGGCGAGCGATGCAGCAGATGACCCAGCGGCTGATCAAACGCCTGTCAGCGCTCGGCCAGTACGAGGAGGCCGTGGCTGCGCTCAACGCCGTGGCCCTGGAGCGCCCCGCCTCCCTGAAGAGCAAACAGGCTTCGGGTCAGAAGAGCGACGTGATGAGCGTGTGTGATGACCCCTTCATCCTCGCCCAGCAGCTCACACACATCGAACTGGTGAGAGCCTGGTCCTATCCTAATTATGATACTTTTGTGAATCAAAGAAACAATAAAGTTTCTTAGTTTTGTCTTTTTCCTCCTTGTTAATGTCATAAACTCTCTGTTTTCTCCCTGTTTTTAGATCTTAGTTTTCATTATGTTTTTTCATTTGCTGATGAAATTAGAAAGTTGACATCCTTGAAATAACAATGTTATTTTATACATGAGTAAGGATAAATGTCTTTTAGTGTCCCTTCCTTCCTGATCTCCATCCTCCCTCGTCCTCTCCGTCCTGCTCTTTATCTCGTTTATGACTGTTTCTGTTGTCCTGATTGTTTTCTGCTCCTGTCCTCTGCCTCCAGGACAGACTGAGTTTTATCGGTCCTGAGGAGTTCATCCAGACGTTCGCCATGAAGGATCCTCTAGAGAACCATAAGGTACAATTCAGGCAGAATGCACAGACACCAATTATCGGCTCTATCCGCTTGTTCTTGGAAGCTGCAACTCAGCGATATTTATCTCTTGCACAATCACAACCCTGCGAATAGACTCGACTCTCGTTTTTTTGTTTGCTTTATTCCGTCTAGAATCGTACGCTGCTGACTAATAGGTTTTCTAAACGATTAAAGCTTTCTTTCAAACTATAAAGTTAATTTCATTATGTATTGAAAATTAAATGAACTAATCAGGGTAATAAATTAGCAGATGAAGCTAACCACACAGACACAGCTCGCCACATATAAGCTACATATATAGTTTTTATGTGTAAAGTCGGCTAAGGACCATTGGATTCGTGATCTGTTTCCAATTATCTGCAGTAAAGGGAGGATACAGTCAGTCTTTATTATTTTGATCAAGTGTCTTTCATTTTTTGGCTTGGCTTTGAGCATCGTTTGCGGTCTCTTTCACTTTAACTTAATTTGCCTGAGAAACCACATGAACGATCCCTCTGGCAGATACAATGTGAATTTGTTCAGTGTTTTTGATTCTTTTTTGAAAATGCAGCTTTTGAAAATGCATCAAACGCAGCATGAAAGAGCCATTCTGCGTCCGTCTAAGTGTATCTGAAGGGCACTCTGCCTCCTAAGTGGCCCAGTGAGTCAGCTGAAGGGTTGATTTCAATCAGCAAGCTGAGAATAGGCTTTCAGCCGGAGTTTGTGACCGAGCTCCATCTCCGGCTCTCACCGGTGCTGCGCCGGTTATGTAAGCCCCGGTTTTGTATGAAAGAGCGGTTGAGTCAGCGTAAGGGGTCCTGAAGTGTAGAAGGGAAGTTTGAGTGGAGTGGGCTGCTGTTGTGTAAGCATTTAACAGAGCCATGAATCTTCTGGATTACGTCATAACGGCCAGGTCAAGATTATTTATACAGAGCTCTTATGTTCATTTATGAGGAGAAAAATAGTGCCTCCGGCAAATAGGTCTACCGCAGAGTGTCTCAGAGAAAAGACCCAGAGCCGGATGTAAATTAGATGAAAATAACAACTGACACGTCACAGACGCAGGTCCAGAGGCTGAAGATGCATCCGCAAAGGAAATTACTCAATTGCACCAAACTGTTCACCTCATATTTATATTTTTTAAAACATTGGTTATAAGACTGTTAAGACAATTACAATCCATAATTATGTTTTCATAAAAATCCCAAAACAACCTGATCATGTTTTTCTTTTCTCTTTTCCAGGGTTTCTTTCGGAAGCGTAAAACCAGTAACCTGGAGGCCTACGTCAACTGGTTCAACAGACTGAGTTACCTGGTGGCCACTGAGATCTGTATGGTATGTAGTCATTTTTTTTGTCATTCAAATTAAGATGTAGGTTTGACTTTCTTCAACTATTCTTCCATTTTACCATATCTTCTATCTGTTCGTCAAAGTTTTGTATTTCCCTTTGAACTGAACCTGAAATATAACAACATGTGAGACGACAGCTCTGATTGACTTCCTGTCATGTGCTCTCATCACAGCCAGTGAAGAAGAAACACCGAGCGCGGATCATCGAGTTCTTCATCGACGTGGCTCAGGAGTGTTTCAACATCGGCAACTTCAACTCCCTCATGGCCATCATCAGTGAGTACACAAAAAACAACACATAATTAAAGGCAGACAACGCAACAGAGTTTGAATGACAGGTGGTTTCTGGGAGATGCAGTGTAGAGTTTATCAATTTCACATTAAATTAAGTAAAAAGGTAGAAATCCTGAAGGATCTCACACAGATCCCATGGAACTCAACCAGTTTGTCACAGCTTGTTGTTGAGCAGAGGCCAGTGTTAAACTGCAGCTCCCATCACTTCCTTGTTGAGTAGCCAATAAATCAGAATGAATGACGCCAATAAACACACGGTGCCAGCTGCAGTTTAATCTGGTAGAGATACCGAATGCTTGGAGCAGCTCTGCTCAGTTTCTCAGGTTTGTCTCTATAAATATTTCACTCACTCATCTCATCTCATCTCATCTCTCAGCTGGGATGAACATGAGTCCCATTGCCAGACTGAAGAAAACCTGGGGTAAAGTCAACATGGACAAATTTGAAATCCTGGAGGTGAGTCCAAAAAACCTGCATGTTTACATCTGTGGTTGTAGAGAGGTTTTATAAACCGTCCATATCAGTGCCTGTGTCCAAGTGCTTGTGTTTGCTGAACGTCTCCTCTGTCTGTCCTCATTCAGCATCAGATGGACCCGTCCAGTAACTTCACCAACTACCGCACTGCGCTCCGCGGCGCCACCCAGAGGTCGGAGACGGCTCACAGCAGCCAGGAGAAGGTGAGCGAGCACACAGGCTTGATCCATGAAGTAAAGATGAAACGTACCAAAATGCAAAAAGACAAATCTAAAAACGGGTGTTTTCCTGTTTCCTCCAGATCGTGATTCCTTTCTTCAGTCTGCTCATTAAAGACATCTACTTCCTGAACGAAGGCTGTGCCAGCCGCCTCACCAACGGACACATCAACTTTGAGGTCAGCTCACAGTTTGATTATTTGTTCCTAAATGGTAATTAATTAAATCGGTTGCTGGATCAAATACAGGAAGGAACAAAGCAGTAGTTAAAGCTCATTTAAACCCAGTAATATTTGATTCATTCACAGTAAAATTGTGAAAAGAGGCCTTTACATGTAATGCAAATCGGTTGCTGGATCAAATACAGGAAGGAACAAAGCAGTAGTTAAAGCTCATTTAAACCCAGTAATATTTGATTCATTCACAGTAAAATTGTGAAAAGAGGCCTTTACATGTAATGCAGTGATGCCCCCTGGTGGACCATGAGTCTGGTGTCAATCATTGTTATTTATATATCTTATATATTGATTTTCACAAGTCTCAAAATCTGTATCTTTAATAGATGTTATACATCCTGTGTTTTATCACTTGTAAATCACATTGATTAGTTTGAAAGGCACAATATTAATAAAGTTTGATTGAATGATTGAATATTAATGAAGTCTGTCATTGTCGTGTCTCAACAGAAACTGTGGGAGCTGGCGAAGCAGGTGAGCGAGTTCCTGGTTTGGCGTCAGGTGGTTTGTCCGTTCGACAGAGACCGGCGGATCCTCCAGTACCTCGTCACCACGCCGGTCTTCAGTGAAGACGGTGAGTGTCCAGTCTTCTCCTCGTACATGCATCACTCAGCTGTCTGGCGAAGTCTGACGGTTTAAACTCACTTTGTCTTGTTTCCTTGCTGCAGAGCTGCATCTGGCCTCGTATGAGAGCGAAGGACCGGAGAACCACATGGAGAAGGACAGCCGCAGGTCTCTCAGGTGAGTGTAGACACTTGATCACATCGAAGCCATCACACCCCTTTGAACACAGCTTTAAATTAAAAAACTAAAAAATTAAATGAATCAACATTTAATGCTGGTTATTTGTGTTCTATTTTCCAGATCTTCTCTTTCGCACCGTGAGAACCGGTCCTAGGAGAAGGATCTCATGTTCACTACAGACTGTAAATAACGAGGATTTTATTTTTAAAGCTACATATTCCTCCATGCATCTTACGGACACGACAGTGCAGGACAAATAAATGCAGCCGGGCCCATAATCCTATCGATGAACAGACCATTATCTGGGCTTTGAGATCACAAGGAGCTTAAATGAGTTGTGAACATTTTTTGGGTGTTTCGGAGCCAAAGGACCTCAGTGCTGCGGTTATTATTACAACCATCTGTCCTGTGAAACTATTGATTCCCCAGAAGAGCTCAGATTACTGATGTGGCTCACCCACCGTGCTTCTTCCTCCTCCTCCTCCTCCTCTTCATCCTCATCAGCTCCGTGTGAGGCACTTACAGGACATCAGGTGACTCCTGAGGTCATGAAACAGACTCCGATTTTTTTTTAGTCTTTAGCCGGACTCCATCTTGGAGCCTCACGGGAGTTCTTGAACCACATCAGCTACAACATTAGCACTGCTTCTCTGTGGAAGTGGCTGGAGCTTGGTCGGAAACCACAGAGAGGAGAGAGATTCATCCGGATCATGTGTATTATAAACAACTCGCTGAAAGTGTTGTTGCTGCTTGTTTTCTTGTCGAGTGCTTGATTTTGATGCATATCGAGCACACGACACAGGTTTACAGCTGGTTCTCATGTAACTCAACTATTTCCATCTAATTTGAACACATAATGCAAGACAATACATCAATTTACTATAAATACGTATAAATATAATGAAACCACAAATACAACCAAATATATGGAGCTTGAATGAAGTAAAATAGACATAAGTGCTTCTTTTCTGCATTTATATTATTCGTAAAATAAAAGTTTTCATATTTTCACATAAACACAAATATCCACGAGTCTGTTTAAGGCTCATGTCGGCTAGTTTCTGTCTTTCAGGCTCTAAACTCCAGATTTGCTGTTTTTAATATTTTGTGATGTGGGCACTTTTACTCCATGTCGGTGATGCAAAGTTGTGACGGCAACATCGTGATAATCATGCAACTTAAATCAAATGCACTTCAGTGTGGTCCTGTGTGTTGTATTATAGGATTTGGTGACCCCTGTTTCGAGGCGTCGCTCTTTACAGTATTACGTTGTATTTTGTATAAGAAGGTTTTTCTCTTCACGTATTTTCTCTGAGATGTCACTGTGAGCTTGTTGCTGGTTGGCTGGCTCCATGTGGCTAAGCTATTTTTGTTAATATCACAAGTTCATGTTTGGCGTAGAAGCGTTCTGGGTCTGAAACTGATATTTGTGTGTGTGAGTGTGTGTGTGGGTGTGTGTGTAGCTTGAATACTAGAAGCTCATCCTCCACTTCATCTCATCTGTGATCATGTGTGTGTGTTTTTTAAAAATTGGCCTGTGAGTGAAAGTGATGCTACAGTACAAATATTTTTACGTAAAAAAAAAAAAAGCTCTTTTATGTGTCGTATATTTTATAAAGTGTTTCTCATGTATGCTTTTTTCAATCTTGTTATTTTTTCGTTCATGTATGATCTGTGTCGCCCGGTCAGGGTTCTTGTACTGAAGGCCTTTGTGAAAAAAGAATTCTATTTTTTCTTTCAAATAAACAAAATACCTGAAAAAAAACCAACATGATATTGTTTGAACTGATACACAAACACAAGTAGGTACAGAATATAAGTAAAAGTGTTTATTTACAATATACATCCCAAGCATGTTGGTCATCCTCAAACAAAACTGGAATAAAGTGAAAAGTGTTGATCGTCATGTTTGAACATCAGTGACTCTGAACTCTGGTGAAGTTAATGCAGCGACCCTGCAGACGACAACGAGCAATTCAGTCAAATTCAAACACAATGACCAGACATTTTATTTGTAAATTCAAATGTCTGGTTTTGAGGGGGGGGGTTTAAATCAGAAAATTACACAAAATAACAAGCAAACAAGAGCTGATGCATGTTATGCTTTGATTTATCTGGATTAGTATTAATAAAAAGCATTATCTGTCAATGTCATTTGTCAATTAAGAAAATAGCAGCTTTCTCAGTTAAGCTTTTAATATGAAAGAACATGAATAAGGTAAGTATCTGCAGATATTTGTTTACCTTGTCCTGATGTGTCGGCCTCATGATCGCCACTCTGTCGTACTGTCTTCTCATTAACGCCCGCAGCGCATCAAATCGCCCCTGAAAGTCAAACAAGGTGTTGAGACAATCAAAAACACAATGTAAAGATACAGATATTGAACATTACTTATTTTTTACAGTTGTACAGTGAGATGTAATCCACAGACAGGCTCTTTATAATAAAGACCGGTCTCACCTTGATGGGAGTGTACCACTTGGACTGTGGTGGGGGTCTGAACACTGGTGGGGGTCTTGGCGGGGGTCGGGGTAGGATGGGCTCATCCACATCCTCAGGCATGGTGACCACAGCGTTTTTGGCTTTCTCCAGCCGGGACCCCTCCTCTGTGGACCCCATCTGTCCCCAGCGCACCTACAGGAAGAACATGAGCACAAGGGACAGATGTCATAGATACGTCAGATTATAAAACACAGACTTTATCTCCTAAATAACCAGTTTGGATGTTTTGTATGATTATTGTGTCTGTATTTGTATTTACCTCCATGCGTGTGATTCCTCCAGGACCCCGGCCTCCGTAGTATGAAGCGTCCACTGTGGGCCACTTATGTTTTGGTGAGTAATCGTCTTCCAGCTCCTTAAAAACAATAAAGGTTGGTTCAAGTTGTGACACAATATCAACACTATAATTTTGCACAATTGCCATGACAAACGATTGTAAATGAATGCGCACAAAACAGAAGCCAATTCTTAATGGATGCAATACAGTTAATGGCCACTGGGGATGATATCGCTCATATGAAAACAAAAGTTTGCCATAATTAGGATCCAAGGTGCTAATTTCAATTGTTCTATTTACTTGTAAACAAAATAATCAGATAGAGAAGATTAAACAGAAACATGTTGTGGACCTTCACTTGATCAACATCTGTATCTACCTTTCAGACACAGATGTTGTTGGTTTGATTACATACATCAGCTTTACTTCACAGTGCAAACAAAACGTTTCTGGTTTTATTTTGAAACACCTCTTGCTGTATTTCCTGTCTTTGCTCTTTCTCCCGCCCATGTGATCGTGTGTAACTGTACTAATGTGTTTCACCTGCAGTGTTCAATGAGCCAGCTGCTTCCCTCCAGTATGTAATCCCTGTGTTTCCCCTTGTATTCGTCAATCTGTCTGTTTGCACATGGAGTTTATCCTCCTGTTTCAATTCTGTTTTCTTTAATTCACCTTCATCATTCTAAGCTTTCGTGCCAGAATTGGGTCCTTCTAGTGAAACATTACACTCAAGACTTCTTCCCATCCTTCATGCACCTTGGAGGTCGACCAAGTTGATAGTGAGTCAAAAAACCTCCAGCTCAAAATGCCGTTTAGAAAGTGACGTAAAGGAAAAAGCTTTTTAAACAGTTATTGGTCTACTCACAAAGACAGGAGGAGGAGGAGGGGGGCGATCTGGGGGTGGGTCTCTGATCACCTGTAAGGAAAAGTGGGAATATTACTACGAAAAACAAAATGGGACGCTTAAAGAAAAACTCTTGAAAATGTTTTAAATACTTACTCAAATAACAACCGCACTGAATTGTAAAAGTGTAGGCTTCCACAAGGCCTGAATCTGAGTAATACAGATCTATATGTAAACTCACCACAGTGCAGCAGAGAGGCCAGAACCACCAGATCAATACCAGAGCCAGCAACAGCAGCAGAGCCAACAGCAACCAGAGCACCCAGATCCCATCGGACTGCAGAAAACACACAAGTCATATTACAAATTCATTATTTGATTCTTTGATTCAAACCTAAAACAATGATTTTTAAAAAGTGCTATGTGATACTTACACATGTTGTGGCATAAATGGTGATGGGACTGGAGATGAAAGATTCGCCGTTGTTCAGACTAACAAGCACTTCTATGGATCTGGAATCATCACAGAAATAATCAATACAAATTACTACAAGAGAATCTAACTTCATAACGTTGAGAAAAATCATGTCAAAGAAGTTAATGTTATTCATACTCTTGTCCTATTTCAACCCCCTTCCCTTGTTTTCCAGTAAACTTACAATGTTTGTTTTTAACCAGCGAGGCTCAACTCGGATGATATTTGATTCGGCTCCGTCTCTGAGAAAAGCTCAAACTCTGCGTGAGTGTTTCAGTGCGGAGGGAGTGTGAGAGAGAGTGGGTGAGATATGGTGGAAAGAGAGGACTGATACAGAGAGAGAGAGAGAGAGAGAGAGAGAGAGGGAGCTGTTTGAAGTTGAATCAGCTTTGGCTCACGCTCTAAATGCCACTGAGATATTCTGGTCCGACTCGCTGCAGCTCGTCCAAAACTTGAAGCCGAACAGATTTTCACTGTAAACACTTTTCTCTCTCACAGCAGAAACACTTTTCTAATTTCAACCCCGAGGGCGAGTAGAGAGATGTTGATACTATAGAGTGAAACGTGTTAATGTAAAGGTGCTTTTCTTTTACATTACAAAGAAAGTATTTATTTGATTTGAGTGAGTGTTCTCCTGCTGTCACTACCTCCCTTCTTTTCTCTTCTGGGTGAAGTTGCTGCTGAAATACCAGAGTAATGATGTTATAAAATGATATCATGGTAATAACCTCCCAGGACTGGACTGTTCTTTTCTACTATGCAGTAGTGTAATTTGTTGCCACACTTTTAATCAGACCTAAATCAAATATTAGCCATGGTCTAAGTAACGTGTGTGTGTGTATGTGTGTGTGCGTGTGTGTGTTTGTGTGTGTGTGTGTGTGTGTGTGTGTGTGTGTGTGCGTGTGCGTGTGTGTGTTGACTCACTCTCCAGCCTCGTGCAGAGCAGGAGCTGGACACAGCAGATAGCCGTCTCTAACGACGCTTGGCTTCTGGTCTAAGAAGAAGAATTGGAAAGACACAAAGAAATAATACGATGAATAAAAATAAACAAACTTAATTCAATAGTGAATGAAAAATAAAGACACATCACTTGGTTTTGAGACCAATACGAACACTGACTGGCCGACTGACTTCTGATGGTGATCATAATATTAAACATGTATAACAAAAAAAAACTAAAATAAATAACTTTTACTGTTCTGTGTTAAATGCCATTCATTTGGAATGGATATTCATATTTAATTTGAGAGGAAGTCTTCTTGCATTTTTCCATCATTAGAATATTTTCAATAGTTAAAAGCTAAATATCACATCCAGGTTAAAATACAAATACAAACCAAAGCGACAGAGCAAAAGGAAAAGTTTTCGGACGATTGAGGATAAGATTAAGGAAGATATGAAGCGATACAGTCACATGTTATCTCAACATTTCCTCTTACATTGCCCCCCCCCCCCATTGATCCATTAATAGACCAACCACACGTACACCATGTCCTCCCTCCTCCTGCTCAGCCTCATAATGTCTCCTCTGTTCTCCGACAAGAAGCAGCCACTGTTTGTCCCTGGATGTTGTGACTCTGACTTTCCACTGCACCACAGACATCATCAAAAACACTGCGATACACTTCATAGATGATAGTAGACACAAAGCTGCACAACTAGACAAACCAGTTACTAGCTGTAACGTTGTGATTGGTGTAGATGATCGTGTCGTGTACTCACTGTATGTGTTCTGATTGACGGTGAGGACGCAGAGGACATTGTCCGTCCTCCTGGTTCCACTGAAGCCGCTGCCTCTCAGCACCACGTTGAAAGACTCTAGAAGACATTGAACACATCACGCAACTATGACACTGCACTTACATTTCAACAGAAACAACATGCATCCATAATAATTAGCAACATTAAACTAAATATGAGATTACTGTGAAAACTAAGCCTGCTAGTATACAGCCATCAAGTGTAAAGAATAAATCATTTAAGCGGTTCAATGTCATCAGGCCTCTTTAAACCAGATGAGTTCTCTCTCTTACTAACTCACCGTTCACACAGACACTCGACGGCTCTATCGTGAACACATCTGTGCACGTCTGCTTCAGGATCTGTGTGGAGAAACCGCCAGAGTCAGACGTCTGTATTCACCTCTTATCAAGTACACGTTACGTGAGATGTGACCTCACCGAGTTCACGATGTCTTTGAGGGCGTGAAACCCGGACAAAACTGGGAAGACTTGTTCGGTGCTATCTGCTATTACAGCAAGCTGGAAGAGAAAATTAATAACAAGTGCAATTTACCCATCTTGAAAAGTTGTGAACTTGGGTATGAATAGCGCTGACATGTAATGTACACAACGTCCAGCACAATAAAGAGTGACAGTATTTTGTAGAACTGTTGGATCGTTTACTAATGATGAGGAATAATTCTGAAGTAGCTCCAGAGCACCACCACAGAAGAAGAAGAAAACAGCTGGTTCCAAACAGGCAGGTATAGAATGAGCACTGCTCAAGTTAATCTACTTTCAAGATCCTGCTGCTGGTTTCGGTTCATTGCCTCATTATCATTTCGGTTTGCAGGAGATGAAAGTTCGGGTCAGCAGGCTGCAGCTTTCATCTCCTGCTTTAATGACAGCAGAACAGGAAGCTTGGCCGGCATTATTTAATTAGAGAGTGATGTAATTACTTCCTCCTCAGACCTCAGTGTACGTTCAGACAGGAACGGGGCAGGAGATCACTTGAACCCGTCGACTTCCGAGGACTCTCTGGTCAACAGCTTCAAAGCCATTTACAGTAGATGTGCTTAATATTAAAGCAAAATGCAGTGATGGAGGACAGGGTCGGCACTATTACATTTCTCAGCACATGCAATTAAAGCTTTTCCTTTGCTCTGCAAATGTTATTAAGGAGAATTTATAACTGTAGGGAAGATCAAATATCATAAATTCTGCAATTGTTCTTAATGGTTTTGAGGTAATGAGGTTATGGAAACTATGTTGTATTCATGTTACACAGCAAAGGGCAGTGAAAAACTGTATTCTATTACGAGTGACCAACACAAACAAGGAAAACTGAGCAGACTGTCTTAGTGTCCTTCATTAACGATGTTTCCCTTTGAAGTTATAGCAGAGACAAGCAGAGCCACAGAGGATATGTTGAAATTAAAGACGATCAAAATGAATCATCCGTTACCTTGAAGGAAATTGTGGATTTCAATGGGTATCAGCATTGTTGGAAACATTTTGGATAAATAAATCAATAAAGTATACGACATAGGTCATGACATTTTAATGTAGAATTAGACGTTATATCTTTAGGGGCTGTTAGGCCTTGGGAGCGATTATATATTTATTGTGAGCCACAACACTCGCACACAGAAAACACTTGCATTTGTAGTTTTACATTGACGCACATTTGGTCTCATCCTTCAGTGTTTTCATTCCTTACACAATGCACGCTCCCTTTCAACAACCTGATATCTGCAAAGAAAGAAATGACCAAGTATTCCCTGTTCTTTTGCATAAACCTCATGCAGCGTAGATCATAAACTAGAAATCTCCCCCAGCCGCCTGCTGCTCTGAAGGTCAAGGCGTGTAAATAAATCAGGCCCAAACACAACAGCCCAGTGGAAGTTCTGACCACAACCTCACACACGCTGACACAAACACACACACACAGAAATGAAACTGCAGTGTTTACACAGCCAACAGTATCGGTTACACTGAGATTGTGCTATTTTCTCAGAGAGCTTCATGACAGAAACCAACAAAGTAAAGAGAGAAGAGTCAAAACATTCCCCTACCTGCTTGTGGTCAAAGTCCATGACACCTACACAGTAAACTCTGGCTCCAAACCCTCGGGCTTTGTCGGCCTGGGAAGCATCACACAGGGAGAGAAGTGAGTGAAGTGCAACTGCTGGTTACAAACACTAAAAGTAATTAAATTAGAAGTGATAAATAACAGTCTATTAGCTTATAATAGGCAATTAATGTAAATCAAATTCTATACATTTTAAATTGCAGCCTATACAATTTACAATAAATGGTTTAGAAAGATGCATGTGTTCTGTTTCAGTTGATGCAACATGATACAAAAGTCAACAGGTCCACCCCTGAATCTTTTATGACTGTGTCGTAACTTGGTAAAACAAGTGGTTGGAGAAGTTTGTGCATGTGTCAGTGTGTTTGCTTTATCAACCACTGAGAATCACAGCGTTTGTAAACTGTACTCTCTAAAGTTTTACACAATGCTTGTCACTATGTTGGAGCCAATCCACATCTATCTTCTTCACTTCTGTGTGTGTGTGTGTGTGTGTGTGTTTGCAGAGAAAGAGAGATACCTCCTGTACAGTCAGTTCATAGGGGTAGACCTCCAGCTTGCCATCAGTGAGGATGATGATGATGGTGGACGACGGTGAAGTTTGTGCCTTCATCTGCTCCATCACCTGACGAGGGAACGTTGGCAAAATATAGTAAACTGCAAAAACCGCAGCACCTGACAAAGATCTGAAATCTTCTAAAATCAAATATATGAACTTGTTTGACATCTGTGTAATAAATGTGGTTCCTGTCTCTCTTCTCATGAGCGCACCTACCGCTGTCATGCCCTCGTGCATGTACGTTTCCCCTGCAGGTTTGATTTGGCTCAGCTTCTTCAAACCCTCGTCTATTTCCGACCTTTGCAGCCAGATCACAAAACAGGGTCAGAGCAGTTTGGATAAAAAAATGGAAAAGAGACACGTTACTGTATGATCGGTGATGTGTTTGAAGTTTTAAAATTCAGCCCCTCACCTGTCTCCTGTCAGTGGGAGTATCACAACTGCTTTGGCTGAAAAGACGATGTAGGAAACCCTCATCCTGGGACTGAAACACACACACATATGTAAAACATGTGAATCTTACAGTTAAAAATCCAACTCACAAGGTCAAATATTGTAAATGGATTTGGGTGTGGCAACAAAAAGGATTCTGTTAAGTGCTTCAGCATGTCCATTAGCTTTTGATTGAAGAGGGAAATATAATAGCCCACTAGGGCGTAAACACAAATGGGAAAAGGACCAAATGGAATACGATGATATCACGTGATATATACAATGCACTGAAACATGACATATATACTTTTGAGACAATTAAACCTAAAGATATATCACTTACACACACACACACACATACACACACACACCCTGCACCATTACTGAGAGGGGTGTTGGGGCAGTTGTTGGCCAAAAATACTCATTCCCTACCTACTACCCACTACTACTTTTTGTAATGTAATTCAAAGACCCAATATATATATATATATATATATATATATATATACTCCTCGCTATGTAAATACTCTTTGGTTCATGTGTTTATTATGCCAGGCTTTTTATAGTAAAGAAATAAACCCTGAGGTGGAGAGGAGTGGGGGGGGGGGGGGGGGGGGGCTCACGTACCTGACAAACCTGTTGGTGAGCTGCTCCGCGAATCCATAGATCTCGTCCCAGTGTCCGTGCACGCTGCCCGACCTGCAAACACAGGTGGTGAAAATAAAACACACCTACAAACTCAAGACTTTAAAGTTAATCACCATCAATGTAGAGCGTTTTCTAAAGCCTTCTTTTTTCTGTATGAGATGCACATATTATCAGTGCCGTTCTCACTCAGAAGCAGCCAGACACAAAACAAATATTCATATAAAGAATGAGAGAATAGAGTCAGAATGGCTGCTGGTCAGTTTATTCTGTTGTTATCAGTCATGTTGAACCTGAACAATCAGATAACACTGAAGTAACTCAGGTTTCTTTCTGTTATAGTGTTGTAAAGTCTGTTAAGAGCCTTTTGACAGACATATTGTTATATTGGCATTTATGTTTTCTGATATGAAAACTTTTATTCTACTTTCATTTCACAGAATATGCTGAAAAGCTCTGTATATTTAGTTATATTTGTGGTTTATTTTTATAAAGAGTTATTCATAATACTGTGTATGATGAACTGTAAAATATCAAGCCTTGATTACATTTCTTCCACATTAGGGTTAAATAATGATATCTTATGAATACATTTTCAAAGTTATTTACTGTTTAAATATCTTATCAGCTTATGTTATTGGTATCGGTTATAATATTGCTGTCAGAAATTCTTCACCCTCAAATCTGTATGTTTTGGGGTCCTCTGTTAAAAGCACAACACTCTGAGAGGAACTTCAAAAGTTGCAGTGCAGCCACCGAGGGACGGTGTAAAATAAACACAGCCTTACATGGAGAAGACTGGATCCAACATTCTCTGCACTGAGGAAACAAAGATCTGATTTATTCCACCACTCACCTGTCCAACACAAAATAAATATCAAAGGCTCCATCGCAGGAGGCCTCGTCTTCACCCTGCAGCGACCAGTCCACCAACACACAGACACAAAGTAAGATCCTCCAACATGTCCATGTCACATCCATAATCCATGTGTTTCATATCCACACATAGTTTGTATTGAAAATATAGGAAATGTCCTCAGCTCAGCTCAGAGTCCTTCATCCTCACAGCAGCAGGCAGCAGCTCACATGTCCATGTCACTGTAACAGTGTGGGTGTGTGAGTGTGTGTCTGTGTTTAGTGACAGCAGCAGACTGATGATGGAACAAACTGGGCAGGGCTCACAGCTGCTGCACAAACCTCTGTCAATAAATCTGCAATAACCATAGAGCTATACTTCCTGCAGGGTCCTTCAAAATAAAGAATACAACAAAATATATTAAATATTTATATCCATATAGTGCAATGAGAAATATAGCATATCAGTAAATGTTAAACATTCATTTTGTTGAATTTGTTCAACAAAATGAATGTTTGTTTTGTGGCATTTTGCATAATTTCACATTGCCCTACGTTGTTTTGCTTTGTGCTTTTACTTTGAAGGCAGATGCTCTCCCTGCTGCTTGTGACACATTAGACTTGACGTCTGTAGCAGAGCAGTTGGCAGAAGGATGTGAATAGTGACTGACTGACCTCGGAAAAAATACAAAGAATTTCAGATCATGCAGCTAAAAATATGACCTGTAACTATTCCTGTATTTGTTATAATAGATGTGAGGGCCGCTGCTTTCCTTCAATAACAAGATGAATCCCTGAGGGAGCTTAAGTGCTTTTAAATTCAATTTGCTGAATGAAGTTAGTCTGTCGCTCATCGATCAGTACAGTGCACGTCTGCCTCATGAATCCTCCTCTCATACTGTTGCCTGGAGTCGGTTTTCTCCTCTCAGGACAAACAAGTGCATTATGTATCAGTAAATGTGTTGCAGATGGAAATCAGAGTCAAACACAACGCCCTCGGTACAGTGGTTTTCTCTCTCTGCATGATTGTGATCCTGATGTTAATCCTCCTCCTTTGTCTCAGGAGAAACACACAGTGCGAAATTAATTTATTTAAGATTCTTCAAAACATGTCTGTAAGATCATCAATCTGAGACATGTAAACCCTCCAGGAGTCTCTGTGTGAGTGCTGAGGAGCTGTAACAACACATTTCATTGTGCCGTCTGAAGGAAGAGAAAGCACTGGCTGCCTGTGGATGAGGTCATGACACAAACAATCCAAATAATCACATACCACAGTCAGTGTGTCAGCACATGGCTTCTCTTCTGTTAAATCTTGTGGGATCACACTCGGATACTTCATACATATGTGTCATGTCTCATGTATCACTGATTTAGTTGAGGGTGTAGTTGGACTAGAGGACGAGGATTCTGCTCTCATGTCCCCTTCAAATTATCAAATCAATCTTTCCTTTATTCTGCTGAAGATAAAAAGCTTTTCAGCCCCTGACACCAAGATGAACTGGGCCAGAATCATTCATTAAAAAAGATAACTGTCATAACAATAATCTGTCATAATCGGGAGTCAGATAAATCTGTGAGAGTGAGAAATGATCCCAAAGTTTACAGTAGACTATGTTTGGCTGACCTTTGTGTTTTAAATGATGGTCTGAGTGCATTAAAAGCTTTTAGTTAATGTAAACATTGTATAGCTTGAATTAAGAACAGGCGCAAGGTGATCAATAATATGTTACTGTCAAACAAGGAAACTTTTCACAGTCAAAAACCACTTAAAGTGAAACTTGAAGTTGAGGATTTGATTTAAAATGTTTAAAAATGCTTGTCTGTTTACCAGTAGAAGGACTTGAAGTATTTCATCCAGGCTACAGGAGCAGATGACAATGCCGCTGTCTTCCAGATGTGATACACATGTACGCTCTGATTTAAATACAGTGGGACACGTTTGAACAGTGTGTGACCCGCAGATCCTCCCTCAACATAAAAATGAAATTCATCTGCAAGGCTGTGGTTATTATTTAATACAAACGACCACTGTCAGCAAACCAGTTGCTCTATAATTAAAACCATGGGCGTCGATGTTTACGTTTCAGTTTTGAGTTAGTGTCGTATTATGTCACATTGGTAACAATCACAACTATACCACAATACAGGACACACAAAACATGTAATTTATAGAGAGACGATAGCACAATAATAACACATTCTTCACATTCTTTACACGTCTAATTCTAAATCCTTCTAAAGGTATATGCTAAATTTACAAGAACCCTTGAAATGAGAAAATATCTAATATATATTTAGATTGAACGGAATAATACAATAATAATACGGTAGTGTAATAAATTGTATATAGGGTAGTGTTATAAATATTGCATCAATAATTGTATTGTTTATATTATTATCATGCTTTTAGAAAAGTTTACATTTGACCAGTAGGTGGCGGTAACGTACCATTTTTAATGTCGCCACAGCCAACGCAGGAGAAGAAGACAGGTTTTGCAGCTGTTATGTTGTAAAACCTGTTTTTGACTGGAATGTGGTTTTAACTACATGTTAGCGAACTAACCGGCCGGACATGGACCAGCTGCCCGAACAAGGACGTCGACGGTCGGCCTGCGACTGATGGTGAGCGTCGTGACCCTGTTTCCATCGGTCTGTAGCTGGAAGTCCCACCGATGCCTGTCAGGGCTCGCGAGCAGCGCCAGCTAGCTGCAGGTTAGCATGTTAGCTTTGCTCCACCACCCCTTGAAACACAGTGTTTTCTGAGTCAATGTGTCTGTGGTGGTGTTTTTAGGGGTTTGATCTCACAGCCAGAGAGTTGAGGGTGTTACGTAGTGAGGATGAAGGGCAGGAACACGTGTAGAAACATCTGGATGCTACATCTCACATCTGGATTGTGCTGTAAAAAAAAGCTACTGTCCCATCATGTTAGTGTTAACACTTATAAACGTGCTTCTGCCTCACACCGACCTATTTAACCTTCTGTCCATCTCTCCAAACTCCCTCAGCCTTAGCTTCCCCCACCTCTTGCACCTGGACCAGAGGAGCCGAGAACAAGATGCTGCTGAAGATGCCCCAGAAGCTGCTGAAGTCGGCCAACTACATCGAGCTGGGCAGCTACCAGCACTGGCCCGTGCTGATTCCCCAGAATATTCGACTGTACACCTACGAGCAGGTGCCCCTCTTCCTCAAGGAGAACCCCTTCATCACTGATGGATACCGGGCCCACCTGCCCTCAAAGCTCTGCCTGAGGAGGTGAGGAAGTATTCTACATTTCTATCCAACAGTCCCCTAACAAGACCACTTTTAAATGATCTGGATTTGTGTTTGATCCACAGCAAATTACACATACGCCCTCAGGTGTATCCTGCTGAATATCAGGGACAGGAAAAACCAACGTTTTGTCGTCTTTTTTTTTATGCACAAAGTTATATTTTTGGCTCACGTGTAAATTTGTTGTATCTTCTTGTCCGTTGCAGTATTTTCATGATGTCCAATGAGACGGTGAATATCTGGAGCCACCTGCTCGGCTTCCTCCTCTTCTTCTATCTGGGCGTCAATGACGTCACCTCGACCCTTCCAGCCTCTGGAGCCAAGAGAGAGGACTACGTCATCTACGCCATAGGGCTGTTCTGCTTCCAGGTAATGGTTTTATCTGACTATATTTCTTTCTTATCTGTTGCTTTTGTTATTTTGGTTTTAAGTGTGCTTCAAACTTAAAGAAATTACCTTAATGTACCTCTCCCAGAGACGTTACTCACAAGAAGAATAAACATTATCTCATCTAAATATATGTGTTTAGGATTCTAGTACAGAACCTACCACAGAGCTGTTTGCTCTACGCTCTGATTTACATTACATTCCTGTGGGTTAACTGGTTCATTGAGGTTTTAAATTCCTTGCCACAGGTGCCTTCAGGCCCCCCCCACCTGCTCAGGTGTGTAAACTATTGTACGGGTAGTGGAAAAATGCAGCAATCTCAATGTACACCACAACACTGTGTGTTGACACAGCTACACCACAACACTGTGTGTAGTGGTGTAGCTGTGTCGCGCCTGTATTGTAGGTTGTGTAGCAGCTGATAATGAAAAAGGAAACTTGTTGATATAGTTGTGTAGTCTCTGTTCTCCTCTCACCTTCCTCCTATAATCACATTAACTGTCCACATATACGTACGTTATGCGTATCTGGAATATCCTTATAAATCATTATTTATTGAGGTATGTTCCTGTGTGATATTGGTCAGAACATGACTTTGTTAACTTATAATAAAAAAGCTAAACTTAAATTAAGACTTACTTGATGAAACCAACAATGGCTTCTATACAAGGTGGTTTAAACATGATGGGTTGGATGTTGTATGTAACATTACTGTGTGTTTTCCTCCCAGGTGTGCATGTTGTGCTCAGTGGGTTATCACCTGTTTGCCTGCCACCGATCAGAGAAGACGTCCCGTCGCTGGCTGGCACTTGACTACGCGGGCATCTCCGTTGGCATCTTGGGCTGCTACGTCCCCGGGATCTTCTACGCTTTCTACTGTAACGCTGTAGGTGTGAATACTCAAGGCGACAATTTCTACCTCGGTGATGTAATATTGGCCTTTATAAATGTGTCACAACTATTACAGCTCTTTAAGATAAGGCTGGTAAATGATCTAAACCTGATAGTGCTCTGATGGCTGTGATTTGAATGTAAATATTCTCTTTTTGTTTCCCGTCTGGCAGTTTTGGCGACAGCTCTACCTGCTGACCGTGCTCTCCCTGATCCTCGCCGTGTTCTGCGCCCAGGTCCACCCCCGCTATCTCAGCAACGACTGGCGACACATACGTGTGGCCATCTTCTGCTCCGTGGCTGGCATCAGTGTGATTCCCGCCTGCCACTGGGTCGGGGTCAACGGAGGGTTCACCTGTGAGGTTGTACAGGTGAGGAAATGGGTCATGTTGTTTTTTATTATCGCTATCATTTGACCGGACCGGATGCTGATTTTCCATGCAGTTGATTTCACTGTAGATGATTCACTCCCCTGACCTGAATGTTCAGTCACACAGATCCTGTTTTTGTTGTTGTATGTGCAGCTGTTCCTGCCTCGTGTGATAGTGATGTACCTGATTGCTGGATCTGCGTTCCTGTTCTACGTCACCAAAATCCCTGAACGCTATTTCCCTGGTGAGTCGTTCATTAAACCAAGTGAGAAAAGATCAACTTTGAACTTCATCTAAACTATTGACAGAGCAACGGCCTTCGTTGCTCTGTCAATAGTTTAGATGCAGTTCAAAGTTTAACGTGTAGTTATATAGTTGAGCTGTTAAGAACAAAATCAACAAATGCCCTCTGTGGTTTATTCTCCACCTTGTTGCTCTGTCCTGAACGAATCCCCTCAACGCCACTAGAGGTCTTCGCATCAGAGAAACTGTAGCAGAGAAATCTGAAGGTTTGAGGTCAAAAGAAAGTCAGGGCAGATTTCTCCTCAGCGATTTAAGGCAACATTATCTCAAGTGAACTGTGCCAATACATTCAAAATGTTAAAAAATAATAATACAGAAAGAAGTTCTTCAAGTTTCATCTCGGTCAAAAAACACATACTTCCAGAAACTGTAGTGGATAAGACTCATGATGTGTTAATGAAAGCGTATCTGTTTAACACATTATCGATTCTACAGTTGAATAAGAAGACACAGGACATAATATAAGAACAGATAAAAAACTTTAATAGGATCATTTTATTTTAAACAGTTAATGTGGTGATTTATAACTTGTTTATGAATTTTTTTTTGTAAGATAGCTCTCAACTCAAGGTCCTTTTATCCTCTCCTATAGGCCAGCTGAACTACCTTGGCGCCAGTCACCAGGTGTGGCACATACTGGTTGTGGTGATGTTTTACTGGTGGCACCAGACGGCCGTGCACATGATGCAGTTCAGACACAGTCAGCCCTGCCCGGCCCTCACCAGCAGCAGCTAAGTGAAAACGCATCAGGAAAAGTGTTGTTTTCAAAGATTGTAGGTAAACAACCAATTCAACCAATTCAACTAACAATGTAAATATCAAGAAGCGTCTAACCAGTGAAAGCACAGGTTTGTCAACCACTAAGCAGAGGCCCTGAGACTGGGACAGTACTGGGGCACCATTAGCTTTCACTCCAATCAGCCAACTTTGGCCAGGTGACTTTACTTATCCTAACAAATGTGTAAAATATCAAAATCATCAAACCTTATGACTTGTGAAATCGGCATAAAAGTTGTCGGATTCTGCTGCACCACAAAGTTTCTCCCTAATTATATATATAAATATATATATAGCAACCGCTGGTGTTGCATTGTAGCCATTAGATCAATGCATGATGTGGGAATTTGTATTTATCTCTTGAAACAAACTGAGCTTTGATGTTTTTCTAGACCATCATAATCCACTAGATGGTTTCAACTGTGATTTTTACAATTACGTTTTACAAATCATTAAGGCCTCTGTGAACAATGACTGCTGCCTATGACTTTGGTTTATCTATCATTTCGATTAGATTATGTGAAACGTCTGGATAAAAGGTGGAAAGCACTGAAAATATCATAACTACTGGATATTCAGCATTTGAAGCTTGTGAACAAATAGTTAAAGGGCGGAAGAGAATCACTCTGCCACAACTGACAAGGTTCAGAACTGACAAACTCTTGGAACCTTTTGTCTTTTGAACAAATAAGCCGTCAGTTAAGGACAAAAATAAAACTGAAGTACTCATTTGGACAGAAGGTGGTTTAAAGAAACTGCTCAATTAAAAACATATCACTCTGCGATTAACGTTCTGCTCTGTGAAAGGACCTTTGATTGAGCCCGGGGTTCATGGAAGTCACGTTTTTGCTGACATGTCAGTGAGCAGGCGAACGGCCACATGTCAGCTCGGTTATTGGCACAATCCTGAATCAGCTGTAGTTTTTGTCACACCTGAGGTTCATCTGCCATAAACTCCTCATAAAGACTGAGTGTGAGGAAAATGATCATCTACTTGATGCCTATGTTTAAATAAGGCCTGCGTTAAGTTGTTGAGGTAACGCATTACACTTCCATATTTTTATATTTCATGGAGCCCGACCGATGTGGGTTTTTAGTGGTCAATGCTGACATTCCGATGCGATTTATTGGCTGATAAAGGTTTAAAAAATTTTCAATTATTTTTTAAATGTCACTATCAAACCCTTATGACAGAGGTTTTGATATTTTATAGTTTAACCATAATCTTTATTTTAACTAGTAACAACGATACAAACAAAGGTATTATATGAATTTTACTTTTAGGTGAAAAGTAAACATAAATTCAAATCTTTTCTGCATTGTTTCTTCTACAAAATTAACGTTTTCACACCGACAAACAAATGTTGACACTGATATGTCTGTGAAAGGCTCCTATCGGCGAAACAACAAACCGGTTGGGCTCTAATATTCAATGTCATGTTTTGTATCTGTTTCCATCTAGTTTTTGCCGTGTCTGTGAATCATTTGCCTTATACTGTTTTGAGTATTTTTACTGTATACACGCTCCTACAATCTGTGTTTGATCAAGAACATAATCCAGAACAAAATGATCAGAATCCTCTTTCCTGTTACCCAAGGCCAGTATGTGTTTTATTCCTTCCCAGTGAGATTTAATCCTAAGCGATGAATATCAGGACGACTCCACTTATTGCTGGAAAATGCAGCGAACATGCAGGTGCTGAGAGAAGTGACTTTAATTTGCCTTCTTTATATTTTGTGTGTGTATATTTTATTTTGACGTGGCCGCCTGATGATCACAAGCTGCTCGATCTTTTACGTGAATGAACCTTTTGATTGTTTTATTTTTGCTTGTGTGTGTTGCGGCGCTGACTTAACGAGATGTATGATATTTATTTCAGTGCCTCTTTGAAAATATATTTTTTAAATATTTCACATGAATAAAGAATGCTGGAAAATAATTTACTAGTGAGTTTGTTTTCTGATAACTTGAACCACTCACCTGCATTTAAAGATGGACGACATGACGACGCCCCCAAAATGGAAGCCAAACCATCTTGATCGCCCCCAGGTGGCTTGCTACGTTATACGTCATACATTTTAGTACAACGTCTACTTAACCTGCACAACATGTTTATCAGGTTAATCTAAGATTCCCTGTTTGGCCCTTTGCATATTCGTGTGTGCATATAACCACTGTTGAAGAGATGAGTACACACTCACACATCCAATGAACATTCAGCGTGCTCCACTTCGTCGTCTCTTCTTTCTCTTGTCATGAGTCACTAAACAGAAATCACTCACAAAAGGGTCTATTATCGTTTATTATTATTATATAAATCGATTTCTACTTCTATACTAAAATTTTAACATGGAAAAAAAACGTTTTATATAAATTTTTCTAAATAGTTTTTTTTCTTATCATGGATTCATATGATAAGTCAAACATGAATGTTATACATTTTCCTTGCTCGCCTGCTGCACTAATTCCACAGACAGGAGGGAAAGAACCGTCCCCAGCAGAGAGACAGAGGCACACAGCTGTGAACAGCTGTTTCTACAAGCCTCCTCCTCCTGCTGATGTTAAGTAATTATTGTGGGTACATTGAAAGTTACATGTAAATATACACAGCTTTGTTTATAATTCAGTTATGAAAACTTTCAGTTCAACTAAACGCTGCTGTCAACTTTCACACAGTTCTATATACGATGGTGTGGAACTGCTGTTTGAGTTTGGCTGCTGGTGACAGAACACTGGACTGAAAACAGTAACAGAGGATGTGTAATCATTATGCAGCAATTTCAGGTTAAACGTGCAAAAGTTTAGGTTTAAAAAAAACAAACTTGTATTTTTGCTTTGTGGAACGTTTTCTGTTCAGTCAACTTAAATAATAATTGTTGTAAGTTACATGGTTTTTGAACTCAGCGGCCTCCTGATGACTCAACACATTGAAGGCAAAACCAAATGCTCATCAAAACCTCCTCTTTTCCTCTTCTCTATTGTGGATAATGCTCATGTCAGCTTTATTTAAGTGGGGCAAAACAATTATGATTTAATTTCTATCATTTAGAGTCTCTGCCATCTTATTTGGTTCCTGAAATATGATAATTATGTCAGAAAATGATAAACCATCTCCTCGTGTGATAATGAATGTTCATGTGCTGCATATACTGCAATAGGCTATACTAACTTTTAATAATATTTCATTATTGAACTAATCTCGTCATCCTGTCGTCATGTATACCATGTGCTTACAGATAAATGGCTCTTCTAAATAAGCTGTAAGTCCTTTCTATAGTCTTATTGGTTGTAAGAGCTAACACAGTACTACACAATATAAAAGTACTTTACGTGACTTCATAGCTACATCATGATGTTGTTGTCGGAAACTGTTTTCAGACCATTATCTTATCTTTGAGCTACCGTCGCCAAAAGTTAATCATCTACAGACCCTTCAGTTTAATATTCTCTCTGTGACTTGTAAAAATTCAGAAAAGAACATACCCTGCTTGCACAGCTGTTAGCCATTTATTGTAGTCGTGATTCAAGCGTGACACTATCGCACATGTTAACTTATTTAATCATTGATAATCTGGGTTGAGACAAACATTTCACTCTCAATGTTTACAGTTAATAAGTTAAACGAGGGGCCAGTGAAATAAGCTAAAATACAACCTGCTGCAGTGCTGTAATTTAAAACCACTCAACTTGTATAAAGCCGACAGTCAGGGTTTTAAATTATGAGGATTGTGTCTGTACATAATGTCTGTGATTACATCACAGACCAACACATGTAGTTGTGTGGAGCCTGACGCAGCAGAACAGGGATGCCTGGTGAAGCTGCTCAGGTTCTCTACACTAATCCTCATTCTGGCAAACAGTTGGCCGTCTTTAACGACTTGAGTTTAACTATGTTGTCTGCGTTAACTCAGGCTCCTAACGTGGAAGATGGCAGCATCATATCCAGAATATTTTGGCTTAATTTCTGGTTTGTGGGAGGAAGTGGAGACACGTCGTCCATTTTTATATCCAGTAACTTACCCTTACCCTGAACAAAATGAAGTCAAAGACACAAGTGGTTCATTAAAAATGTTCTCAGTTTAATTCAAGTACTGAACATGAAGGCAGTTTTGTTGAAATTCAAACACTTTGTTTGAATTAATACACAGAAATGTATGACGAGAGAACAACTGTATGAAATTACAAAATGTTAATCTTCAAAAGTTACAAACAAGAATATCCACATCTTGTTACGATGCCACTTGACCTGCTCGTCTTTTGGACGATCAAAGTTAAAAACTAATCCTTTAAATTCAACTGCTTAAATCTCCATTTTATACATCACATTAAAACGGCAGATGAAAAGTGTTGAACAGAGAAAATGTCTCAATCAGCTGCTTCCTTTTGTCAACTCAGCAAAAATCGACATATCATGAAGCACCAGTCGTTCTCCTCCAGCATCTGACACTCGCTCCCAGACGTATATAAATCCCAGATATTTATATAACAGATCATAAAACTGTGAAACAGGGCCAGAGTACAAGTGTGTTGTAAAGAAACACAGTTTGAAAACAAAGCTCCGTCGGTGTCAGACTGGAGATGAAGAATCACATCGTAGCACAAAGAAATGCTTCTTCTCCAAAAGTTGAATTAGTCTTTTAGAAAGTATTGAGGCCCATATTGGGACTTAAAGAGATTAAAGGGCCTCTGCACTCCACCACCAGGGTGACTGATATTGTTCACTGGGTGATGAACCCTTCTCCAGTCGGTGCCAGCTTGATGCTACCGGCCCAGAGGTGACTCTCGATCTGAAGACAAGTTAACATGTTGTTAGCTTGAATCAGAGAAGCTGGATGAAAAGCAAGATTTTATACAAAATAATTCCATACAAAGTCAGACTAAATGAGAAACTCTAACAAAGTCAGTACAAGTTTAAATTCGACACTTTCCACCTCTGAACATTAGACGGTTAATTCAGGAACATGTCCATCACTGCACTGTCATTATGAATCAGCCTCAATGGCACTATTGCCTAGGAGCTTTCCACTGTTTGCATAAAGAACTGCAGTGTGAACTGTATGAAACAGCGAGCTGCTCATGTCTTTGTCATCCTTTCCAAAGAACTGTCCCTTCCTCAGGGTATCAATGACGGAGGTGTTACAGCAGGCGAGCAGCAAGCTCACCCCGATCTCTTTATATTCCTTAACTAGCCCTTTGTACGCGGCCAGCCCTGCTGAGTCTATGAAAGGGACGGCAGAGCAGTCTAAAACTATCGTGTGGAACTCCAGTTCTCTCTGGACGAGTCCAATAACCACATCTCCGTTGGATTTATCCCCGTTTGCTTTGGCCTCCTTCAAGAAAACCTCCTTGGCTTTTCTCTCTGCCTTGCTCCTCCTGGTCACCTCCAGGAAAGGCTCGACTCCGACAGCTTTGTAGAGCGACTTGAGAAAAGAGTCCTTGTTGGCGTAGTACAGAGGAGCTTGGAAGCAGAAGACCTGAACCCCCGCTGGTGGCAGGAGGTCCTTGTACTCGAGCACATCCTCGTAAAGATCAGTGTCGCTGGCCCGGCCCATCAGAGAGACCTGTCAAAGGACATCAGATTAGATTAGAAGAGTTTACGGATATTAGTCTTTCACTGAACTCCACACATTTCCCTCAAAAATGTTCCAGTGGGGCTTTATGTGAGAATAGCAAATGTCAGAGTCAGTTGCTCTGGAAAATGAGAGGACGAATAATGTTCTAACCCTAACCCTGCCCTCCACAATGTTCTGCTGAGATCTTTATGTGTGAAAGGCTTACTCCAGAGAGTTTCCCAGAGTTCATGTCTGAATACAGCTTAAGTAATTGATATCAACAAATCATTTCTGATGTGGTGGAAGTTCTAGTGTGCAAGATCTACAATTCATTCTCAATACTTTCTACTATTTACTGTCATTGGTATTAGTTTTCAAAAACCAGGCTTTAGTTTCTCACCTTTGGTTTCTGGGTCTTATAGATGATGCACATCATGGAGAAGACGACGCCAACCAGGAGGCCCAGCTCCACACTGATCAGAGCGGTGCTCGACATGGCGACCAGCCACACAATCGCATCCCCCCTGCTGGCGCGCCACTTAGCCGGGACGTCCTTGAACTTCCTTAGTGCCCCCCGAAGGCTGACAATGATGATGCAAGCGAGGACACATTTCTGTAGGGCGTAGAAAAAAGGTGCGAAGAAGAGGAGGACAAGAAGGACGACCAGGGCGCTGATCAGGCTTGATACCTGATGAAGGTGCAGAGAAATGGGGAGAGACGAACATAGAGGGAAATGGAGGAGAGAAAGATTTAATGATGAGCACCTTCCACAGTTTAAATACAGTAGGTTTTGCTGCTCTGATTGTTGAGACGGCACAAGTGGCTTCAAAGAAGACCGAACCCGTCCTCTTTGCACAGGAAAGCTAGAACATGCTGTCAACTAAAGGATCTTCAGGAAATTATTACATTTGCAGCTTTAACCACTTGGATATGACCATTTTTCACATCTTCATTCACCTGTGTCTGGCAGCCCGTTGAATCCTTCACCATGGTTTTTGCCAGTGCTGCACTGGTGGTGAAGCAGTGGAAGAAGGAGGGGATGATGTTACAGAAGCTGATGGCCAGCATCTCCTGGTTGGGACGGACCGTGTAGCCGTTTTTCTTTGCGAACATTTCAGACAGCGACACGGTGAAGGCAAAACTAGAAGATAAAACGTTTTTGTTTCCATTTCAGGATTTTTCCAAGAATTTAAAACATCAACATTTAAGACATCATATTGCAACTTGAGTTTTAATCAGTGCTGCAGTACCTAATGACAGCCAGAGGAATGGCATCGAGGGCCACCCGTGGCATCAGAGTAAAGCTGGGCACCTGGGGAGGGACGAACCCTGTGGGGATGTGACCGGAAACGCTGGAGCCATAACGGCTGTTGAGATCACCAAAATGGCTGGCCAGTGTAGCTCCTGCCACGACCACCAGCTCAGTCGGCAGAGGGATCTTTAAACGATCCTTGTAGCGCTCCTGGATCTCTTTAGCTCCCACTAGGAATCAAAATATGTAGTGTTATTCCATATTCAAGAAATGTACAAACTTCCCAGGTTATTTTTGGAAATAGAATCATTAATGAAAGGAGATAAAGTGACTGAGAATCTGGTGGGAAATTTTTAAAATAGAGAGTCAGTTACCCATTACGAAGATACAGATGACACTGGTGATGAGGTCACACAGGTTGGTCTTGTGGATGTTGCTGAGGATGTTGATCCAGGTGACGACGACCGTGCCGTAGCCTTGGTACCGTGGAATCTTGAGACCCAGCAGGTATTTAGCCTGAACGGTCAGAATGGTGAAGGAAGCTCCTGTGGCAAACCCGTCGAGCATGGGGGCCGAAAGGTAGACAGAGACGAAGCCTAGCCGAAACACGGCCATCAGGAGCTGGTGAGGGGATGTAAAGACTAAGAATCTGAAGTGCTTTGAGATGCCTTTAAATACCAGTTTCTTTGACAGTAAAATCGAGATTCAACTTTACCTGGTAGACGCCTGCTATGAATGTGACGGCAGCAGCGATACTGATGGCGTAACACTCCTTCCCGCACTGCAGGCCCATTAACTCCACAGTGTGCACACCCGCCGTGAGGTTAACGCCCATTGAGCCGTTCAACACATCAGGACCCGGAGGTTTGGAATCCTCACTGAGGTCGAAACCTGCCAGGAACACCTCCCGATACACCACCTGCAGACAAACACCAATGATCAACAGATGCTGCTTATTCCCCTTCGACATTTCATTCATCAGGTTTTCACTTAGGTCTGATCCCTTTACCTGTCCGACCATGAGGCTCATGAGGCTGAAAATCCCCACAGAAACATGTCTGGACGTCCCCATGAGGAAGTAGATGATGTTGGCGTAAAATGAGGTGTATAAGCCGTAGATGGGCTCCACCCCTGCCAGCAGGCAGTAGGCGATGGCCTGCGGTACCAAGATGATACCCACAATCAGCCCGGACATGACATCGCCCCAGACATACTCTCTGAGTTTGTACTTAGGCAGCCAGCGCACCACAGGGAAGAACCCGGTCAGGGTGGACCGGACCCTGGGCACGGAGCAGGTCAGGCCCTTCTTCAGGTTGGATTTGAGGAGTGAAACTGCGGAGGGTCGCTGGCGGACCCGCCGCTCCAGGAGAGGTGGCCAGGCCTGTGTGGTTTCTGGGACCTTGGTGACGTCCTCCATGGTCTTTAGCAGGAAGAGGAGGCAGCAAGGAGATGGGAGGGGGAAGAGGAGGTGGACAAAGTTGTCAGCTGTGCTCCTAGAAGGCAAAAAAGACAGAAAAAGGCAATGGAAAGGAATTATTAGTGGAGATGCCTTCAGGCTGTTAACTCCTGTCGGGTCACTTTTATATTTGCTTCTTAACGGTTTTGTTATTCCTCTGAACGGCTAGCTTGCCTTGCTAGCTAGTATGTTCTTTCCATGCTTTCAAGGGTGCTTTTCTGTGCTTTCTACTGCAGAAAATTGGGAACCTTTGAAATTATGAAATGTATATAAAGATGGACGACACAGCAGCTTCCCTAAAGTGAAGGCAATTCAGGGGCTGTTTTAAACATCATCAAAAAACCCACTCTCTCATGGTGAATTCTCTGGGCAATATTCTGCATTCTCACTAAGTGGCTTGCGGCAAATTCTAGAGAACACATCCCTGGGGGTTATCCGGAGTTCAGTGAATATCTGCAAACAGCTCATGTTAGTGGCTGGGACATGACAACTTAAAACAAACTGTATTTTTCACACAGGAACACAGTGTTTTATAAAGGTCTAAGTTCTGTTTTCCACAGATGATGACACCATGAACATGATGAGTTGGTGTTTAAAACCCATAACAGACACTACGTCACTAAATGAAAGCATGTGAGCAACGCCTCCGTGTCACAGCTGTGTCTAACGTGACATAACCACGTTAAATGATATGTTATCATCCTCGACCATCACTACAACACAGACGGGCTGATTTACACTTCCTGTGGCAGCCCTGAAAACTCTCCCTGACTGATGTGTCAGAGGGATAAAGAGAAATTATGTAAACCTCAATCAGATCAGCTGTAAATATGTTTCATCGTCCTTCTGTGTTTTTTATTCACTACAGAAATAAAGACTCCGGCAGTTTCTTTGTTCACTAATCATTCACTGTGCATAGAAACAAGCCCTTAGAAGAAATTAAAACAGAGTCTGTGTTCATGTGGGTGTTATAAATCCCAACCTGACTTTATAACCGATGGAATCCACAGGTGACAAACAATGAGCCTGTGCAGCTTCGAGCCGTAAAGCACAAAATCAAAGAACTTCTGCAAGAGCACAATAACTACATTGTTTTTGTGTTCAACACAAACAGATAGAATTGGCGCGACTACACAAGGTTTTCTCTCAATAGAAGAAGAGAAATTACATCTGATTAACGGACAAACACAACAGGAGTTACACTTAGGACCACTCTGCACCAAAGCCTTTAATTTACACATGTGTCGGGCGTGGACAGCAGTGAATTGATTAAAGCTGCATCTCTGATCTGTTTCAAATCAATGTCCTGCTTTTAATCCTGTGATAGAAAAGCTCCTCACCGTGTCTAACAAACGACCTGAAGTTACAAGGGGCACCTTAATATGTAAATGTTTCTATGGCGTCATCGTAAAAACACATCTTGTGACTGGAAGCTGACTAATCCTGAGCTCCTATAATAACATTTATATCATCATTATTTAGGGTAATTTTTTTTTAAAACAAAAGTGATTTAAAATCTTTCATTTCACAGCAGTAGCTTCTTTTCTTTTTCTTTATCAACTACAATTTTAGTTTATAATATATAAAGTAAAAATGATTCATACATTCATTCATTAAGTTTTCCACATGCTGAATCTGTGAAATCAAACTGAAGTCACTATTCCACATAGGAAAAAAATAAAATAAAGATATAATATAAAAAATCTGTAATATATTCATGTTTTATCAGTGATTCAAAAATATATTTTTTATACGCTTCTGTATTTGAATCATTTGTTTCATTTTAGTGATGCACTTTGTTCTCGGTTGAAACACAAATAATGAAATGTGACAATAAATGTGATAATTATTGATCCAATGATGTGATTTTTTTAAATTTTGATATAATAAATACTGCGATCTGTCCAGCTCCATGTTGTAGACATCTGTTCACCTGCAGCAAATCCCTGTCATCAACACAACAACTTTTAAACTTTCCTTTTGATGAATTTTAAAATTTCCAGTGGCCACAGAAACCAACATCAGCCACAGATCAATCCAAACTGTAACAACACACATTGTCCCAGTGAGTAAAGTGTGATGACGCACTCACCTGCAGAGACACACCACAGAGACAATGCAAAGTCTCTGATGTGTCAAGTTAAAGAAATCAGTTAAAAAAGAAAACGTCCTCTCCCTCTCTGACTCTCTCCCTCCTTCTTTTCCTCTCCCTCTCCCTCTTTCTCTCACGTCCCTCAGACAGCAGCAGATATGAATGGGATCCCTGAAGGATAATTAGTGAGATAAGAGCAGCCCTTCGCTTCTCTCACCCTCACACTGCTTCCTATTGGCTCGCTCACCGGCAGTGGGTGGGACCTGCCTGTGATCATGTTTACAGAGTGGAAATGAGCACAGACTTGAATGTTCAGCATCTTATACTCTTTAAATACTTCCTGTTGACAGAGTGAGCTACAAGGCAAACAGAAGATAAGACTTGTGTCTGTGGTGCAACTAGTGAAGACATTTCTATGTAATCTGTGTGAAGTGCAGGGAAACGACCCAAATCTAGACCCCACATCAGATGGGACCTAGAGGGAGAGTTCATCCAAAAGTGAAAACTCACTCATTATCTACTCACCACTATCCCACAGGGTTTTTTATGTTTGAAAAAGTGGCCACCATTCAATTGTATTTCATTTGGCTGGAATGCTGTTTTACCCCTGAAACTCCTTTATGGACTCCAACACTTAACCCACCACCTCCATCGGCGTAGTGGTGAGGTGATAATGAGGGAACTTTAATTTTGGGGGTGAACTATCACTTTCAAGTGTTTAGTTCTATACCTAATGTGGACATACAAAATATTTGTGACTTGAAAAAGATTAAAACACGTCCAGGTAAAATGTTTGCAGAAAGGTTTCTTATAAGTTTCTAAGAAGGAAATTCCGAAGTCCAACCTAATAATCTCTTAATATAGAGCGATAAGAAACTTTACAGTACTCTCACATGTGTAGAACTTTTCAACGTGTATTTTCACATTTCTACTTTTGTCGTTCAACCACAGTTATTTTGCAACATCAATACACATTTAATCAAAATTTAACTCTTAGATTATGCCTTAGAGTTGACAAAATAAATGTCAATGAGCATAGTTGGGTTTAAAAATATATTGTTATCTAATGTGTAGATACAGTGATCATAGTAAAATAAAGCATATAAAACCATGCTGAATATAACATGATCTTTATAATAAATAGTGTCTGTTTCACGTAGGAAAATGAATTTAACAATGTGAAAATCTGCAGCATGATAGAAACAACCTGTGAATCTCAGTAAATATTATTAATTCTGATAAGAACTCAGTGAGTCTGTGACGTTAACTCAGAGCAAACAAAGGATTTTAGGTGTTGGGGTCGAGTGTGTGTGTGTGTGTGTGTGTGTGTGTGTGTGTGAGTGAATCTTTAACACAAAACCTTCAAAAGTGAACCGACTGCACTGAATCACTATAATCCCCAAGCGACTTCGGAGCTTTTTATTGCCGGAGCTCCTCTGATAGCTTCACTATCAGCTCAGGTGTACGGCTGATCAGACCTCAGAGGAATGTTTGTATAGACCTGATGTTCACTAAGCCCAATTTATTACTCAGCATAAACAGGTAGTCAGGAAACTCAATGTTTATGAACAGTGATGCGTTCACTTACTCCTTTATGACATGATCATGGTATAGTAATTTATAATTTGCCCTCTATTGGTGGCTGCAGTCAGGTACATAGGTACGAACAAATTATAAATAAAGTGCTATCTGTTTATTTTAGTAAAATATATATAGTTTATTATCTTTATGTTCATTTTATTAAAAATGTAAGGCTCAGACAAGATGCATGTGTCGGAAATGTTTTTGTGTAATATAAACATACAAATGAGCTGGTTTTGTATGACAGTCTCACCGAGAGTGTTTGTGTGTGTTTGTGTGTGTGTGTGTGTGTGTGTGTGTGTTTGTATGTGTTTTTGTGTGTGTCCTTGTGTGTATTATTTTAGACTGAATGGTGTTATTGTCGGTGTTGGTGTGAACTTGTGACCGTTAACGTCTTTATCTCCCTCTGATACACTCACTTAAGATTGGATTGTGAGGTGGCGGTGGACGTGACCTCATCAAAGCACTATAAGATCACAGACACCTCCTGCTGATCAAAAACTTATCACGTGACCTTATTGGTTTCTGTCCGGCCTATCACCTTGTTTGATCCCTCGCTCACTCATCCTGCTCCATCTGAGGGAGGGGGGGGGGGGGGGGGGGGGATTACTGCTCTGCCCCTTTAAATCCACCGGCTGCCTCCATCTGTCTGCTCCATAAAACTCCATCCATCAGTTTCCTGGTTTCAAAGCACGTCAGATGGTGGAGAACTCACCCGGAGAGGAGGAGCAGCCTGAACAGGCAACGTCGGCCATCGCTCCCTGACTGGTGCGTCCTCATCCACCTCCAGTGTGTTGCGTTCCTCCTCACCACTGTGCTCCACTGTGCACACTGTCTGCATCTTGCTTCTTCCTGCTTCCTTCTGCAAAGCATGATGGGAGCCGCCCCCCCTCTCCCTCTCGCTCATTCTTTTTTGTATTTGTGCAGATTGGAGCCAAGCGGAGGGGGAGGGGAGAGAGGAGAAGAGATGGATGGAGGGAGGGAGGGAGGGAGGGAGGTGGGGCAATGGCTGTGGATGATGGTTGCTATGGGGATTTTACTCCTGCTAGTGTGTGTGTATGTGTGTGTGTGTGTGTGTGTGTGTGTGTGTGTGTGTGTGTGTGTGTGTGTGTGCGTGTGCGCAGAGATTATGTCTCAGGTCACATTTTCCAAAATCCACTGTCACTCTGCCCCGCTGCTCCCTCTGTGGTTGGTGGAGAACAAAATAGAGCAACGAAAGAAAAGGAAATGTCAGGAAATCTGAAAATGAATAGACTTGAATTTGTCAGTAGACGTCAATATGCTTCAGACATATTAATATACTATTATAGTAATATATTCTAGATGTTAGATGCACAATTTTGTACCTGTCTGCTAACATGTGGGTGTCATCAAAAGATATGTCACGACATTTTGTTCCTGCTGCAGTTCGATTCCATAATTTCATGTTGTTCGTTTGTGTATTTAACCACCAGTCAAACTTCACTACTTAGAAAACGTGTTCCGCAAAACGTATGGATAAAAAGTCAAAAAGAGATCAGTCTGAATCTAAATTAAGATTTAAACATGAGGAGCTCTGATGAGAATTGTCATCCAGCACCTTTTCCCTTTTGAAGTGATTTTAACCTGATTACAGTTCAACCTGGTGCCCATATTAAGATCTGATCAATCTGTTTTTAGCATATTTTAAAGTTTTTCATATGATATATTAAATAGGCCAAGAAAGAAGAAAGAATCAACCCTCATACTTGTTTTTGTTCCTCAGACCTTCGCCAACACAGCTTTGTCTTTTGAAACCCAAAGTTACGTCTCAATAACCTTCACTTTCAACCTCTCTCAGGGATTTCAAGGAGTCTGTCCAAAACACGGTGTCCCCAGGGGCCCGTCTTTGACTTAATAACTCACTTAGTTGACGGTAAATCTCTTTGCCTGTCAAGGAGCGTAAATGTTTAAGGCAGATTACAAAACACACATCCTGCCCAGGTTGTTGTTTTTCGTCACACGGATCCTGAAAGGTGAAGATGTGGTTGAAGAGTTGTTAGTGAGGTTAGGTATGAAGAGATCCTCCTGTTGACTCAAGTGCACAAATCAGTGACAGATCCAGTTTTTCAGAACGTGTCCCACGTCAACTGATCATTAGGTTTTTTGTTAAATTATAATCAGAAGCACAAACATCTTATATAGAGTCTGTGTCATGCAGGTACATTTTAAAAGAATAGAAAAACAGGATTGATCTTGAACACTGACAAATACATTCAAACAAAAAATTAGGTCAGGAAATTCGTGTTTATTTTTATTTATCAGTTCCATTTTATTTGAGCTCTTGTCTTATTTCGCTTGCAGAATTTTTGATTTAAAGTTCAAATGTTAAATATTCTTCATTATCATTTCACTGTTTTTTACTTTGGCATTTTTTCCTCCTTACAAACAGAAACAGTTCCTTTGAAATCCTTTCAGCTGAATGGAACTCAGCCATTAGTCAGTCATTAAGCTTTTATGAGCTATAACTGTGGCTTTAATAATAATTAACATAATATGCCTCATTGACTGTTAATGCAGTGAACCCTTGATATACAGAAAGAGATAGTATAGTATTACAATATTTACAGTCATAGGTCGGACTCTTTGGGTCTTCCACATGTATTTTAAATCCAGTTTTGCTGCAATAATAAAAAAAAGACCAAACTGCTCTTCAGTGACATCTTGTGGCAGAAGTGTTTCATCACCAAGAAGAGAAAACCCGAGGGGAAGACGAGGAGGAGCTGTTCTGTCCAATCTCAAGGTTTTTGCCGAATCCTTTGTCCAGATGGGAAAACGACAACATTGTGTATTTAGGGTTGTCGACTGCTGGGGTTAATGGAGAGAAGGAATCTGTTATATAGAGATGATGGGTGGTCAGTGATGCTCTGGGGGATTGTTGGGCTCCTATTTCCTTTTCCTTGATGTTCTTTATTATTTGTACTTTTTGAGTATTTGTATATTTTTTTTGTGAGTGTGTTTTTTCTTTCATGGAGAATGAGAAAAACATTTGCTCTTTTGAGTCAAAGACTTTGGCGTAGTAATGCACGCATGGACTTTCAAAAGTTCACTCACTTGAACAAACAACATAAAGGTTCAGCTTGTTCTCTATCGATTCTGTTTTTCACAAGAGAAAGAAGTTAGTTGTTGATTTGGTAAATCTACATCTGATCAACCCTTTCAGTTCCAATAAAACTCAAGTTTTTCCATGATCACCATCTAACATGTCCAGACTGATGTTAACGTCAAACCTTCACAAGGAGACAAGTCATAAATCCTCTGGAATCACATTTTTCAATCCTTAACTAAGTTGTTTTTACAACTCATGAGCTGATTACACTGGAATCACGCTGTCAGATGACTGACTGATTTCCAGCAGCCCATAGAAGGATTTTAAAACCACTGGATCTGCGGCTGGTGGAGTTTAAAAATAATTAGATGCTAACTCCAGATGAATCTAAGGCCAAGATGCTTTTAGAAAACCCGCATCCAGCTCTGACACTGAGGCAGAGCTGGTAAGATCTTCATGCTCAGTGTTGGAGCTGGTGAGTTTTCAAAGGGTTCGCATAGTAATGAATTCCTCCTGTGGGATTCCCCCTGATTGGTTAATGGCCCACAGACTCAGGGTCAGTGCCAATCAAACCAGCAAATGAGCTCAAAGTTATTTTTCAGCCAAGGGAGAGATGACGGGGATAATCATGTTTGCTGTCACCAAATTGGCTTCCTGATGAGGGGCTTGGTGTGTAACCGCCACCTGCCACCGGCAACAATAAGAAAGGCTTGATAAAAATGGTGCTTAGGCCCACACAGCGTAATAAATCCAATCACCTAAAATGGCGAGATTGTTTTTTGATTTATTGATTTTTATTATTGTGTCATGCACATTATGTGGCCGACGTAAAACAGGTTATCAAGACATTAATAGCAGCATCAATAACCATCTAAACTATTAAACCTTCCTGAAATTGTATCCAAGATTAGGAAACAAAGGTAGAAACTTATACGCATTGAAATTAAACCTATTCAATATGACATGAAGTCAGCAAGATGGCCACACATTTTATTTTGGGGGATCACTGCTTTCACAGTGTAAATTAATTGACATTTCTCTCTTTAATTTAAAGATGTGTTTATTTATTAATTTACTTGGAATTTGTTCCAAAAGTCTTGTCATATTTTAATTTAATTCTTCTCTCAGTTTCCTCTGAACGGTAGAAACTCAAACTCCAAAAATGTCCACATGATCCAGAAATCAATCCATTTACAGCGTTCTGAGTCAAATGCTCTGTTTATTCATCATCTCCATCACACACAGCAAACACATGACTTTGGTGAATTATTCAAAGTTGTCACATGTTGTAAGAAGACATTCAGTTATCTCTTCATCTCTGAAGCAGGGTATCGAGGCTCCGTCAGAAGAACGTTAGTCGTCTCTTGTTCTCTGAGGCCGAGGTGTCGACAGACGCTGAGATAAAGCTGCAGATCTCGGTGAGGACAGAGTGGGTTGGTTGGTTTCACGCCTTCGATGTTGTGACAGAGAGTGAGACCAACACGGTCGGATGCTCAGCGCTTCTTGGCTCATCTCTCCCAGGATGCATCTCTTCATCTCCTCAGACACATCGATCTGCATCCGCCCACCATGTTTCACCTGTTTCCTATTTCCGTCACCGGAAATTCCCGGCCCACTCACATATATCTGTATAATGTATATAAACCCGCCACTGTCCCCAGCTCCTTATGGGATCATGTGCTTATCTTCCTGTGTGGTTTCCTGTGTGACTGCCACCGGAACACAGAGGATGTCAATCAATCTGCCTGTAAGTCTGTTTTTATTATCAAGTCTGTCATTGCATCTACATTTGGATCCACGCGTCGTCTGTTAGAGATAACTCTGATCTGTAAACTGAGATTTAAATCTATCCTTTAACTCTTTTTGGATAAAAAGTATATTTAATAATGTTAAGTGTCACCATTGCAGTTATTTATTCAGGTGTTGGAGACATAATGAAATATTAAAGCTGAGTGAATTTAGCATTTTCCTCCCACATGGTCTAAATCCACTTTAGTCACATGTCAGTGCAACAGTGAGTTTGATTTGAGCTTTACTGTCCCCTAGTGGGCACAAATCAATGCATATTCATATATTATTACATTATATTTATATGGTTGTGGAAAATTCCTCATTTTAGAATTTGTGTTTTGTTTAAACTAGGAAATGAGCATGCACAGGAATGCAGATGAAGTATGAGGTTTATATTCCTCCAATATAAAGTTATTATGTAATATCAATGGGATATTTTAGGAGGGAACTCTTAAAGTTTGTTGTCAAAGTGAAATAATTGCAAAATAACTTGAGTCTCATTCTCCAAATTCATGTGTGATGTTTTTTTTTATTTCGTAAACCTCAGGTGGTGTCAAAAAATGTTTTTCTTATCAAAAAACTGACTGGGAAGAGTCAGTGTTTAAAGCCGTAAATCGGCATTACTGTCCTATGAAGCACATCAGTCAGTTCATAATGATGAATATGATTCATTGTTATTGATTTGATGCTGTAAAGTCACTGGTGCAGCTGGGAATGGTCCCAAACATTGACTCAGCTTCCTTTGAGTTTTGGAAAAAAGGAAATATAGTTACGTCAGAAAGCTTCATGATGGACAAAAGTATTTTTGATTTTGATCTTTTCATTGGAAGTGTAATAAATAAGAGGAATATAGAACATCGTTGGCCTCATCATCTTAACTTATTTACTCAGATTCACGAGAAATGAGAAAAAAGTAGGGTTAGGGTTAGTTTTTTTTTTATCAATTTCCAGATGTATTTATTTTTGGTATTAACAACACAAATGACAAAATTCTTCACATTAATATCGTATTATCTTCCAATACATTATACTGAAATTGTGACTTAAAAAATGTACAGTAACATTTATCCCCCCCCCCCCCCGAGACCCGATGAAGCTGACCAGTATTTGAATGTTAAAAACTCTAAATAAATAAGTTAAATAAATAGCTTTATTTCAATGCTTAAGAATAAATGTAAAATATGAATTACAATACAGTTTTCTGGGGCTTTAGGCTCGATGCTCTGATTAAATCAAACTGTAAACTCTTCTGTAGAACCTTGTCTTGGTTGTTTCCATTTGCAGTTCAGTTTCCACGTGTCGGACCAACAAGAGCAGGAACCATTCGACCTGCAGGTACCGAGCTCTCACATACAACTTCCTACTGGATCATAGAACTTTACATTTTTTCATGCGCTTCATACAACATCTGCATTTGAAGACGCTGCTCATTTCAGAATTCTTTCAGATTCTGCTCGACTGTACGTTCAGTGCTTTGTAACAAACTCTTAACTTAACAGAGCAAATCTTCACACGTCATCGTTGCTTCCTTCAGGATGAAGATGATGTTCAGACTAGTTTTGTAAAAATGTCCATGTTTGCACAGGAGGACGTGACCAGAGACACAACACACTTTAAAACTTTCAACTCACAGTAAGTGCAACGTTACTTTGTGCCGTGGAAAGTGTTTCATCACAGTTAAACGATTTTATAATAAAGCAACTTTTCCATGTATCTGTTGGATACAAATAGGAATGTTCATTTTTGATGATGCATCCAGCCGCTGGAGTGTTGAAGAGTCCCGGTGAAGACGAGTGTTGCTGGTAAAAATGTATGAATGCCGTAAAAACAGTTGCTGTCATTGGTGTGAACCGGCACCAGTTGCTCTCTGGGTTGAGCTGTGGTAGATTCTCCCGTCTTGTTCGTCGGAGCTCATAATGTTCTGTAGTTCCTGGACCCGTGACTTGAGCTTTACATCCTATGATCCAGATGTTTGATTGAGAACAGATGTGTGTTTCAGTCCATGAACACAAGCTTTCTAGAATCAATACTCCTGCACCAGTGTACTTCACTCGTCTCCTCTGGGGAGTCCGATCTGGAGAGTCCGATCTTCAACACTTGTGCCACTGACCCTTGAATTTCCCCCGGACGACATCACCATACATGCATCACAGCAGAGGATCCTCATCGGCTGATTATAACACAGCTCCTTCATCGTCCACTCGTCCTCATTGTCCCCCAACAGAGTCCTGGGACTCGTGCTCGTTCGCCAGTATCGTCCGCCCGTTGTCACTGTAGCTCCGGTTCGGCAGGAAGGACAATCTGAAAAGAGAGACGCAGAATTCTTTAGTGAGGTCTTAGAGGAGACATGAGAAGTTTAAAGAGACAGCAGCTAAAACCAAGTGTTTCAGACAGAGGCTGAACAGAGGAGCTGCAGCAATAGGAAGTGGTTGTGATATGAGATATGATAATAGATTGATGCAAGGAACATTTTTCAAAGAAAAGGTCATCTGACATGAAGGAGACACATCAGCAGATCATCCTATAGAGTTTTCTGCTCACTATAAATTGGAATGTCACCATGTCAACACGTCTTTTATCATGGAGACATAATTAAGGATACATCCATATACATGTCATATCTATTCAAAGATATCATGATTAAAATAGACTTAATACCACGATTAATCAACTTTAAGAATCACTTGAAAAGGTCAAAGGTCGGAGTTTCTGTGGCAGGATCGGTGGGAATAGAAGGAGAAGAAGGAGGCATGGGAAATGAGACAAGAATGACTGGGAACCACTGTCGACATTCTTCTCAAAGGAGGTAGCAAACTCTTCTGCAAAGAGAGGACGAGGAGGAGGAGGAAGAGGAGGAGGAAGAGGAGGTGGAGGGAGCCAGGAGAAACAAGTGGTCCTGAAGGATAGAAACAAATCAAGTTTAATGTTTCAAAAGGACAATTTGGAATTTGTTTTTACAGCAATAGTTTATTGAAAGAACAAATTTCAAATATGAAAAAGGTAAATATTGAGTGCTTTAGTGAGTTTGTCGTGTATTTTCTCAGATCTGTTTAAGACCAACTACTGAATCCAAGAAGCCAGCTGCAAAAATGTTCTGGTGTAGCTCTCTGGCAGCCATGACAGTTCCTGAGGACCACAGAAACAAACGTACCAGAAATAGTGATATTGACAACCTATACAGCAACAGAACAACCTCATCAAATTTCTACATTAACTGACTTAGACTGAGCAAATAATCACAAACAATTTTTTGCAAACCTATGATTGGATATGTGCTTTTCTGCCCCCTGCAGGAGAAATTAGGGCTAAACCTCTTTTCCTTTCTTCCTTCTCTTTTTATTGGAGACCTTACCTTTTCTAAACTGATTCAAAATGCAAAAAGATTCTAAGAGAAAGTCGCACACTTCTCCTCAATCATGGCAGCTTTTACAAAACCCTTGAAACACAAATTTCTCATCGTTGGCGAAATGGATTTTGAAGTGTAAACACATTTGAAGTCACACGAGTTACATCTTGTGTGTAATGAATCTTTACACCAGTTTGTCTTTGCTTTGTAAATTAACATTCACGCCAGTTTACACTGTGTCATCTGGGCAATGGGGGCAGATAAACACAAATGTCCTGTAACTTCTCCTCTTCTGTTTTGTGTGTTTTCTGTGGAGGGGACTCTGTTTACTGTCCAAACACAGCGCTGCCTGTCTGTCCGTCCAGCCACCCGGCTGTCCGTCACACGGGCGTGCTCTGGGATTCCCAACATCCTCCAGCCGGGGGGGGGGGGGATCTGTGCCAATACAACACCGGCCTGAAAATACTGAGGAGGAAACTCAGGGAAACCGGACTACAAACAAACATGGAATGAATCTGAGGTCGCTGCTTTGGCAAATATGCTTTTGGAGGAAATGTTGTTCTCACCCTGGAAACACTATGTTCCAACGCAGGATGTGCAGAAGCCGCAGAGGTTGAGATTGAAATGGGCTGTTGGGGCTTTGACACAGAGAGACCAGCGTTCTTTATCCCGATTGAAATCGATTAGACGATGAGAGAAGTTCCACAAAGGCCGGAAGCAGGAAAAAAAGTCTCATTCAGTCACATTCCACTTTGTGAAGTCAATGTTGACTTTGTCTCACATTGACTTGATTTCTTACCTCCCTGAAACCAGTATAAAAATCAGAGACAGTCTGGTCTCATATTGGAACCTGACCTACTACACCTGCCACCTGCTCCCATTGGATGATACTGGCTGTCAATCTCACGCCCCCCAATACACACAGTGCTTTATCCGATTTGAATTTAAATTGGACCGTAATTTACTAAATGAACATGCTGTAGTGGAGAAGACTCGTTTTATAAATCAAGTAAGAACTGGGATCATTTTCTCAGACGTCTATAGAAACTGACCGGTGGCGAATACAGGATTCAGTCTCCTCCAGCTCGACCTCACTTTTATATTTACAGTTCATGGTTTCGCTTGAACACTTCTCTGGTGGAGGTCGAAGTTACGTAAACCCAGATGTCTTAATGTCCTGGTTTTCACACGCACAAGTACGCTGGGTTTATTATTAATCTGGTTGTTTAACAGGAACGGTCCACATTAATAAACCAACCAGGCTAAAGATAGTTTCACATCTCTAGTCCCACGATACATGTTACATAGTCGCCCTAATAGATTAAAACAGCTACTGGAAGGAGAGATCCTACGCAAGTATTCTTCTACTCGAGTCTGAAAAAGTAAAACGCCGGCAGCTTGGTCTCGAGTCCACAAAGAATCTTTGCCAAAAACCGCTGGTCCTACTGCATTGAGGAAGATGAGCATTTATTGAGTTTATTTTAATTGAATTGTCATGCACAAATCCCTTAAACAGATCCTCCTCCAACAGGACTTTGTTTTTTCATCTATTGCTCCTCATGAGGCAAAAACAAAACCCCCCGCTTATCCCAGAGATCTGAACCCCAAGGCCGGCACTACGCGAAGACTACATGCGGCGTCTTTGTGGGATCTGGATGAAAATCCCATTAATTCAGTCGTAAGCAGATTCATGCCTATTTAGCATCATTAAATGAATACTTTCATATTTTCGGGGGGGCAGCGGATTGGACGCGTTCTCATCCCGCAGCTTTGAGACGGATCTTCAGCTCGACCGAAAGCACCAACATACCAGCGACAGAGCCGAGATGTTGTTTGTGTTTCTTATCTTTATACAGATCCTTTCACATTCAGTTGAGGTACAGGTCACGTCGCTGGACCTACATATATGGTGCTGTCCAAAAACGAATCAGCAACGTGATATTCTTCGATCTCAAGGCCACGAAAAAAGATGTTTTGATTTTCCATATCATCTGTTAAATGCCAATTCCTCTGCAGCTCTTTAACCACCGGCTTCATCTGTAGCATTCAAAACTTCAGACGTCCCCAACTAGAACATTCCCAGATTTAAAAACAAATATGGGGGGGAAGGGAGAGTTGGGACTTTCCCACACGTTTAAATCAAATCTTATAACATCAGTTTTAAGAACAGGGCTAACCGACTGTCCGTAGATAGTTCAGTGGTTTAACTCCCACCGGAGCTTTCCCTCCCGTGTCTCCTCTACTCTGCTTCGCTGTCTGCTCCTTCACAGAAAGGGGGAAACATTTTTCTGTGCCCACCATTTGTTTTGTGAGGCTATGGCAGATGTCAATTACTATTCATTGAATATTAATTTATGAATGTTTTTCCCTCAAGGCCCACGGAAATCTTGATCCTACAATATCACCGTACATATCTTAATACAGATTATAACCCTAAATAATACGAAAGTACATATTACAAAAGCAACTGTATCTAATGTAATTTTGTTAGTAAAGTGTTTGCATGTTTTCTATCAAGGCACAAAACTACAGGAAATCTGGAAAATAAAATGTGTTAAATCCACTTCCTACAGCACCACCACTTCCAGTAAACTCCCTTCATCCCTCCCAGTTTCCCGTCGAACATTTGCAAACTTAATATGATGTCTAACCACAAGCTTACAGAGAGATGGACACGAGATAGAAGGAGAGGTTTGTGTTCCTTTCATTTCACGCCAATATTTATTCGGGGGCATTAAATAATCAAATTTCATGGTATCTCCTCATTTTTTTGGGAGAAGGCAGATTTTCTCCTCTGGGAAGCAGGATGTGGTGGTGGCGCTAACTTGGACACGGCGATGGTTACATCTACGAATCCCTCGGTTGGTTGGGCTGATCATTTTGACTAATTTTACCTTTAATTACAACGTGTGTGTACTTTACCATAACCAATAAACTACCTTTACATACTTTTTACTCAATTAGATAAATAATCAGGACTATTCTCCAGTCCTAGCACATTCCTCAGTACTCGTGCCCACACGCACGCACACACACACACACACACACACACACACACACACACACACACACACACAGACAGAAAGAGAACAACACTCGGACGGCTCCGGAAATTCATCTGCTAATTGGCACAAAAGTAGGGATTCATTCTGGAAACTGGGGCAGTGAAGCCTCAGTGTTTCCAGTCTGTGACAAATATGTTGGACACATCAACATCAACACTCTATGAATGATAGAGTTCTAAATATGGATTCCTCGATCACACAGTGTTTATAATGGAGAGATGGGAATATTTGTTATTGGTCAGGAGCATCTGACCCGTGCTGAGATAACACAACAAAGACCTAGACGCAGAAACAGGAAGCAGAAGTGTGAGGAAGGAAGTGGAGACACGTTGTTTGTCTTTATGCACGTTGTCAGTCTATGCTCTGCTATAATGATTTGTTTTTTATTTTTGGACGATAGACTGTAGTATAATACAGGCCATGCACTCGGGCAGATTATTAATACACTGCACTCTTTTAGAGACCCACATTTCTTCTCACATTCAGGCCCAACTCATTTCAGAGGCAGACGTTTTCTAAAAAAAACCCTTGTGTCCAAATTAAAGTGTCTCGTCGCTCAGATGGCACAGAACCATCGAGGGGCTCAGCAGAGCATGAACAGACTGAGAGAGACTGAGCATTCATGCATTCATCCATAAAAATACAACCAACAGTTCTAACAGTTAATCTCATTATTAAGATGATAGTTCTGTGATTATTTAGTGAATTTGTGAAGCCTCGTGCAAAAAGCCCATGAAATCGACATTTAAAGAGACAAAGTGACAGAAGATGACAAGGATTCAATCCTCCTCTGACAAGACGCTCGACTGGGAAATGAAAAAACACTTGTAGGTGTCGAAGCTCCACAAAGATGCACTCAGGTGGAAAGAGAGGCCAGAAAAAAATTTGAGCTCTGGCACAAACGCTCCTTTGACAATAAACACAGACGCTGACCGACTGAGCCACAAATGCCACACTGGCGTCCTGTGGCCCCTTTTGAGCTCGAACTGGGTTTCTGGGACACACAATCCTCTGAGCTGCATGTTCGGCTTTCTGGTGTTTGTGTGAGTGAGGAGAGATTCTGAGAAAGAAATCCAACACAATTGAAAAAACGAGCACACTGTTGATAACAAGTCAGCTTCATTAGCCTCGCTCTGTTTTATGTTGACTTTGTAATTCGATCATTCAGGTGAAATCAAGCATTCCTTAATAATTACAGTTTGTTACAAATCCACTCATCAGTCTCTAAAATTAGTCTTTCACTTAAGGATATGTTTAAAATAACACCCATAATGTCTCATGAAATGAAAACAAAAAACAAATGCAATCATACTTTATAAGGCTACACACGTCACTGGGGGGAGATCAGTTGAGTATATTAAATGTTTTCCTTATGCTACATTCCAGAATGAAACCAAGTAGAAATGTGTTTCTGTCCAGACTCCCATCATGCACCAGGCCCAGAAGAACTTCCTCTGTCCAAACAGAGCTCGTTTTTGTTACAGCAGAATGAAAATGATCTCATCTGACAGAGAGTTGGACACATTGAAGTTTAACCAGCTCACTTCCTGCTCTAAGATTGTATGTACACCATGTGTGTGTCATTGTGTGTGTGTGTGTGTGGATATCAAACTTAAAGATATTTAACCTCACATCACTTTTCCTTTTGATGAAATCGTGTCCGCTCATTGAACCGAACTTTACCTTGTGACTACATTTCATTATTAGAGAACATGATTTTGTGAATTAAATACAGCAGCATCACAATTTTTCAACCTTTTCTGATCCATCTATATTTCTTGTTTTTAATAAAATATAAAATAGAGCCTTGTGGACTTTTTTAAACTTTATTAACTGATCACTGGTAACCATCTCCTAAGCTGAATTAATTGTTTTCCACCAGAAAATCCACTTGAAAAACAGATTTAAAATGACAACTGGTTCGATTTAGTCACATCCTCACAGTGAATACTATGAAGACTTCATTTGATGGTCAGGACTCTAAAACCCTACAAATCTGAAGTCATCTCTAAGGTATTAAATGAAAGTTTAGATATGTGTGTGTAGTTAGCTGGGATTCAGCCGTGTGGACCGAGCTCTGCACAGTAGAGAGTGAACACTAACGTAAACCTCAGACAAAATACAACCAGGCTATCTTTCAGTCAAACACATTTAACCACAAGACTTTGTTATTTTGCTAAATAAGTATAAAAAACTAAATATGGAGTTTGTCTAAAGCTCAAAACACAGAAAAAGATAATTCGTGAATTTTTCCCATTCATTTGGTCTTTTTCTTATCGTCTTTCCCAGTTTGCACCAGTGTTCCAGAGGCACGACACTATTTCCTAACCTCAGAATGTATTTAACTTTGTTGAAGGCTGTCAGATGATTAGTAATTCAATAAGGTCTTATCAGTTGAGTACATTATAGTGAACCGGCTGATGACTCATCTGAAAGTCTTCATCATTTCCTCCTACCAGCCTGCTGTTTCTATGGAAATGCAAAAGAAACTGAAGTCAATAACTGAATAAAAAAATTAACTGAACCGTGTGAGAGAATGAGACTTCGCAGAAACACAACATCAAACTTCTCAGAGGAATTTAAAGAACAAAAAGGGAACATAAGTATTATCCTCATACTGAAACAGGGTAATAAGAGGAGTATGACACATGCTGATCAGATCTTTGAAGAGACCCTGTTCAGCATCGTCCTCCATGTCTTCATCACCTCGTGTGTCAGCCATGTCATATCATTTTAAACTGTCAGGTCATCTCAAATATGTTATGCCTATACTTGACTAACAATAGATCTCTGAAAATTCATAAAACTTTATCGTCACGTTAAAGATTTCCATTACCTTAAACTTGAGGAGAAGTGGGGCCAGTGAAAGATGGTTATGGTTTGGGTCTGGCTAGGCAAGCTTTCAGCTACATGCTATGCTAACACGCTCAAAATGCTCAAAACACACTAGCGAAAACATCACAAGGATTATTTTATATTAAATTTCTGCCAGTTAATAACATTCACCTAAATTAACACACCGAACTTTTGACCTCAGGTGACAAACAGACACATTGTGCGGCTCGTCGAACCACTTGGGAAATCAGATTTAACTTTTGGTGGGATATCAGAGGGGAATCTATTTCGACATGTGACCCAATTCCACTCAAAGGTTTTAACTGGACTCGAAAGCAGCGGTTTAGTTACGGAGGTCATCACCTTAAATCTAATTTTCTCACATGTCCTTATATGTGGAGATTCCTAGAAGAACTTCTTCACCGATTTATATAACTGTACATTTTACAAGCTTTCAAACACACACACAGACACACACACACACACCCATGCATGCAGAAACACTGGGCAGTAAAGTCGTATTTAATGCCTGCCGTGCGGGGAGAGGCTACTGAAGCTCTAACTGAGAACACAACCTCTGAACAGTTCCCAAAGAAACGATTTAACCGAATTGAACTGAATTAAATTCTCATCGCTCCTTTGGGGGAAATTTGCTCCGCAGAGGGAATTTAAAGTAAAAACACATGATGATCAGAACAATGGAAATAAATGAAACAAACAAATCCTAAAAACGCCTGAACCCTCATCCCCGAATTTAATATCAGCTCCGCACAATGTACACACGCTCAGCGCCCGCGCTCAGGTCAGATTTAGACTGAGCCGGTCTATCTTCGGTATCAGGCAGGAGAGACCTTGACTTTCCTCTCCTTTGTGCAGACGGAGAAATGTGAAGTATGTGATTCACCCGAAGCTACGGCGAGGTCAGCGGTTAAAGATTGACTAGAGATTTCTGCATTGGCCACTGGAACTCAATTGCACTGTTGTAAAGTTGGACATATGCTCTCCAGTGACATATGGGAGTCCGGTGACACAAGTCACACATACTACATGTACACAAACACACCTCTAACGCACACAAACTGCTAGTGTTACATATACTGGATGGCCGTCATTCTGTTCCCAGCAGGTTTCTGAACCAGGGCTTCGCAAAAATAAAAAAAAGCAGAAACAAAAATGACAAGAATGAGAATATGATAATAAATAAAACTACAGGATAAAATGTGAAAAAATAAGGGTTTATGGATAGCAAGAGATTGAAACTCTAGAGAATTGGCAGCTCATGTAAAAAAGAAATAAACCAAGTTATTGTCAGATTTTTACCCTAGATTTTATACAAAGATGGACGATGTGGCAGCTCCCCGAAAGTGAAGCCAAAGTGTCTCAATCTGCCCCTGGTGGCAGGCTGTAGAATAGGTCATAAACCCCGCCTTCTCCATATTAAGGCTCATTTATTCTGCTTTTACTTAAAATCGCTAAAGGCTCTAAATGAAGTGGGAGCTCGTATCTTGGATATTTGGGCTTCATCTCTGGATAGTGGAAGAGAGGAAGTGGAGATGCGTCGTCAAAGAAAGCAACATTTCCAGTATCTGTTTCTAGACGCGATCACACGATGTGTTGTTCGTGACAAGAACTGGAAAAACAAGGCACAGTAAACCAGTCTTTGGTGATGCTGAGCGGAGCCTGAGCTCGAGGAGCGATGGGAAACTGCGATAGCACAGAGTCCTCGGAAGCCCCATCAGAGGAGGCCTGGCAGGAGATCTGATACAAAAGTTCAATCGAAATGTTTCAGTACAGAAATGAAATTAGAACTTATTTCCCAGCTCCGTCTCTCTGTCGGGTCGACAGTCATCTGAGGTGAAGTCCTGCAGGAGATCAGGCCCACGATCACTTTCTTTTGACGATTCTGTGAGATCAACTCCTGTATGTGCCTTATTTTCCATATTTTTTTAAATCTTTATCCCAGATACATGACAGTCATATTGTCCTATATTAGTCATTTAGCATTTGTTGTGTACAATTTAACATTTTAGCCTCAAGCTCTGAATAGAAATAATAGGATTTCTGAATGAGAAACCATCTTCACAATCCGTTTTTTCTCATTTGGAAAACAATCTCAATTGCCTGTCTATTGTTACCACTGTACTTTAGTTAATCTATTAGCAGGAAAAGGTAGCTCTTTCTTGTCTTTCTTCTTGTATTCCAATTTGCCAGGATATTCACAGTTTGTAACTATAGCACCGAGAAGGATAATGTAGGATAAATGCTGTGTTAGAACTAATCTGGCTCTTGTTTTGAGGCTGAGTTTCAAGTGGGTGAAGTGACACCCAGAAGCTCCTCACTGCCCCAAAATCCTATTTACAGAGAAGACACAAAGCCCTCTCAGAAAATAGACTGCCGCCTTAACTGAATTTCATGGAGCTGATTTGCCCAGGTGGGTCCTTTCCCCGGTTCAATTTGTCACAGAGGAAACAACTTTCCAATCACAGAGAAGCGAGGCCACAGAGAGATGAAGAGACCGAGGGACAGTTTCATTTAGAATCAAAGAAGAGTTCCGGAAACTGAGGAGGAAGTGGCACGACAGCAGCTGATGTCCACGACGAAAAGTGGAACAGGAACCAATCGGTCTGGGTTTTGGATTATTTAAATATCTTGCTTATTATTTAGACATCACAGTCCTCCGTGCTTTATTCTCCTGCTAATTTTTTTTTGCGTTTTTAGCGCTCTATAAAAAAGGGGTAATAAAAATAATCAACATTGATAAAAATCAGGGACGGCCCGTACTTAATTACAATCTCTAGCTTCCCCAAAAATCATGTTGTTCAAGAAAGCAACAAGATGAGTAGCAGAAAATTAAAAGTGATTATAGAAACAAGACGAACCTTTCAACTCTATGTTCAACAAAAAATAATCAAAGAAACGAGAGATGAAGTAAAAAAAGAAATAGAGCGAGGAGATAGGAGCAGCTGGAGGATTTCAGGGTTGAATCAAACAATAATAAATCAAACAGGTCTCATAATAAATCACAACCTGGAGTGTTTACACTTCTCCCGCCTGTCTGTCTAAACCAAGGGTCTGGTCAATAAAACATGTTTCCACCAGTGTTCAGCTTCACATCCACACATTGTGTACAAAGTGTCACTAGTATATCAGAGGGTTGCTTCACTGATTTAGTGTGTTGTATTTCTATAAAACCAATTCTGAGAACTAATAAAAACAAAACAAAACACAAAACTCTGCCCGTAATATTCTGGAGTGACCCTTTAGTGCAGCCCAACAATCAATGTAATTATTATGATTAATATAATTTTCCTCGACATCACTTCCCCACATGGAGCCGAACGTTTTTATCTTATCAGAATCATCCAAACGTTCAGACGGTAATAAAAACAATATTCACACACAGATAACTTTGCTTTGGCATCGCTGCCAGAATCACACAAACAGGCTCAGTGACTGATAACAGCGACCGCTGCTCTGCTGTATTAAAGGAATTCAACCGGACGCGTGATGAAAGTGAAACCAGGACAGATCCCACTGAACCTGATAAACTGCTACAGGAAGACTTTGACATTCAGAGTTATGGCTTGTTATTGGAAAGTTTTTTTTTATAATAGTACTATAGGTTCACCGCTTTTCTAAAGTTCAAAATTGTATTGTTCATTTTTTGCCCGTACAAGGTAGGCTACTCATGTTTGATCCAGAATGTGATTTGTGCACATTAAGCCCACTTAAATTGCACCTTTCACTCTCGCTCAACTCACTCCAGTGCTTTTTATTTTTGAGCTGAACCTCACACGTTCTGCCCACGCTGGTTTGGGTCCTGATGTCTGCTGCTTGGAAAGAAGTGGACGTGACAGAGCTGAGATGATCACAGAGAATGTACAGACGAGCAGAGAGGAGATTAAACTCGTGAGACTCTAAAGTCAAGGTTTCAGATGACTGGGTTAATAATGAAGAGAGAGAGAGAGTTCAATCACTGCCTGAGATTTATTAGAAAGGACGTCTTTATCATGTGCTGGATGTTTACATTCTGTTAATCTATTCACTTTCTGGCTTAGAGTTAGATTCAAAGGATTGATTCTTCTCGTATGTCTTCTTTCTAAATGTTAATCCGCCTCGTACATCAGTCTTCTGGTCTTACCCTCGGGAATAACGTGAAGACATTTATTTTCCAAAATCCCAAACTATTTCTCAATATGGCGATTGAAGGGAGCTGGATCGTATGGCTCTGTTACTTTTGTCCTTTCTTTTCTAGTATCTTTTAAATCTTATCTCCAAGAAGAAAAGTGCTGTATAATTAAATAGAGGTTTATTATAATGATAATTTTAAATTTAAATACTTAGGAATGAAAAAAAATCTGTGAATTCATGACTGTTACTCATGAGTTTCATAAGTTAAGCTTCACTACCAACAGTGAACATGATGTCTTAGTTTTGGTTTTTCCTCAATACCCCACAGTATTCAGTATATAGTGTTTGAGATTGTGTTGACAAAAGTGTTATTCATCTCTGAGGAGTCGGCTGCACACCATTAGATTCATGTGGCTTTCAGACAGAACACGGTAGAACAGAGCATCTCCTGACTGTAACACAAGGACACACGGGACAGTGCCACTGTATTTACTCAACAGCTTGAACCTGTTTGAGATGCTTCAGTTTCTTCCTCCTCCAACAGTGGGCACAACACAAGCTCTTTGTTATGACTCTAATCACAAAAAAGTGTCTACTATCCACTGCGACTGTGTCTGTATGTGTGTGTGTGTGTGTGTGTTGTCAGGACACTGATATTATTATTATGAATCTTTCAATCATCCCATCTCTATAAATAATTTTTTTTGTTTGCAAATTCTACTGGCTACAAATTTGAAGTGGCAAAAAATTGGTTGACTTGAGGAAGAGACATTTTGCTTCCATTATTTACAGTAAAAACATCTGAATGAGATATTAAGGAGGATCTTTCTAAACAAACATTTGGAGAAGCAGCAGTAAACTGCAGATTGTCTGCTGTTATGAATTTAGTTACAGACATAATAAACAAATATTCCTTCTTCAGAGCCAAGTTGTACAAATGGAGAAGACACTTTTTTGTATCTTCCAAAAAAAATACAATAACAACACTTGCACACACACACACATACACACACACACATGCCACCTGCCCACAGACACGGTCTCGACGCAGCCGGAGCTCCCTGACAGAAACAATTGGACAGGATTCCTCCAGTCATTTCAGTTTTCCAGTATCCTGCCAGTCGTAATATGATCGTGTGAATCTGTTTTCTGTCCGACAGATTTCGAGACAGGATATCTGATCGGAGCGAAGACTGTTTGTCTTTCTGTTTCCTACACACACAGACAGGAAGTCCCGGAAAATGCACACAGACTGCAAAACACATCACTGAAACCCCTTCCAGCAGACACACACATGCACAGACCTAACACCACAGAAGTAACACAAGCCGTACACACAGGCGTGAGACAATCACAATTTATCACACCACAGTCTCACTCACATCCCTCAGCCTGTGTATATTCTGTATGAAATAAATTATCAGCTTTGTATCTATCTATGTGTGTGTGTGTGTGCGTGTGTGCGTGTGAGTGTGGGTGTGTGTGTGTGTGTTAAAGTTAAACAGTGCAGACGCAAGCAGGTCACCTCCTCCATCATCCTCCGCACTCGAAGGAGCACAAACACAGGCATCAGCGAAAGCACCATCATTAACCCACTTTAACGGAGAAAAGACTGTTGGACTATTATGGGATATTAGATATTAGAATTCCATTAAAGATGGCAATCTGTAAAAATTTGGAAAAGTTTGATATATTCCACCAGAACTTATTTACTCTTACAACACCTCCGATGACTCGACGCTCAGAATAACAACTTAAGATGATTCATAACTTTGACAGCATCATTGTTTCAATCCAACAGGCTTGTTGTTGTTGTTGTTGTTGTTGTCTGGATCGAAGCACCATGTACTGGATATATAGATGTATCCCTGTCAATCATGACGTCTAACCCCGTTTTTACAGCATCACATCACTAATTAAAACTAAACTGATAGAACCAAGACTAACGTTGGTCTATGTCCCATCTGCTAAGGAGGCGAGGTAGATGCTGCAGCCAGCCACCAGGGGGCAATCAAGAGTGTGTGTGTGTGTCGTCCATCTACCTCGCCTCGAGGAGGCGAGGTAGATGCTGCAGCCAGCCACCAGGGGGCAATCAAGAGTGTGTGTGTGTGTCGTCCATCTTTATATACAGTCTACGTGGTGAACCAACAGACTGACATTGCTTGAGTATCTAGCTTCATCTAGATACACAATGAAAAATACATGCTACCACTGAAACCTATTTCAATATTCATTACTTAACATAACAAAGGCCTTAATAAAATATGATGAAGACTTCAAGTCACTGCTTTTATTCTGAAGGGAAGATGAACTGATAAGGTAAAAACAAGTGTTGCCTCATGTCCTAACCGAGCTGCAGCTGGTCCTTATTACGATGAAGGTTTTTAGTTATAATAAAGTCAAAAAACAATCTAGATATTTTTGAAAAACATGTTGCATGTAAGTCAAACTGCAGGTTACAGCTCTGGTTTTATTTACTTAACAAACCTTACGTCATATTTCACAAGCAGCAGAATCAAAAAGCTGATGTGAATATCGAATTTATTCCTTTAAGAGTCAGAGTCCGGGACAATTTTCATGTTTTCCTGCTCAAATGTTCAATATGCAGAGCACCCCCGCCTATGAATATTATTTCTAGATGAGACACAGCATGTCCACATCCATTATTTACTCTTAAGGGTATGAAACATGGCCTAAATAAAAAATAATTGCTTCATTCATATAAGATGATGGCTGCACCAAGGCGTGATGTTTTCTCTTCCTGTCTGTACTGAATCACCCTGATGTGAGGTCGCTGGAAACAAATCAGCTAAATAGTTTTACTATTTGAAATGTCTTGAAAGAAGAATCTGATCTAAATTAATACATGGAACCAATGAGGAATGTAAACGGTGTGTTTCCCTGTAGTGACACATGCAGCAGCTCTTTTGGTCCAATTTTTATGGTGTCAAACTGGAAACAAAGGAACAGATAAAGGTCAAATCTGTTGTCTAGACAGACAAATAAAATACAAAGAGACAGACCATTGGCACCTAGCTGACCGTGATAGGAAGGCACATGACATCCATCTCTCTTTGTAAGGGGGAGAAAAATAAGCCTTGTTCACGAGCTGAGGCCTTGATTTCTTCTTTGACTGTCTTTTAACAGAAAGGTATATAATGTGGTTTGTTATCAGTGCAACAAAATGTCTTTTCCCCTTATTGTGACAATAACATTACTGATCCGCTCTTAGCAGTAACCCTGCTGTGTCTTCTGTTTCAACCGGCCAACCATGCAAAGTCAAAATATTAAGGTGATCGTGCCAAACCCAAATAAAAACTTGAACCATGACTAGGAAAACACATCTGCCTCACTGGCTTCATTGCATTGGCAGAGCAATGGAGCAAACCTTCACAGAAACCGGTGCAAATATGGTTGTGACTTTACCTCAGTGCCATAGATGTGCCGTTGACCGACGTGGGCGTGCACGGTCTACGGGTTTGTCGGTAGGAGTAGCTTCCCTGCCGTGAGTACCGCTCGTCCCCGCAGCAGAGGATCACCAGGAACGCCCTCCGAAACGCCCGGTTCAGGAAGGCGTACAGGAACGGGTTCAATCCTGAGTTGATGTACCCGAGCCACAGCCAGGCTGTCCACAGCTGCCAGGGCACTGAGTAATGAATGAAGGGGTCCACCACGTTGGTGATGAAGAACGGCGCCCAGCATAGACAGAAACAGCCCATTATAATTGCCAGGGTCTTTGCCGCCTTGGTCTCAACGCGCATGCGGCTGTTCGCTATGGGAGCCTGCTCCAAAGAGGAGGACACTGTTGCTGTCCGAAGACGGCAGTGCTCCGAGGGATCCGAGGAAGTGGAGGGCCTCACGGTGATGACCGAAGCCGTCCCAGTGATGGGGGCCGAGCCGGCGCGCTGCAGCGTCTCGATCTGTCGTGCGTGGCTCATGGCCGTGACGTAGATCCGCTGGTAGGCCAGAACCATGAGGGCCAACGGGACGTAGAAGGCCACCGCAGAGCAGATCAGGGCGTAGGGCTGGTTGACCAGGAACACACAGCTGGTGTCGTTGGAGCCGCCCGTCAAGACCTGCCTCTCCTCAATCTGGACGGAAGAAGAGAGACAGACACAAAAATAGAACAAACACAACATCATTTATGATTTATGGGTATTAAAGCATTCACCAAACTCAGAAATAGGTACGATTTTGAGCATCAGGACTTTTATTCTATTGGTCAGGGCCGTAAAGTTCACAATAATTGAATCACTTCTTGTGGCTTTGCGGCAGCTTCAGTGTGAAGAAGTGTCAGTTTCAAACAATTCCTTTTTGGGGCAAAACTAAAGTGCGGTTGGAATATTTTTAAGACAAACATTACTAATATAAAACAACGAACTGAAACCTATCGCCTTAATGTGCGCACGTAAGTCATTTCAATTCCCTTGCAATTTTCTCTGTGACATATCACTTGAAGGCAGCGATAAAAAAAAGAAGAAAACCTATCATTGTTTGGATGCGGCCTGATCGAAAGAGCTGTGTATTTCATTAAGCGTGGCTGAATAAATTCATCTATCTGCCGCCTGCCTCGGGGAGTCCTGCCGCTCATTTCAGGGCGGCTCTGAAATAACCTCACGCCAAAACATATCCAAACCAGCAGAAAATGCTTGTTGAAGTGCCGTGTGCGCTCGCAGCGAGGGAGCCTCCACGGGGGAATGGGATTGTTTTGTGATCACTGCATTACTGTGTCATTGTTTCGAGGGATTGGAGACGTTATTAGAAACAGAGAATATTAGGTTGGAGAGGTTTCAGCTGCATTTGCCCCCACGGAAAGAACATCTCTCTCTTTAGGGCGTTTCAGGGAGGTATATGAACTCTTCACTGGGAAACTTTGTCAAAACACATTATATGTTTCGTTGATGCAGGATTGTAATGTAATTTTTTTAATAAGAATACATCTGTAAGCTCATTCCCGCCTCTGTGGCGCCTGATCTTAAGGACTTACAATCTCCTCGATGCCGATGGCGTTCCAGCTCTGCATGATGGGTAAGAATGAGATAAATGTGGGGATGAGCCAGCAGAGGCCGAGCATTACTGCCACTCTCACCGGCGTCATCTTGTGTCTATAGACCAGTGGCTGGCAGCAGATAGCGTAATACCTGGAATAATACACACACACAGACATACACACACACTCAGGTTTGCATCTCAGGGTCTGATATGCATCTTTGAAACACAGGGTAATTTATCAAAGCCCATGAAGAAGGTTCAAATCCTTCGTCGTCTCTCACAAACCTGTCCAGTGCAATGCAGCACAGGTGCAGGATGGATGCTGTGGTTAACAAGACGTCCAGGGACGTTCGGACGAGGCAGAAGATCTCTCCGTACCGCCACTCGCCGGTGGTCAACTCAATGGCAGCAAAGGGCATCACAACCAACGCCACAAGCAAGTCGGCGAACGCCAGCGACACGATGAAGTAGTTGGTCTTCTTCCTCCTGAGAGCCAGAGGAGACAAGTTAGAACATATCCATACAAGTCGCTGTTAAAATGATCAGGTCACGGTGTAGAGCGTCATGGCTCACATCTTACAAGCCTCAACTTTAAAGCTGCTGTTTAACTTTTATTCATTAAAAACTGACACTGTAATGTGAGTGCCTTGGCATTTTATTACAAGTTCCCGAAACCCATGTCTGTTCTCATCTCTGTTCTCATCTCTGTTTCCGGGACCAAAAGTCCCAGACACTATTGCAAAGTGACTTGAAACTTAATATCACGCCCGACCAGATCAGCCAGTACAACACGTGTGTGCTTTATAGTCAGACAGTGTTGGTGAAAAGCCAGTGGGCTCACCGTAGATGTCGGTCCTTGCAGAGCGCCACCATGACCAGCAGGTTGCCAAACACCGTCATGATGATAACGATGGAGAGAAAGATGGCGAGCACGATCGTCTCCAATGAGCTCAGGAATTCCTGCTGCTGTTCCTGTTGGTGTTGTCCCGTGTATATTATGTCATCCAACAAACTGCAGTTAGAAAAATATATAAAAACAGCTTAGTCAGTAAGTACATTGAAATTCTCTACTTATTTAGAGTCTTCTCATGCCATATGAAAGGGGCTATTTCTTTACGCCTAGGATTTGGCAAATGAAACTGGTTGGTTAAAGTTACGTTATCATGGTCAGACCAACCTCCTCTTTAAACGATAACTTCACTCAATAATTATTTATCGAAATTAGTAGAAATTACCACTTTAAATAAAACCAGTTCAGTTGTAATGTAGGCTACAATCAAACTCCTATTCTACTGCGCTGTGGAAAATGATACAACTTTTTTTTCCATAAACTCAGACTATTTTTATAAATATATGAGTTTCGATTATTTACTTACTGTTGAGGTGATGCTGTGGCCATCACTGGTCACCTGCATTGAAGTCAGAAGAGGAGAGTCCTCATCACCCCATGCTCTGGCCCTGTAGACACACACACACACACACACACACACACAATAAGTCTTCGCTTTTCTGAAAATAGTATCCAGCTTGCACGTACAAAGTGGTTGGATTTCTTATTGTTTGTCTATCCAACACCAAAAATCGAATATTTGCCCCTGGAATAAGTATCTGGATCACAGCTTGAAAGCGTGTGATATTTATAGGGCAAATGGGCTGCAACAGGCAGCAGCTGCGTCTGCCAGATTCCATCAGTGTGTCAGTTTGTCTTTGTAATGCAATAATAACACCATGCTCTAGTGAGAACCAAAAGAGAATTCTCATTTCTTCTTCCCCTGCAAAAGGAGAGATCACAGATCAGATACCGGCTCCTGAACTGCTCCTCCGGGGCTGGTGGAGATTCTCCCGCTCTAAAGGTCAGACTGTTTGACCCCGCAGCCCATATTTAACCTGGTAAATAAGGTAAACAGATGGATTTTACCAACAACAGCCTGCGGTAGCAAGAGGAGTCGGGCAACAGATGAAGGAGGTTAAAGCCTCAACTCTGGGTCATTGTCCACCTGGACCAAGTTCAGTCAAATCTATAACTTCTGATGAGTATTCAGCTTCTCAGTTTTTTATAAAAAGGTTTGTTGATGGAATATAATTGCAGTTTTTGTCGTGTAGATTTGATTTTGCTCGACCCTGCTGTGTTTTACCTCCACCCCCTTTTATTTTTAGCTTTCAGTAGAATTGCGTGAGTACTTTGTGTGAGTTAGCAGCCATGCTAGCGGCGCTACAAGCCTAAAATCAGAAGTAGCTCCTAGGTTGAATGCTAACGCCAACATGCTAACATTCTGACAGTTAGCATACAGGTGAGTGTTAAGCAGCAGGTATAATTTTTACCCCGCTAGAGTTAGCATGCCAGCATTTGCCATTTAGAACTAAACGCCTAGCACAAGTTAAGCTAACATTTGTACATTCTAGGACATTTGTTAATTTGCACCAAACACTTGCGCTTGCTGATAAAAATATTTTTGTAAGTTAGTGGACCACCAGCCTGACAACCATGGAGCTCACAAAGCTAAACATAGATTTATTACAAAAACATAGAAACCTATTTGCACAAGGAAGAGATAAGTGCACACTGCTCCCCTCTATTTTTAGAATAACCGAGGGGATTAGGAAAAATTCGATCAGTGTCACAGGAAACAAGAGCGACTGGAGTCGAGTCACTTCGGACCGAGGATCTGATTCTGAGGAGCAGCAGAGAGACGTTCATCTCCACATCACTGTCGATGCCTTATCAGCTCTAAGGACCTCTTAACAACGTATTGCTGCATCTCCGCTTTTAACAGCTGTCTGGCCTTATCGCACTCAAGGGTCATTATCATCGTCCACCAGCTATTTACAGTTCCACATGTCTGTGTATCACTTCATCCAGGTACAGGTTTACTTTTGTCCATTGTGTAATTGTCCATCATTCATTGGACTGAATCTTGGCAAGGAGCGGTTTGACTTATCTCAGTTTAGAGTTAATACACTTACATCCCAGGTCCGCGAGACTGGTTTTGATTTGTTTGCTGGTCCCCAGAGCCAAAAAAAAGAGCTGTCAAGCCCTGACAGCTTTTCCAGTTTCTGACCGGCCAAACATAATTCCTTCCACACTGGGTTGTGAAAATATGTTGCACTTTTTTTTAAGAAATGTCCATCGAGCCAAAACCAAAATCAAAACAAGGGAAAGTTCAGGTAGTTTTCTATCAACATGCTCATTTTCTCAAGGGCAGCGGAGAGATGACACAACCCTGATAGAGAACATCAAATCCTCGTTGTACTTGGCTGAGAAGCTCACATACCATCTGTATAGGGCCTGAAAGACTTTATGTTCATTTCTGAGCGCATGTGGACCGTGAACAGATTAAACAATGATAGGGCCTCTGGGCGTAGATGTATTATTTCCCCACCACCACCATCTTTATTTGTTTAGTACCAACATAGATGTCTTATGATTTCTCACCTGCAGCGATTCCCATTGACCAGATCAACCAAGGAATTAGAGACAAAGCCTAAACATTGACATTTGCATGATTATCTTGTGAGGAAACTTACTCTAAACTACAGAATCAGGTGATTTACCAAGAAAGTTATGTGTTTACCCTTGACTGCTGGTTAGGTGGTTTGTTTGTCAATAGGATAACATATAAATTATGGTCCAAAGATTAACCCATTAACTTTTCGCATTCATCCGGACAAAGGCCTGTCAAAAGTTTTTTATGGGGATTTATAAACTCTGTTGAGGGCTATAAAGTTCTCTATAGATTCATTCTGATCCAATTAAGAGACCTAACTCTCAGACACAGGAATTGTACAAATGAGGATAATGGCGCACAATCCCAGTACAGCCCATTTGAAGTTGCTCATGATTTTCACTCTCTGACGTTTATGAAATATCACAGATGTAGTTTTTGTGAAACCTGAGCAGAGAAAGTTGATCAAATCCTCCCTACTTTCATACCTCATGTGATGGGATCTCACCAGCACCTAATCTGAAGCACATTGAGGCCTCGTCCCTCGGAAATCACGGTCTGTGTCCAAAAGGCAGATTCAGTGATTCGTCAATGATTTGGACACAAACAACTGACACATGCATTGGCAAATATATGTTTAGGTCATCAGGCTGCTGAGGGAATCTTTTAGCTGAACAATGGAGCACAGATTGGAATCAGCTTTGCTTTCTCATTACAACACCCGGTTTGAAATAGCACAAAAATGACTGATTACTGCATCTTAGATGGTTCATAGAGGAAATTGCAATCAGCATTATCATCTTTCTCTCTCTCTCTCTCATCCCACACTCACACTCACACACACAAACACACACATGCACACGCATACACACACACACACACACACACATACACACACACACACCCACAATCATCATCACTGGACAACAACACCACCTACTCATTGTTCCGTCAAGAATTAGAAGATATTAGCCTAATGTGTATTTCTAAGGAAGAAAGAGGATGGAAAGAAAGAAATAGAGAGAGGGAGCGAGAAGGGACTGGAGCCTTATCTCTGACAGGTTTCTGTGGTTTCTCTCCTGTGATGTGCGTCAAGGGAGGCGAGTTTTCACAGCTTACCGTGTCCATTTCACATCTGAGAGACAAGGAGCTGATTGAAAAACTCTACGGAGCAGCGGGGAGGGAGATGACAGGTTGCTTCATGGTCTTTGGTCCAATAGTTGTAGAGATATTATGAATACGCATGGATTAACAGATGACCATTTGATAAAGCCACCAATCATAAATTGGGGTTCTGACTAATCAGGCCGGGTTTGGACAAGAACTTTGAAAGTATATTTGGACCTCAGTTGGATTCAGTCCCATTGGCTTGGCTATCTACTTGATTTTATTATTTTTTTTACACTGCAGATGCTTCTTATCAGTGAAAAAACATTGAGCTCAGTTTGAACTTGTTTAGTTTTCTCTCCCCCGACTCGATCAGGTCAGTTTTCACAATCCAGAAATAAGGACTATATATAGCCAGGATTAACAAAGTCTGGCAACAGAGATCAGCTCAAATTCAAGTTAAGTCACATTATTCTATCTGACTGTGCTATATGTATATTTGTACAGTATGTAATATGCTAATAGATAGATAGATAGATAGATAGATAGATAGATAGATAGATAGATAGATAGATAGATAGATAGATAGATAGATAGATAGATAGATAGATAGATTAAGATGGATAGAAAGAAAGATAGATAGATAGATAAATAGATAGATAGATAGATTTAGATACAAAGATACAAAGATACAAAGAAACATAGATACACAGATAGATCGATACGTAGATAGACATGTGTAGGAGGTGTGACTGACTCATCTGATATGATCTGTAATTAGAAGATTCTCTCTCTGATCTAATTGATTTACATCTGAAAATCTACCTCTGCTCTGTTTATGACAATGTTTAAGTTACAAATCTTGTTTGCAGTGATTGAAACAGTGACGGTAGCCTATATTCATTCAATTAATCCCTGTTGTGTTAAACGCAGCAGAATAACGTCGTCAGGTGGGAGGTAAATAGGCCTAGATCGCACATAATCTCACACCTCAGACTGTAAGAGGGCTGAACCGTGAGTGTGTGTCTGTGCTCACATGCATATTTGTTTGTCTGTGTGTGGAGGAGTCATCCCTGATACTGTTGCCAGGGAGACAGAGGAGTATCATGGTTCGCGGTCCATCGTCCTAATTTTAAAAGCTTAAGCGGAGAAGATTGTGGCTCTGAAAGAAAACAACACAAACAGGGACGGACGCTCTCATACTGAAAAGGGTGTGGAGCCTGTGAAGTACACATTACAAGGTGGGATTCAAAGATTTTTTTCATCAAGATCTAATGTTTGAACTCAAGGAAAATCCTGGATCTGTCCCCTGATCTGAATTCACACCAAAATCCCTGGTTATCCCATCTGTAGATTTTGCGTAATCGTGCTTACAAACAAGATAATAAAAGCCTGATATAGCCCAGTTCAAACATCAGCCCCGCGACCTGCACACTTCTACTTCATCTGGTGTTCCCTGCTCGTCCTACTGTATATTGCATGCCTGCGGAGTGTGCAGACGGAGAGAGTGATGGGAACAGCAACATAAGAGCCACAGACAGTCAGGAAAATAAAAAGCCCGGTGTATAGCCGTATTGCATTCTGCTCTACTTTCCGGTAATTGTGAGTGTATAAATTGGTTTCTCTGCCTCTCCAACAGTGAATCTCCTCCTCAGCGGTCTGGCACTTAAGAGAAGACCTGGATCTGTCTTTCCTTTTTCTTTTTTTTCAATCTTTTAGGTCAGTCAGTGTTTTGGGAAAGAATCTTTGCACTTTTATTAAATGTTGGTGGAGGTAGTTGTTTATTCACAACACAAGACCTGCAAACAACACTGAGCGCTTAACTTCTTTCACCAGAATGTGTTTGTACCTAAGAAATGTGTTTTTAAAGAGCCCTAACTGGTCGTTTTTTTGAGGATTACTTTTACTTTCCCTCACAATTAGTTTTTGTGCATTTTCTGAATATTTTGCGTTACCTCACAACACATGTTACTGTGCAATAGTTTCCTGTTCCCATCATGCAACATCATCATGTCCCTATAGGTGCTCAAGAGGGTAGTAATCAGTTGTCCTCGATATAGTAACTGGCTCTGAATGAATCTGTTTGGGGATTTCAGGTCAGTGGTTTCCTGGTTTACTTTAAAAGTACCTGCTTTACTTCCTGTCCTTGTCTGGTTTTCTACTGTGTTTCACTGTTTCAGAATCTTCTGGGGACACATTGGCCTGGAATAGTTTTCCTGCAGTGACACATCCTGATGGACAAAGTCTGCTGAGAATTATTATCTCAAACCAAGAAACATCAAGGCTTCTGCTCCATTTGTCGACTTTGTGTCTTTTCGAGCTGCGTGATGTGCAAACAGGACAGTTCATCTCGTGGATTTTTAATACGCTACTGGTTTGTGCAACAAGCAGCTGAATAACCAGGCTGCATCTGGAGAAATTTCCCCCCCATTTAAAGACCATATTTGGCAGCTGAAATTAATAAAGAGCGTTCCTGGAACGTGCAGTGTGGCTGAAAAACAGGTTCAGTTCTGCCAAGTTCAAAATTATTAGAAGTTAATTATTTTACAAATAACTTCAGGAATACCTTAAACTCTGGCTTTGGATTGAACAAAGTTGATAAGATAACACTGAGACAGGACTGAGAATATTAATATTGATAATATATTGTTTTCCATGATTCACTATAAGAATTGTATTATCATGAAAAGGTTATAAGTATCGGAGAATAACGAATATTCTTAAAAAGCCACAAATGTGCATTTGGATCCAAACCTCAAAAGTGTGTTTAACTCAAACGTGTCACGAATATTCCACAGCCCCTCATTTTCTCTTTATTCTATCTTTCTGTGGAGCCACTGACTTTTCTTTGCACTCACAGAGGTAAATTAAATCCCTCTCTGGCCGGCTGCACCCATGAGGGGAGCAAGATGCAACCCAGTGCAGTGCGGAGCGTGTCTGCTGGATAAAGCTGTGTGGGTGAGGGTAATGGTTTGTGAGCAGGTAATTGAGCGTGCCGGCCTCGTCCCGGTGCCAACTCGGTGGTAAAAGAAGAGAGAGGAGAGCAACACACAAACAGTGATGTGTGGACCAACGCAAAACACAAGCAGGCTGTGGAAATGAAAGCATCCTCCCTTTTCTTGCATTCACGTTCAAAAACTGTTTGACTGTGATACCAGTTAAACCTACGGTATTTCACTTTGGCCATTAGGGGTCTCTCCACCAAAACATGAGCAAAAGACATAGTTTGATGGGTTTTGACTACAAAACGCACAAAAGTTAACAAAATGTATAATGCAGATCTATTTGTTTTATCGAAGTATTTTTCCCCAGATCAATGAAGAGATCTATACGTTTGTTTATAGTTATATTTAATCCCATTCAACTCAAAGTCTTCCTTGTTCCACTAAAAGAAAAGACGATACCACCCTGTCCTGCTTTCTGCTTCTTTCACTCAGTAACTGATAGTCCAAGAATAACTCATCAACAATGATTGAGGATCGTCCAACATGAGCCTGAAATGTTATTCTATAGCTGCATTAAGAGATAAACATACCGACAGATACACCCCCCCCCCCCCCCCCCCCATCCCACCATGGTTAAAGTTTCAAAACTATTTTAAAAGCTGGAGAGAACTCGGGCGAACTGAGCCCTGTCTAGTTTTATTGCCATGTGAGATATGTTTGACAGTCACGCTGCTTAGATACATTTTCGACATTTATATAAGGCTGAGCCCCGAAGGGAAACCCGGCCTGTGGCAAGAGGAAGTTGGAGAATGTGAAACGTGCATCAAACAGCTGGAGAGTGGATGAAAATAAACTATATAAAAAAACAGAGAAGGTATTTCCATACTGAGCAGGAGCTAAACGAAGAGCTCCTCTTTCGATAATGCTCATGGTCTTTAGTCCAATAGTTGTGGAGAGATATTATGAATCCGCATGGATTAACAGATGACCATTTGATAAAGCCACGAATCATAAATTGGGGTTCTGACTAATCAGGCCGGGTTTGGACAAGAACTTTGAAAGTATATTTGGACCTCAGTTGGATTCAGTCCCATTGGCTTGGCTATCTACTTGATTTTATTATTTTTTTTACACTGCAGATGCTTCTTATCAGTGAAAAAACTTTGAGCTCAGTTTGAACTTGTTTAGTTTTCTCTCCACCGACTCGATCAGGTCAGTTTTCACAATCCAGAAATAAAGACTATATATAGCCAGGATTAACAAAGTCTGGCAACAGAGATCAGCTCAAATTCAAGTTAAGTCACATTATTCTATCTGACTGTGCTATATGTATATTTGTACAGTATGTAATATGCTGTACAAATATATGTAATATAATTTTAAAAGCTGGAGAGAACTCGGGCGACCTGAGCCCTGTCTAGTTTTATTGCCATGTGAGATAAGTTTGACAGTCACGCTGCTTAGATACATTTTTGCCATTTATATAAGGCTGAGCCCCGAAGGGAAACCAGGCCTGTGGCAAGAGGAAGTCGGAGAATGTGAAACGTGCATCAAACAGCTGGAGAGTGGATGAAAATAAATTATATAAAAAAACAGAGAAGGTACTTCCATACTGAGCAGGAGCTAAACGAAGAGCTCCTCTTTCGATAACCGAAAAAGACAAAAGTATAGACAAACATGTTGCTTTGGCTGAGGTGACGCTGATAATGAATAAGACCCGGCAAGCCCTGGGAATCAGGCTAACGAGTCGGCTTTGGTTCAGGCGGCATGAAATTAACCTTGAAGGCGGTGGCCCTTTCCTAAATGTCTACGGGGAGTGGCTCAAAAGGGCGGCACAGCAGGCGAGAGCAGGGGAGAGGAGATAACCTTTCCTGGAGAAGGCAGAGAGCCCCGCTGATCCCTTCAAAATAAAAAATAAAACGGCCTCAGGATCAGTGGAGTTCACATGCTGTCTCACAACACCAGTTTGTTTAACCTGCCTGATTCACTTACAGATGCTCATACCTGGGAACCGCCCAGTGCTCTCATGCCACTGGCCGCCGCATGATCCACATGGTTTAAATCTCCCAGACGCGGTCGGGTGTTTTTTTTCTCACAGCATAATCAAAGTGAGATTTAATTTTCATCCAGATTCTAACCTTTTGTGCTATTAAATTTGGTAATTTATTTATTTATTTTGTGTTTTGCCAAGTTTCTGCCAGAGGTTACACATGGGCTGGGAAACAAGCTCAGAGACGCTGAGTGAGGAACGATCTGTTGCTTCATACTTGCAATGCGGATTCGGGCTAATGCTGTGTGTTTAAAGGATTCCCTGGTGCCGATTCGGTTTAATGTGTTCCGTGAATGGGGACATGCCAAAAGAAGTTGGCAAGCTGACGCCGGGTTTGGAAAAGACTTCCTGAGAACAGGAGCCACGACAAGGGAAAGAAATAACGTTTATTTATTACCAGAGAGGGGATTTTGGTTATCTAAACAATAACCAAGGGAGTTGCTTCGACGACACAGCAGCCTCAGATTTGCCCTTGACAATGTCGCATCCCATGTGAGAGCTTAGGCACGCACCAGTCTTTCTGTGTATAAGGCCTCAGTATGCTTCTCCGAGACTTAGTGCTTTAGCAAAGACGGCTGGCACACGATCAGAACAGGAGCGACTGTGGGTTATCACAGGTGTCATGTTGAGCAGCCATTTCATTTTGCTCATATACGTACCAATGAAGAAAAGGGAATATTTCCGGTGACATTTAATATATACACTCAAGCCATATCAGCAGATAATAATGTCATTTCAATGTATAAATATAGGTACAAAGTGGCTTTACACTATATACTATATAAGGCCATGTTTACAAACACATCCTGCACATAACAACCAACTGTAATGATACTTCTTAGGTTTAATAATTATTCCAGCCCAAATGCATCCCCTTTTTTCCTTGTATATACATTTTACAAACTGAATTATACATACTGCTCAATTATTTGATACATTGTCTTTTGTGTCTTTGGTTGTTTCTGTATGTTTCCATCTTTTCTTTAACCTACTTACTCATATGTTGACGTGTTAAAAATAACTCAATGGGCCACTTCTCAGTGACTGAACCGAATGGGCTACTGTGCCAATGATTTACAATTCAACACAAACACAGTGTGATAATAAATCACCTGTGTGTGTAAACGTTTATTGTTTGCACCTCATTAATAAATTGCTGAAGTGAATGGCGGAATCCAGTAGCCAACATCGCTGGGCTCAGTGGTTGAGAAGTGGTGGAATGAACTGAGAGCACTGACCTACCTCCGCTTGCAGACGGCCTGAAGCGCCGCAGATTCTTCCTCAGATAAAATGTTTGTGTTTGTTTTTCTATGCTCAGCTTTGTTGCCCTCGTTTTTTGCTGTTGTTGCTTTTCGTCCATGTGCATCTCCCTGAACATTGTTATTGGCACTGACTGTGTATGCGGTGGAGTTCACTGAGAGACACTAGAGCAATAAACCAATCAGCCAATCATGGGGCAGGAGTGCAATGCAGAAAACACACACAGACACACACACACACACACACACACTGATAACAGTTTGCACATCCATCCTTATTAAGCTGTTTGCATCGACTTCCATTCATTCCTTGTGGACAGCCTGACCAAAACATTACCATGACCAATTCATGCCTCAGCGCCTAAACTTACCCAACCAATCACATCTTAACCCTTAAACTGAACCAGGAGTCCGGTTATGACATTCTGCCTCATTAGGACGGGACTCTGGTCCCCACGAGTTCTACTGGCTATGAAAGGTCAGTGTTTAAAGAGGTAAGAAAAGCTATTGCAGACAAACACACACACACTCACATGGTGTACACAGCACAGTGTGTCAGAGCAGAACATCTTATTCGACCGCACAATGTTTACAGTCAATTCAAAGCTCAACCAACAGATCAGCAGCAGCAGCAGCCGCAGGATACTCTACCCTAAAACCGATTGTATGTGTGCATGTGTGTGATGATGAACTATGAGCGTCATATTTCTGATAACAGATTAGAAACGACAAACTACTTTCTTCAGGTAACAGAAAAAGGAGAAAGTGCAGCAAGTCAGCGATGAAACGTCATCGGTGAGTTCTCTGTTTTCGGGGCACTTGACCTTTGAGTGTGTCCTGACAGCCAACTAAAGTTTTCGGGAGATAGTGACGTGAGCTCCCAATAATCTCTTCGTGGACGTCTCAGCAGGCCAAAACAAAGACAGAGGAATGCTGTGGAGGCAGGGAAGGCAATTTTGGCACAACATCACCTGCTTCCAACATGCATGGAGCAAGGAAAACTTCTGATGAGGTAGAAACTCGAGCCACGCTCGTACAGAGAGCGACTTCTGTACTGTAAGTCCAACACGCTTTGGCTCGAAAGCCCAATGAACAGGGAATACGCAGAAAGATTCTCCTCAACTCTCCTCATAACTGCAATTTTTCACTTTTTGCACACTCCCACTGCTTGTTTACTCATCCGTGCTCTCAGATGGACACGTCTCTGACTCCAGTGACATAAGTCATGTCATAAAACAAGCAATAAAATCCCTGGTGAACCAAAGGAAGTTCAAGGAAAGTTTAAGCTCTTTATCTTAGTATAAGTATTGCTTAATGTGCACTATAATACTGCGGCTTGTGGCTTTACTGCTGATTTTCTTTCACAAATATGACTTTTTCTTCTCTAAAGCAAACATTCATGTCTGCAACATGTACCTGAACATTTCACTGTATTTCTGTTTGTATGATAGTCTCATGAGGCTAATCAGCTCCTGAAGGATAGTGGATAACAATTCATATTGAAGAACTCAAAATACATACTACTAATACGCATATATAGTATACAATACACTGACCATCAAATGTTGTTTAAATTTCCCACATATTAAGAATTAAAAGTGGTTGATTAAAATGAAACTGTGAGACAAATATCATTATTAGGTGAGATAAAAATCATTACACATGCATTGCATTTGATATGCTATGTTTGGTGCCTGCAGCTTGATCATTAACCTAATAAATAATCTACTGATCTTTAGATGACAAGAAATGAGTAATGAATTATAAAGGTCTTCAGTTGTTCTAGTTGTAGTTTTTTAAAGTGTCAAAATTGTTTATTTTATTCCCTCTATACCTGTTTCCTTCTCTCTGTCAAACTTTTATGTAAAGAACAGAATCCAACCTGCTCACCTGTACCGGGCTCCTCGCCTCCTTCCTCCGGTGAGTCTGCGTGTTCCTCATGTTCCGATGAACTGAAGACATGAAATGAGATTTACAAACGAAATAATAGAAAACAGATCCGAGCTGCACGAGCCGCTGATGAGTGACACCGGGCTAGAAGGAGAGAGAGAGAGAGAGAGAGAGAGAGAGAGAGAGCGAGAGAGAGAGAGAGAGAGAGGGGGGGGGGGGGATCGGTGCTGCCATCCTGTGGCTGCATGACGCAATGGGATTAGTTGAGTTGTTGGGTGTAAACAACTAAACAAGTGTAACTCAATCATCAGTCAATACAATGAAAACGTGTGTTCATATTTTCAGAAATATGAACACACACAAATCTGGGATATGATGACCCCTGAGACCTTAAAGGAATAATGCAAAATCTGTAACAAGAAGCTAAATTTGAATAGCTTTCAGGTGTCGTGCCTCGCTAGACAGATTGATAGGTAGATACACACTATTGTCCACATACATCAAAAGTTCATACACAGACAACACCATTGAAAACATACAGAATATAGGATAAACAATACAGTTGTGCAACATACGCAGCAAGTTGTGTTACTATGATTTCTATTAGTCTTTTGGCTGTGAGAACACCAGACAACCAGCAGAGGAGACTGCTTCACAATGTAACACAATTTTGTAGTAACATTTCAAAATATCAATATTTATATATTATTTTCAATATCATTCAACTCTCAATTTTTATTTTATTTTACACTTATTGGTTGTATCACATCTGAGGAAAGCCACAGTTGTGCTCTTCCTCTTTGTATGATGAGTTTCTGTATTTCTTTTATTTGTATTTAAGTTTGTGAGTTGAATACAATAGAAAAGAATTAAACATTTAATTAAAAAATTAAAACAAAAAGTAGTTGAAAGGTAACGATAAATTCCCGACAGGTGAGAACGCATCAGTGTCCAGTGAGCACTTCAGGTAACCTCGGAGAAAACAGTGACAACATTTATAGCGGTGATCATAGGTCGATTCCCCCGAAACCGCTCGGATTAAACGGATCCCCAGTCGGGCCAGATGAGGGTTTAGTCCGGGTCAGGACCAGATGAGGGTTTAGTCCGGGTCTGGACCTGGTTCGGTCTTGGTCAAGTTCGCAGCCGCGGTTGCTCTCGAGTTGTGAGTCAAAAGTGCGAATTTGCGTCATCGGTTCCTAGAATGTCCAAACTACCAGGAAATGCAGGTGTGTCGTTACTGGGCGACAAGTCCCTGGAGTTCTACCGGGACCCGGTGAGCTTCTACCGGCAGCGGATCGACAAGCACCGGGGTCGAGTGTTCCAGGGCCGGCTGCTCAACAGACCCACCGTGTTCATCTGCTCCGTGGCGGGGATGAGAGAGCTGCTGTGCGGTAGGTCGCGCAGGTGCATGTGCGTGTGTTACAATTGTATGTGCGTGTGTGTGTTATAGGTGTCCTAGGTTGACCTAGTCCGGGTCAGGTTAGCACGGATACGCGGGGACAGCTCGAGTTCCCTGGTCTCGACCGGTCTCTGAAGCAGGATCCGCTCCACATGTACTGAACTTCACCCCGGCTCCAGGGGGACGAGTCATGGGAGAGACTCGTGATAAAGAAGAAGGAAACAAACAGCTGTTATTGAGTTTTCATGTAGAATCGTTGTGTTCCTGCAGGTTCCAGAGACACTGGAATGTAAAATTACAGTGTCAAATTCAAGCTTTGTGAAATATCAGTCCTATTAATGCCAGATAAACACATTAAGAGGCTACTGAAGATTTATAGGAAACAATCTTGTTGTAAAAAAGGGCCTTGAATAGGAAATTACATGAATTCATGCATGAAATAACTTAATATCATTTAATCCTATCAAAACTTCACACCAGTCGTTATGATTGCAAATATACCAAGCATCTTAATGCATCATTAACTTTTCCTGGATACAATAAAGTCTGAAATTAGAAAAAGATATCTCATTAAATTGAATATATTTGATTATTTAGGACAATATATCAAAATGTCTGGAAAAAACTAAAATCAAATAAAAAGAGTTGTGCCCCGTTTATCTTTGGTAATTCAGCACTGGTTTGGAGTTGGAGGGAAACATGACATAAAAACGTTGATGAAAGTGTGCGCTTGAATATTCGTATTAAACGGAGGTCACACTAAAAATGTATTCAATAAAATAGTGTCCTCTTTGTCTTGGTTAATAATATCTGATATGATTTGCAGTCAGTGTTTCACATTACATGGAAGTATTTGTATAAAAACTCACTGAAGTCTACTTACATATAGTATTTATGTTTATGGTTTATAAGAACCTACTTTTTCCAACTTTTCTCCTATATTTGTCAATGTTGTTTAATAACTGACATGCACAACCGCAGATGGAGACATGTTTATGTGTGATTGTATATGTAATCAAGTTATTTGGTTTATTTCAGAGAAATCCAACGTGTTCCTGAAGGATCCCACCGACTTGATGACCAACATGTACGGTGACACCCTTGTCACCACTAATGGTAAAGACACACACAAACTCTCACACACACACACACACACACACACAGAAGAGCATCTAATCTACCTCTAAGATGATGTTACAGCATCAAGGCTTCAACAAACAAGACTCCTGAAGAGGTCACTTTGGACTTTGGGTAATTTTCATATTTTATAAAACAGAGAAACTTGCGTTTGTGTGTTTCAGGTGAAGAGGCTTGTCTTCTCCGTCTGTCCCTCACCAGCCTGTTCACAGGAAGCTGTTTGAAATCATCAAGTGATTATATCAGCAGGTAGTGAAACAGGGTTTCAGCATTTAATCACATTATTTGCAGCTTTTTCCAAAGATCAATTGCGTTCGGTGTGTAGGGTGGGGATTTTATCCTGGACTAACTTGTGGATGTTGCTCATGTTGTTGTTATAACATACGTAATAAAGTAAAATCTGCTGCCAGGACACATGTTTTTATAAGTCTCCCTTGTATTTACTTAAAAATAAGACAATTGTGTGTTTTTCTCCAGTGTATGTGTGCGCTGTCTGAAGGACCTCCCTCTCAGGTAACACTGACAATCATGTGTTTACTAGTTTAGAAGCTTTTAATTCATGCCATTTATATTAAAGACTAAATATTATAGGAGAGTAAAAGTAATCTGCACCTGATGCATGTGTGTGTGTGTGTGTGTGTGTGTGTAGCGGGCAGCCAGAGTGTGTGTACTCGGTCTTCAAGCGTCTGGGGACGGAGTTGGTTTTGGGTCTTTTTCTGAACGTAAGAGCGGAGGAGCAGCCGGAGCTGTTCCAAGAAATCATGCAGCTCTGCACCCTGCACTGGCACGGTGAGAGACACTGATACAGCTCCTTGGTACTGTGAGACACACGCTCTCTTTCTTTTGCAGACTCATTCTGTAAGACGGCCTTGTTGTTCTGCAATTCAGCATTGCATGATTTACCAGTTCCCTTTTTTAACGTTTGAGGGTTTTCTTTCTGTCATTGTTTGTTTCCTCTGCACCCACAGGTCTGATCTCGGCCCCGGTCCACATGAAGGTTCCTCTGTGGTCGTCGGGTTTCTCCACCGCTCTGGACGCCAGAGACAAACTGATGGATATCATCAAAGACAAACTGGAGAATGACACAGAGGGGTTAGATTCCGCCACCTGTAGAATCACTTTTTTACAACATTTAAAGTTTGCTGAACATGTAGGAACCTAGAATTGTAGCGACTGACTCGTCCTTTACCTTCTTATTCAACTTGTTTGAATCCAATAGGCAGAACTTAGCTTATTCTCCTGATCTTCTGCAGTTTTCAGACAGATGGCTGCTAAACAAATACAGCGACGTATCCTCTGAAAACCCTGATGTCCCTTCATAGTGTCTGTGCCTTTCTCTTGCCTGAAACTCTCTCTCCCTCTGACCCTCTCTAGTTTTGTCGGCTCTCTCGGCTCTCTGCCTCTGCCCGACTCCTGCGCTGCCTCCCAGCATCTCCTGCTGTTCATCTCAGCTCTGATCCCCAAAGCGTTTGCGTCGCTGCTCACCTCCTTCACTCTGGCACTCAGCGGGAACGAACAGGTACACAAACACAGGCCAAAGTGCACAAAGTGTTGATACAGCTGAATGTCTTGATCTTTAATACATAGAAGTTGTGTGAACAGTAACACACAAACAGGACTTTTTAGCTCTTTTGATTGTAAGAATTGCACTTTAGATCAACCCCATATAAAAAGCCTGTGATAAACCTCTTTAATAACTACGTGCCCTAACTCAATCATTGCCCAGAGCTTCTTGTTTTACTTTAAATCAACAAATAGAAATCTCTTCTGAATTTCAGGAGGAGAAACGTCGGCGTGCGAGAGAGGAACCTGACTACCTGCACAACGTACTACTGGAGGTGCAGAGACTCTGGCCTGCTTTCATAGGCGGACGCAGAATTGCTGATCAGGTCGGACATGAACACTTTCTATTGGTTCTCATAGATCACACCTCTGGTCATGGTGACTGACTTACAAAATCATGGACGGGGGGACAGCGGGGGCACCTTGTTCCGCTGAGCACTGCCGCCACTGTAAATATTAGTAAATCATGAAGTGAGTAGAGGATTTATTTATACTCCAGGATTTTATTTAGTTGTCCTGCTTGTTCCCCTACTCTCCTCTAGATGGCGACAGATTACTTTAAGTTAAGTTACTTTAGTTGAAGGTCTCTTTAACTGTGAGGTCCTCCCTTGTGAGTGTAGTACACTCTGAGACCAACAGGGGGTGGACAGGATCCTTTCAATAATATTGTTATTGCAATCAGTTTGATCTTCTACATTCATTTTGAGTCATTTCTCATGAAGCTTCTTTCAGCTTGTTAGGGTGGATGTCCTGAGACAACCTATTTTATTTAAGAGATATTTGCATTTGCGAACCGTTGGCGACTTTGTTCTAAAATCAAATGCAAAACACTTTTGTTGCACACTCAGTCCTGCTGGCATCAGGGCCACAACATTATTGATCGATGTGTTTCCTGTTTGGCTGCGAGAGGAAGCGCGATATGTGTCATTGCACTGCTTGGTGTTATGCACTTTCCCATCCTGGATTCTCTAACAGATTAGTTTCTCTCTTACTTTGCCTTTGTTGTCAGTGAGTTCTATTCCACTGTGTGTGATCTGCAACATAAGTCTGACTATCATTAACTTCTAACTAACTAACTTAACAGTGCTGCTTTATTTGTTAATAATTGTTTTCTTTGTGGACTGTCAGTCATTGAAATAGTTTCTGCTATTCTGTATTCTGGTTTGACATTAGCACCGTCCACCAGTAATCCTGTCTATTCGCTGGCCGGCTGCATGTTTCCGAGGTTAATAGCGTTCGGCACATCTCGGCCTCCTCCCCCGAACCGGCTGTGTTATCATTGTGACCTCATCCACCAGGCTTATGCAACAGCCCAATCAGAGGCATTGATCCGTCTCCGGGATTGACTCGCTCCGCTCCGCTCCGCCGGAAGGAAGGAAGGAAGGGAGGGAGGTAGAGAGGGAGGGAGCCGGAGGTTGGTGGTGGTGGTGGTGGTGGGGGGGATGATACGTGCTGGTGACGCTGTGAAGCAGAATCATTAGACACTTCTGGGAAACACACCAGTACATTTTGATTCCCTGAGGTGTTTGGATGGGACACGGGTTCATGACGTGCAAGGTCAAAGAAAATGACCTGAACCTTAACAACCCTAGAGAAATACTACTAAGTACAAAAGAAAGAGGTAAGTTCTGGATCGGGACTGATAAGAGTTAATAAGATTTCTCTGCGCAGGTTTTTTGTTTACGAACAGAGAAAGATTATTAGTATTTACAATCAGGTGGAAAAAGTATCAGCTCCATCAAGTGGAACAAAGATATGCAGCAGCTGCAGCAACCTGATTGTGTTGTGAGCAGGTCGGAGGCAGGATGAACGCACGTCTCTCCGGGAGAACTGAGAGAAAGGAGGAGGATTTGTGTAAGATTTTCCACTCCAGCAGAGAGAGAAAAGGAGAGAAAAGGAGAGCGAGGGTGGAGCAAAGTGAAACAGTGATCATGTTCTCTGGGAGTCCATTAGTGCAGCTCCTAATGGATGTAGTGAAAAAGGTGAATTAAAAGGGCAACAATTGGGTAAGTGGGCTTTTTGCCCGAAGGAAACTTGGTTTAAAAGGGAGTTCAAGGAAAACATGAGGGTTAGAAATGTCTCCCGTTCAGTTAGGTTCAAAAGGTTGTTTAAGCGTGTTCTTACAATGCTGGATTTTCAATGTACTCAGTTCACCCTCAGTGCAAGTGGTGCAAAGCCTGTAGATACTTAAATCCACTTTACAATCCCCTTCTGTTTGTATCAGATGTGAATAAGCATTTCTATGATTTATCCCGTTTGATAAATTGAAGTGTGTTTTAATAATTCAAGCGTTGGAAATGTATGAATTATCACAGGGAATCTTGTACTATTCTCCAACTGTAGGATGTTCATTAAACCTCACAGTGCAAACAGCAACGTCAACATGTGAAAGCTTAATAACGTGAGACAATAGAAAAGCTTATATTACTATTATTTTATTAATACAGAGGATATTGAATGTTACAGTAAATGGTGTAAATTAAGTCACAGAAAAAAAAGGTGGTTCTAAGGTAGGGGTCGATATAAATTTTTCTTCCATCAAATAAATGTTTTCCATTTACCTTAAGTATTTGACATTCTGTTCTTTTGATTTCATGCACTATAACTACACAAGGTTAATATTGTGATATCTGTATCTATATACCTTCTCTCTCTCTCTCTCTCTTGTTGTGTACAGGACTCCACCCTCGCAGGGTTCCACGTCCCAAAGGGCCACGGTGCAATCTACATCAGCCACGGTGTCCACCGTGACCCGGAGGTGTTCCAGCAGCCAGACGACTTCCTGCCAGAAAGGTGGAGCGGCAGGTACAGACGCTAAATATTGAGTTGTTTATTGTTCTACACATCGGACGTTGAGGACTTTAAAGTGAAGTTATTGAACTGGAGCAGTCTCATCCAGCTGTGGGTTTAACGGACATAACCATGCGTTTCAATGAAGAGATCGTCCTACTCATGATTTATAGTGGTCGTGAATTATTTGTCTTAAAACACCCTGGGAAATATAGATCTGTTCATCTTTCCTTGAAACATTTTTGAAAATGTTGAAAATGTCCCCGGTTCCTTTATCTGCATCCACACCCAAATGTAATGGATTCATCTCAGGCCCCATCCCTGCACCAAGTTTGGTGGAAATTGGGTCATCCTGCTAATAGATAAACCAATAAAACGGAAGAGGTAATAAGCGATTTATAAACATTTTGGACACAGAATCTGTTTCTACCTGTGATCAGGGTCCTTACATGATAAGCTTGAAATATTGTATGGGGCTCATTTCAAATCGGGAGACACACAGGTTTGATTTTGACATTTATTCTTTCTGTAAATAGCAGACCAGTAATCTGCTCTGTCTGGGGTCTAGACTGCAGAAAGCGCTTTGGTTCTGTGTTGGGAAATCACGCTGAACATACATACGCCTACATCGGTACCCTGGCATCCAATGCAGATAGATTAACAGCGCCTGAGAGCTTGAATCTGACCTGATCGCCCTCACACACACACACACACACACACACACACACACAGGCATCAAGATCCACACATACATGGCGTCTGAATACAACTGTAGATGCACAAAGAGACACAATCTCTGGCTCAACAACATCCTTCACCTGCTGTCTGATCCCTGCCGCAGTGAAACGAAACCTGATCGGCCTCCCTCACTCTGTCAGTCGACTGTTTTCCTTTTCACCCTCTTCATCCATTCACTCGTTTACTCTCATTCATACTCTTTCATTCAGGCGACAGAGGCTGAGGGGGGGGGGGACTGTGAATGTATTTAGTATGTAGGTAGCTGCTGCCATGGAAACCGGTCACCTGACACAGTCTTTAGCAATTCTGTGAGTGTCTGTGTGTGTGTGTGTGGGGGGGGGATTGGGGATGGTGCCCCATGGGATACAGAAAAATGAGTCATAGAAGATCCCATCGTGTTAGTGTTTTTTTCCTTCTTTTTCTTCAGCACATGTGTTTGGCTCGCAGAACAAAAAACAGGAAACTCCCTTTTTTTGATTTGGGGTTTCCCTTTTTACCCATTAAACATAATTTCCATCATGAAACCCCTTTTATGTGCACTTTGCTGATTTGCAAATTGAAAACAGTGGAGATAGATAAATTATGAGTTAATAATATCTGTTTAAACCATTTCCTTTGAGGGATTACCCTCTCTTTCCTGACTTAAAATCAAATGATCTGTCATTATTCTTTTATGAATTTATTTAATTTAGAGCCAATTTTAGAGGTCAAGAAATCTGATTATTTTAAAAGACCATCCCAAAACATCCATATCAACCCAGTTGATTGTGTCTGCATGTGAAGATTTAGCTTCATAGATATTTGCATAAGTAAATTATTGTATCACCATTTTATTTATCCTGCAGCATTAGCACACACAGGGATTATCTTATCGTAAGAAACAAAGATTTTCTTTAGATAAGATATTACAGCCTGAACACACAAGGAACATTGTGTTTTTATTCACTGGCAATAGAACAAAGAAAAAACAAACAAAAGCTACATATTATTATACCATACAAATAATAAATATAACTTACATATGTATAAAATAATATTAATTCAGGATATGTTCTTTTGATGATCTACATTTAGGGAGCATGATACACGTTTTGAAATGGCTGTCTTTTTGGATTCACTGGTGTGGGTAAAGGAAGCAGAGCAGAAAACAAAAAATCTATGAATGAATAGACAGGTAGCTGCTTCCATGGTAACTGGCCACCTCACACCCGCTTTTACCAATGGGGATTCCCCCTGCACTGTGTGTGTGTGTGTGTGTGTGTGTGTGTGTGTGTGTGTGTGTGTGTGTGTGTGTGTGTGTGTGTGTGTGTGTGTGTGTGTGTGTGTGTGTGTGTGTGTGTGTGTGTGTGTGTGTGTGTGTGTGTGTGTGTGTGTGTGTGTGTGTGTGTGTGTGTGTGTGTGTGTGTGGTTGTGTGTGGGTGTCTCTGTGAGAGTGTGTGTGTGTGAACATCGTGCTCTGCAGGATGGGCTGGGGTAAAAGAATGAGTCAGAGGAGAATCTCGAAAATGAGTCATAAAATCAAACAGATATATCAATAGGAAAGTGTGTGTTGTGATATACTTTCATAAAAAAAAACACATCCTGAGCATTAAAGGATAAATCTGGTGATATTACATATTTGTCACCAAATCCTATTCAAGAGTGACAATGAACTGATCCAACCGTTTATTATTGTTTGTGTTGCCGAAGCTTATTCATCTAAGCCACAGAGTGAATCTCCATTTGTGTGGAGAAACGTTAGAGATGAGCCTTTACTGCTGTAAATACTCACTAGGGCTCAAAGGGTGCTGCTAGAAATTTCAATGAATCACAAATAAATACAGAAAACTGCATCTGCTTTAGGAACAAATGACCTAAAGTCTATATATAGATACACAAATTGAGAATACATGTCTGTGACCCTTAAGCTTGAGTAGACGTTCATTTAGCTGCGAGTAATAACAGAGCCGTCTATGCACTTAAAGAAAAGTTGATGAATAAAATGTCCCAAAATATATTAAATTGTCTTAAATTACGAATTGTGTTATGTGCTGCTTGCTTGACTATGAACATGGCTTGAGAATGACTCTATTTACTGAAGCATATTTTCTTATGTTAAGTTAAGTCTCGAGTGGTATTAAGAAGCCTTTAAAATATAACTTGCTTTAAATGTATAGATTCTGCTTAAACCAGTGAGTTTCCATCAAGCTGAGTAAATGAACCTAGTCTGTCTGTCAGTCTCTCTCTCTCTCTCTCTCTCTCTCTCTCTCTCTCTCTCTCTCTCTCTCTCTCTCTCTCTCTCTCTCTCTCTCTCTCTCTCTCTCTGCTGAATCTCCTCTTCCATCCTCCACTTTATCTTCCAGTCTGTTTCTCTTTCCTCCGACCTGATTCTTCCTCTCCATCTGCAGTCTTCCTGGAGACACTTTCTTCCTGTGGGCCTCGATAGTTGCCTGGCTCCTCTCCCTCGCCACCTGGCTGTTTAATCTAACGACTGCGGTCCTGTTACGTAACAAGCCCACCTGCAATAACTACAGTTTAACCACATCGTCTGTTTGCGCACAAACACCGTGCATGTGTGTTTTCTGTGCGATGCTTGTGTATATTGTGTGTCCCAGCACATATTGCCAGCTTGTGTGTGTGTGTGTGAGAGTTTGTGTGTGTGTGTGTGTGTTTTTCCAGTTGGAAGCAAATAGTGAAGATAGCAAGTTAACATCCTGTCGGCCAAACGCCACACAGGCCCTGGCTGTAGATAAATGGCTCCAACAGATAAAAGTCAGAGCTGCTGCAGCAGGTTGTGTAGCTAGTTTTAGATCAATCTGAAAGAAATACTGACTGTTTGCTCAGCTTATGTTTTAATAATGTATTTACTGTAAAAGAGCAGGACTTGTTCTTGGTAATATCAAGTTATATTGTCAAAATTATTGCTCTACGATAAAAACTCAAGAGTAGGAACATTCTTATAATTACAGCATAACACTCTTAAAGTTTGGAATGTGATGCTCAGAACAATCAACGCTAACCAGAGGGACTTTTTGGTTTTTATTTCATATCTTTAATTCAGCTGCCATTGTTTTTGTTTAGTTTTATTAAAACATTTTATGTCAACCAGCTAAATATCAAAGTTATTTCTGTTAGTCTACTGGAGGAGCCTGGGATCAAACCACCAACCTTCCAATTAGAGGACAACCCGGTGTACCTCCTGAGCCACCGCTGCACCACAGTCATTAGTGTCTGTAGAGACCTAACTAACCAGGAAGCCACCTCCAAACAAATCTGAGTTGACAACTAATCTATTTAAAAGCACTTGAGCAGATATTTTGTCGTCTCTCGCTCAAATAAAACAAGAAGTTCCATCATTTTGGATTCTAAACAACTTCTTGCTTCGTTGCCTTCGGGTCAATTTGTTGCTTTTCTTAACTCCACACATTTTCTCGTCTTTGCTCCATTTCTTCTTTTGTGACTGTTGAATGATGGTGGATCTAAAGAGGCCTGGTGCTCGTCTTAAACCATTTAAATGTTAGATAATTAAAACATTTTCAGCCTTTGGACGACCGGAAACATGTCAGTGTGGTATCAGAGAATCTTTCTGACTCCTCTCTGTGAAACCTAATGGGTAATTACATTAAATCCATCAATGTATTCAGAGTTTCATTACACTTATACTACACAACGGAGATTATACAGTTGTGATTCACTTCCTATCCGCTCAGCATATTTGATTTAACCTTATGCTGGACTGCTTCCTGAGTCTCTCTCTCTCTCTCTCTCTCTGTGTCATGGTGTTACAAGACTGCATTATGCACTTCAAGTCTCACTGTTTCAGGATGAGACTAATAGAACATTAAACCATTAGACAGATGCTGCAGAGAACACTGATATTCTCCCTCTCTCGGTGTCTGTAACTCACACACACACACACAATGGACGCAGACTATACACACCGCTAATGCTTCCTGTTTGCCTTTAATCAGAGATCAGGTTTCAGGAAGACAGGATGCATTAGCGGTGGGAGGGGAGAGATGGTCTGTATCAGCAGGCTGTTGACAAATCTGAGCCGACCTGCATCTCCTCATCTTAAATATGTTTTAAGAAGAAAAGAAGCGTCATCCTCTCAAGAGTGATTTTCCTCTTGAACCGCAAAAGAAAAAATTGTAATATAGTTGGTAAAGAGAGGTCGGAGGTCAAACTGGTAACATGGGTACCACGTTTAAGCAGAATTTCACTCTTATTCAAACCTGGGCCCTATGTCTATGACTGTGTGAGTGTAAATGAATGGTGATGGTAATGTTTCCAAACTCTTAGCAAAGACCCAGAATAACAATTTGAGACGTTTACTGGTGAATAAAAGCACTTTTAGTGGAGATTTCGTGGACTGTCGCAGTTGCCCCATAAGTACCATTCATTCAGCCACACACATTAATAAACATAGAGCTCAGGTTGAAAAATACTAAATCCCCTTTTTCAAATTAACCCTGTGGACGTGTGCACAGAGACTTTGAGCCTTGAGGACATAAACCATGCAAGATGCAAGATAATCATAAACGCCTTGCTGATGCAAAAAATAATAATTTAAACGCACTCAAAATGTGTTAAGACCTTAAAGAAATGCACAGAAGTAAACACTACTTTAAACTCAAATATAGTTTTACCGAACTACTTAAAAATAAGACATGAGAGGAGAAATGTACCTCATCTTACTGATCGACTGCATGATGTGAAAGTTTTTATGAGCAACACGTAAATCAGTGAAGACATTACTAAACAAACAAGCCCGATGTTGCTCTGTGTTCCAGACGAGGGACTTTAAAGTAAATTATTGAACAGCCACAGAAGAAGAGTTCTCTTGGTTCTGGTTAAGATTTTCTCTCAATGCCACATTTAACCACATCTCCATTTATTCACATACATTGATGAACAAGGGCCACTGTTCACTGGCCACCCTTCACGTTCCTTCATTGGTTGTGAGGTTGTGTTGAGTGACGTCCACCCTATTGTGTCATCGTCATCTGATCTTCATCTGATGTCACCTCTGATGATCATTCTGTGGATAACAAACGCCTCCTTTGACCGTTTTGTTGAGATGCACTGAGCAGCAGCATGAAGGACTCATTATCCTGCTGAGCCAGCGACTATGAATGGAATCCAGTCCTGTTGAACAATGCTGGCTTGAGTGCTCCGATTCAAAGAAAGAAAAGACAAGCACAAGTGTTTATTCCTGATTTATCTGCATGTATATGCATTTTTTTAAATACCATGTTTTATTGTCTGTGCAGGAACGCAGGTCAGGAGCATTTCCTGTGCTCCTTCGGCAGCGGGGCCAGGAACTGTATTGGATCCAAGCTTGCAGACGTTTTCCTCAAGGTGACTCTGCTCATAACACTGACATTTTAAAGATTAAGCATAACTTTATTATAAATAACTATATACAAAAAAGAAAAACCTAAAATATGGCACTTTAATTGACAAGTAAACAAACTGTAAACATGCATGCACCTCTTTTCTGCATTATTCAGTAGTTTTCGTATCAGCATATATCAGCAAACATAAACTCCATTACCGATATGACTGCGAAACTTCTAAATTAGCTGATGAAATAAGAATTATGGATAACTAACAGACTGTGGTTGTTCTTTGTTTATGATATTTTGAGTCTTATTTCAGAGGTTTGAAGCTTAAATAGCTCAGTGAATAAAATAAGAGAGAAAGAAAAAGCAGAGAAAGAGAGGTGAACCATCCCCCAACTGTTCAGTAAATAGAACACTGCTCATGGGAATGATCAAATGCTTGGCCGCGTGTGTGAGTGTGAGTGTGTGTGAGTGTGAGTGTGTGTGTGTGTGTTTGAAAGAGATATCAGACGAAATAGTCCAGGTACAGTTTGTCCTGTTTAAACCACCTGCTCTTCCCCACGGTGACATTCACCATAGCCACCACGCGTATCTCACGAGACAGGTATACAAACATAAACCCACACAAACACACACACACACACCTACATCCTGATCCTATAGACGACACCGGAACAGGTGTGCTGCAGGTGTTGCAACAGGAAGGAGGGAGATTTATTTCCCATGCAGGGCGATTCTCTCTGGAAACAGTTGTGGGCACTGTACAAGTGTTGACACTGGGGAGTGCAGGGCTATTTCCAACCTGAAAACAACCTCCGTGACCCAGTTTACCCAGTGGACCCTCACAGTTATAACAAGAAGTGTGGGGATGATTTTCAGTAGTTGCAGATGAATCAATTGTAGTAGCTTAAAAGTTCCGTTTTATTATTGAGCTGACTCGGGCCTGATTGAATGGAGCTCAGGTGAAATGTCCCCGGTGGTTTACTGAACCGCTCGCTCCTCATTCTTCAGCTGCACAATCATATCTCATTATTTAAAACTGGAGTACTGATTCGAGACGGCTGCTTGTTTTTTTATTGCTTCGAAAATGGCATGAATGGGATAATGTGGACACGACATTGTTCTCATGCTTCAGCTTCCCAAGTGGACAATGAGTAGTCACGTCCATTTACATACAAACACTTTTGCCATTGTATAGTGTCCACAGCAGTTATAGCAATTCATGCCTATGCTTTAGTCAATTGGGAAATAACCTGATGTTGAGAGTAAGATAAAATAAAACGTGTTTATATGTACATAATTTTATTCTGTCTTATTCTAACAACCAGAAGCTGGTTTGTGAAATAATGTAAATACCTTAGGATTAAAACTCTGTAATACATTAATCACTGAAACACAGCTATAATGGTGTTTGCTATTTAGGCCAAAGTCCAGTTGATGTTGAATGTCAGCTGATGAGCTCTGTGGCGTGTGGCTTTCCAGAGCAACAGGAGATAAATACCAATACTGCAAGTGCACTGTAGTGAATGTATGAGCTCTTTCTGGTAGTTAGAATTTAATTATAGTCAATAAAGTTGTGAAAAGGTCAGGCTAGTCCCCCCGACACACACACACACAAACACACACATAATATTTCATGGAAATCGGTTCAGTAGTTTCTGAGTAATCCTGCCAACGGTCAACAAACCCAGATGAAAACAACCTCCCTGGTGGAGGTAATGAAATCAGGCGTGAACTGCAGCTTGTCTTCTGATCGGGGGCGGTGTGCCTTAATGGTTAGAGTGGTGGTTCTCCAACAAGAAGGTTGCCGGTTCAAACCCCACTCTCTCCCATCTGCATGCCGAAGTGTCCTTGGCAAGACACTGAACCCCTAAATGGCCTCTCATGAATGTTGAGTGTACTAATTGTTAGTCGCTTTGGACAAAAGCGTCAGCTAAATGACATGTAATGATGTCAGGAGTTCCTCGGTAAAAGTCGATCTCTGAAAACCGCAGCACACACGTCAGGAAGTAAAGACACTATCCATCACACTGGTGGGGTTTATTTTACAGTGACGATGTACACGTTGAACCTCATCCCTCACTGTAACCTGCTCTGCTATGCCTAAAACACCAGACTGATTGGTTCTTTAAAGTGTGTCTGATTGGTGCTCAGCAGGCCGACCACTCTCGCATGCCACCACACACACACACACACACACACACACACACACACACACACACCCACACATAGAAGGGTGTGACCAGAGTAAAAAGTAGACCGCAGGGCTCTAGGTCAGAGATGTGACTCATCGCCTCCTCGATTCATCCCTCCCCCCTCTCTCCTTCCTCCCTACCCCCATCCTAATCATCCTTCCTCCATCCTCCCTCCCTGCTTCATCCATCCTGCTCCTCCCCCTCCATCAGGCAAATCTTCATTCATAAAGTGGAGGGAGGTGGGGCGAGTATAGTCAGATCAGAGTATCAGCCAATAAGAGATACTCGTTATGAATTACCAGCAATCCAGATCTGAGTGCAGCCATAGAATGAAAATAGAGGATGGATGATGTTTCTTTCTGTTGTGGGGGGACATAGTTGAACATCTCCTTTTATATTGTTTTGGTGCAAAACTGTCACATATACATAGACAACATGACAGCTCCCCAAAAGTGAAGCCAAAGCATCCTGATTGCCATCTGGTGGCTGACCGCAGTACAGGTTCTGCCTCCTCCATGTTAGTGGTTGGATATATGAGATATATATATGTATGCCACATATATATATATATATATATATATATATATATACGTCTATGTTTGAACTTGAGTCGTGACGTTAATGACTCAAATTTTTGTTCAGTTTCAGCTTGGCTGCTGAAAGGTGCTGCGTTGCGTTGCGATTTCCAAATGTGAAAAAACAACATTCGAGCAGAGTGTTGTGGAGGCTGGAGGTTTGAAAGTTGGAGAGTGATTCAGCGTTGGCGGATGCTCTCGCTCTGCCAAGTGCCTTCTAGTCTCAACAGTTCGTTTTAGCTCTGCAGTAAAAAACTAAAAAAAGTGCAGCCCACACTGCTCTTAAATCTGCAGCGTCCATAAGTGAGTTCAGTTAAAAACATGCAATGTGAATCAGGGCTGTTGTTGTTTTGTGTACCTGTGCAGGAAGCCTGTGTGTACCTGTTAACGCACTACGACTGGCGTTTGGACCCTCCATCTCAGGATCTGGAGTACAAATGGCTGCCTGTGTCTCGCCCCGCCAACCCCCCCACCATGTCTTTCGCCCGACTGGATCAGACCAGATCTGACAACAGTGACACCAGCTCAGGGATGCACAGCACATCTAGTGACGTTACCAGTTGAAAGATTTTTAAAAAAAACAACAACAACAACAACAACATGTAGGCTCGAAAGAAATCTGAGAGGGAAGCCGTCAAACTGAGAGGCTTCCCCCCCCCGCTGCGTATAATACAGTAATCTTCCTGGGGGAAGCCGAGGAGCGTGTTGGTTTCACTCTGCCAGTTCCTCTGCAGCTGTCTGTGATGAATCTGCAGCAGAAAGTCAGTGACTCATTCTTCCTTTGTTAAATATGACAACGCTAGACGCTATATATATTTAATTTTTTTCTTATCCCAGATTTTACAGCATTAAAAAAGATCACGACACACAAATCTCATCGGCTCATTAGATTTAACTGCAGGAACTTGTCTCATACATCAGGCTTCGCTTCAAGGTTGAGCTGATGCCGTGTTTATTAAAATTGTATTCCTTTTTTTTTATACCTGTTTTTAATTCAAATTGATAAATCTCCATACCTGTAGTTTGAATAACGTAGAAATCGTTTTTTTGCCACATTGTAGAGTCAGTGTTTCAACTAAATAAATCAACACACACACACACACGTGCACACACACAAACACACACAGAGGTAAGCCCTCAGATTCCATCACTGACGGCAAACCTGCCTGCCCCCCCTCCTCCTAGCAACCAGCACTGCTTAGCAACAGTTCGTCATACTGACACTGACTTGTCCTCCCCTTAGTATGCAAGTCTGTCTCTCTCTCTCTCTCTCTCTCTCTCTCTCTCTCTCTCTCTCTCTCTCTCTCTCTCTCTCTCTCTCTCTCTCTCTCTCTCTCTCTCTCTCTCTCTGTCTCTCTCTCTCTCACTCAACACGCACACACACACACTCACCTGGTTAGTTTTGAACGTGTTCAGTCGGCAGTGATACACACGCCATCTGAATCACATGTGAACGATGCCAGGAGGCTTGTCAGAGCACGTGCCTGCATTTTAAATAATTTTTCGTGAGGCTTGGAATGATTTTTTAAAGCCCGTTGAATCGTGGACCACAGCAGCCTTATTATCCGCCAGCGACACTGATACCAGTTTTAATGTCTTAATTTATTCATGTGAAAGTGTAGCAATAACAAATTATATTGTTTATGTTTGTATCTGTTTGATAGAAATGCTGTAAGCGTTAAATAAAGGTTTGTAGCCGAGAATTGTTTGAATATGAGTCAAATGTTCCTTTTTAGCTTCTTCTGTTTGTCACTTCAGATTTAAAGTTGAAACGCTCTGTGGTTTTGAATGACGCAGATTAATTATCTCAAGGTGTCTGACTGGTTGTCCAAGTGTTTTAGTGCAAGAGGTCCTGTGATGTAAAACAATGACATGTCCTCTAATTACTTTCAATAAGACAAATCATAGATTGTTGACAGTTCACCCTAATATATATATATATGAAATTCATATTCTCCAGTAAAACCAGATATAATAATATTAAAATGACATAAAATATCAAACGAAAAACAAAGAGTCGTTCTATGTGTTGTTTGCATGTTTCCTCTGTGTGGGTTTTCTCCGGCCTCCTCCCACAGTCCTCAGACATACCGCGTGACGTTAGCTTCATCGTAGACTGTAAATTGTGCGTAGGTGTGAGTGTGAATGATTGTTTGTCTCTATACGTCGATTCACTGGTGCCACATCCAGCCAATGTGAATAAGCCCTGGTGTGTAGCATGTATAAAATGTGAGCTATGCTGTTAATGCAGTCTGCAGCCTGTATAATCAGCTGTAGGTCTGTGTCTCAGAGACGCCTTTGTCCCGCACAGGGCTGCTCAACAAACCCACTGTTCTCTCCGCTGCTGTGGCCGAGGGGGTAGAGCGGTCGTCCTCTGACCACAAGGTTAGTTCGATCCCGGTCTTCCCCATCTGCATGCACACGTGTCCTTGAGCGAGATACTGAACCTCAAATTGACCCTCAGAGAGAAAAAGTGTTGCCCACAGATGCACTGTATGAAAAACTGTACTGTGAAGATTAAAGATCGATAAAAATACCGACCATTTCTCTCTCTCTCTCTCTCACACACACAAACACACACTCTGATACACACTGAACTCTGCTGCAGGCTTCCATATTTCTCTGTTACACTCACATACTCTCTGAGACATAAATCACGTAGAACTTGGCAGAAAATGGGGTTCTGTGAGCCGAGTGCTATGACTCACTGCTCTCCCCACACTTGTCCATTAGCTGAAGCTGCTACTCGCAACGGTTCTCGACAGGCGAGAACAACTTGCTCCGATTCGTCCTCGTGCCCGAGAACAAACAACTCTCGTTTCATTTGTTTCATTGTTTCATCTCATTTTCTCAAATTAAATCGATGAGAGGACATTTAAAGAACCATCCTTATGGTTTCTGTGTTTTAGCTCAATATGTGAAAGTCATACACACTTAAATTTGTGTACAATTCTATAGTATGATAAGGTTTTTATTTATTTTTTTCATCCTTACTACCAGGTTTGAATTTTTGGATTTATCATAGAAAAAGCTGAGAATTTAATTGTTCATGATATTGATAATGAGGTTATTGAGGTTATGTACAATTTTGTCAAGGTCATATTATCATTGGTACTGATATTTACTTTGGTTAGTTCAGCTACTCACAATGAAGACAAGTTGGAAGTTGCTTACATGTGTCCCTTAAATACTGTTTAAGGCCCTTTAGAGATCAATAATCAACGTGTAATATATGTTTGCAAATTTATTCTCTCTTATTGTACTGAAGCGGAATAAAACCATGTGAAGTCATGCATCAATATTCTGTGACTTCAACTGTCATAGGTTAACGATTGGAAACATGCAGAATATGCAGGAACTACTGGATTTCTGTTTGTGCACACGTTGAATATAGAGCACTGATCTGATTTAGACACGTCATCTGCTGCAGGAATCTAACCAGTGACCCGTGACGTCACCTGACGGACAGATCCGCATTTGTCCGTCACTGCCCCAGTGAATTTGCTCTGGTGAATATCAATCTTTTAATTTATCCATTTTCTTCCCTGCTTGTCCGAGCAGCCGGCTAAGCAGGGAGTTCCTGGCATCCCTCTTCCAGCTCCACAGAGGGATCCCGTGGCGTTCCCAGGGCAGATGGGAAATATAATCCCTCCAGTGAGGGATTATACTTGGTCTTCCCCGTGGGTCCCCGGCCATGAAGCCTCCAAAGTGAAGGTGCCTGGCATTTTAATGATTTTCAACAATATGAGGAGCAGAGGTGGTTTTGATAAATCTGTGAAAGGCTCCTATTGGCAGATTCCGTCAGCGAACCCATAAATCGGTCAGAGTGTAGAAGAAAGGGAAACACTCACTCAGGTCATCATGTCAGTCGCCCTCTGACACACACGTGTCTAACAGGAGGCAGGACAATGCATCCAGCTGGCAGAACAAAGCCTGGGGTCAGTTTTAATGAGCAGAGCTAATTACCACATGACTGTCCTGTCCGTCCACTCCCAGTGGACTGTTGTCCTTTAACAGGTTATACAACAGGAAGTACAGGCAGGAACCCCCCCCCCCCCCGACACACACGCAGGGACACACACAGACACACACAGACACACACAGAAACTCGTCACTGTAAACACGAGTGGGTAAGCAAGCACATCTGTATTTAGAGATCACCTTTCAAAAGCAGAAATGTGATTTGAAAGGTGCAAATAAAATCACACAATGATGAGCATGTTTATAAATAACTCAATTAAGAAAGAGCAAAACTTTGAAAAGAATAAAAAATGAGAGAAACAAAGGCCTCTGAGGAAAGTGAAACCTTCAGATGGAATTCAAAACACTCTCACCTCCATGTTAGCAGACGGGACATAAGTGGGATAAACTAAAAACCTATATTTCTGATAAGCTTGGTTTTAAATGGTTATTTGATCTTATTAAATGAGATGGAAAGTCATGATTGACATTTGAGACTGAGAACCAAATTACTTCAAAAAGGAAAGATGGTAGAGAAGAAAGAATATTGTTTAAATCCATTCCTTACTCTTCTGCTTTCCTTGTGAGAGGCCTATTCTAACTCATAGCGTGATAAACTGTTCCTCCTCGCTGCGGTCGGATAATTCCTGTTTCCTTCATATCAGCTGTTTTCATGTCTACAACAGTCGGACCATTCTGCAGTTGAATTCCTCCAGCGATCCCCAGACCTCACAAAACCACACAGACACACATCCACTCAGATAAACACACAATCCGACAATGCAGCAGCACGCGCTCGTGTTGCTTACTACAGTGTTTGTCTGTGCTCAGACAGGCAGGAAGGAAGGAGGCATTAGTCACCGAGGTGCCATCACGCACTGTTTCATTGTCTCATTCATCTTCCCTCTTGCTGCCGCTCAGGTTCACCGGGGGAACCCTCTGCATTAGAGCACGCTGCCGTCGAGCCGAGTACGTGAGGCAGAAAATGGGCCTGAACCTCCTGATGTAACTGTCTCAGACAGAAGTTGGAGAAGTGGTCAGTTCTGGTTGTCGGCTCGGTCGCTCAGCTCCACAGAATGTTTAATGAACCTCCTGGGACTTGTCGGGGAAGTTGACGGATGTGCGGCTGCGGCTCAGAATCTGTAGTCGTTTCCTCGGTTGTCAGCACTGATGGAATCAGTGAGGGAAAGTCCTCATGAGGGAATCTGACTAGAATTTTAAATGAAATACGGTTTGAAAACAAGGACGATTACGACTTACATTCATTTCTGAAATAAGAAGGGTTGAATATTTTCTTTCTACTTCTTTAAGCCATTCATTTGTTAGTGTTTATTTTGTTTAGTGATATATAAGTTGACTAAGAATCTCCAGCCATGCTGCTCTGTGAGTCACACAGTGGAGGAGACCGCCCTGAAGGACACGTCAGTTTACTGCTACTTGCTCTTATTGCAAAATTCTTCCTGGCATAAAGTACAGGGGAATATATTGATCAGTATTCCTTTAAATCCTGAAGTGAAATTATGATTTGTATGGGGGTTTTCCAAGGGGATATTTAATCCCCTAATGGCTCTTCTTTTTTATTTCTGTAATCCTTTTTGGTATGTATGAATTATCTCGCGTTTTCATAGCTGAGCTGTTTGTAATGTTGCTGATCAGCGTCTTTTTACAGAAAGAGAACATGGACATGTGGGTGTTTAGCCTCCAGGGTGAAAAAAACCAGATATCACACCGTTCTCTCGTTCCTTCTGAAAAAGCTGTAAGTATAGACTGATAACTGTAAAATAAATGTACTTGATTCAGAAAACATTACTTCAAACACTCATTTAATAAACAAACCAACAGAAGTGCTTCTTTTATTCCTCTTCAATGCTCGATCGTCACCGAGCTTCTGACACCCGAATAACTCATCGGCTCATTATGCACAGGCTATTTCAGGAGCATCTGTCATCAACGTGTGAGTCTCAATATAACTTTAACATTAAAAATCAAAAGTCGTTCCAGTTATGTTTCAATTGCACACGAGGGGAGATGGAGAGTAAACAGGGGAGTCAGATGAGTGGCTGTGAGAACAGTTGAGTAAACGCCTCCCTCCCTCGATGACATACTCTCACTCTGACTTACAAACACTCTGCACCACTCGTCCTCCTCTTCTGTCCCTCGCACCGTGTCCCGTGTGTTCGATCTCTTCTTCCGTGTGCGGCCATTCGTTTAAAACATCACGGAACAACACTTGAACTTTTTTTAGCCGCTCGGCCAGTGGCTCCATCTCCGGTGACGTCCACTTGGAGAGAGGAAGAGGTGGAAGGGGGAGGATGGATGGATGGAGGGAATGAGAGGAGGGGAGAGGAGGTCAGAGAAGAGGAAGAGGGAAGTTAAATGAAACGTTCAGCCACAGTCAGAATCTAAAGGATGACATTTAACTGTGTTTTCTGGGCTGATCTCATTAAGCAATGAATGGGAACTGCTAATTTCTTTAAGGTTAAACTGTTGCATATCCATAAATTGTTCTATATGAAGAATTTTGAAAATTCGTACAGACTTCCGCAGACACACAGCGAGCAGCTGAACCAGGCCACCATCCAGACCCGCTGCATTCTTCCCCCTGAACGGTGCCGTTTGCTCGGTGTCACAAAGCTCAGTGAACAGTATGTTTATCCTTGGCTGGCTTTCCAACACACTGAGATATAAACACAACAATAGCGGGTCTGTTTCCTTTACAGCTTTAGCCGTGCTCACATAGTTTGAATCAGGAGTTCAGGCCAATTCTCCGAAAGTCCCGCTCCCACTCCTGACCGTTATACACACAGTGATCCGCTCATTCATGCAAACTGATTGGTTCAGGTAACTCAAGAGCCGATTCCAGTTGGTATAGTTTTTGGTTAAAGTCTTGCATCACTTTCGTAGTGTGCTACAATGTCTGCAATCCACATTTTTTCTTTGATTCAAGCCGTTGATTTTTGGGCAATGAACTCAAAATCTTTAGTTTAGCTTTATTTATAAGTTAACAGCTATATTAAAACAGGGTGAAATGTTCTAATTGACGGTGGAGATCGACGGGCGTTCGCGGCTCCAGCCCCGATCGCCACTGCGCTGGCTCTGGTTCCAAATGCACAAAATGGCGGCGCTCGTATTTGGGGTTTTCCGGATAATGGGAGGAAGTGGAGACATATCGTCCATCTTCACGTTCAGTCTATGCTCTCACCCAATGATTAACTGGGATTGTCCACAGCCGCTCTGTGACCTTCATGGGATAAGAGGTGTATGTAGATATTGAATGGAATGATGGATGGCTAGATTGTATTTTACACATGATAAAGATATAGATATATATATATATGTATAAAAAACGTCCACTTATGCTTTTTCAATCATGGATAATGATAATGATAGGACTGAGGCTGATTGCTGTAGGAATCTGTTCGGCAGTGAATCATCACAATGGTTATAGAGTGTTGACTCGCTTCAATGCTTCATCCTTGAATCCTCCACGCTGTGTTTTTTTTCTTTCCTCAGAACTTCTCCCAGTGGGAGTGTAGGAAGGGAATGTTTGTCTTTGCACAATTAGAGAAGATAACAGTCGTTAGAACATCGGGAGTAACGACAAAACTCTCCGAGTCCCGACACCTCGACACGAGAGAGAAGACCGAAATCACATCTCAAGAAAGAGAAGAATGGATTCCGTGCCCGGCTGATGGACTGAGTGGGAGTTGCACTGTCAGTTCCAGCACTCACTCTCTCTCTCTCTCTCTCTCTCTCTTCTCTCTCTCTCTCTCTCTCTCTCTCTCTCTCTCTCTCTCTCTCTCTCTCTCGCTCTCTCTCTCTCTCTCTCCCCCGAGTGTCTTATCCGCCTCCTCCTGGGTTTAAATTGCTTCAGGATCTGAAGATGTTAAAAAAGCTATTAAAAGACTGCCCACTATAGTGTCCTTCCTGAATGTGATAAACAAAATGTACTTGAAGTGCAGAGCAGGATGGGTAATATAACAACTGATACACAGGACCCAGTATATCATCTAATGGTTCCTGGAAACCATTAAAGTGCAATGTTGAGATGAATGTGTGACAGACTGAGGGATGTTATTCATGGGAACTAATTTGAAGAAGGAGGCATTTCCCCCGAAGCGAGCACGAGGCCTATCTCCTATTAGTCGGAAATATTTGAAACGGATAAAAAAATAAAGTCCCTCAAACGATCCGTGGAGAATTTCTGTCTGGTTTCAAAAAATTACATAACATCCTGTATGTAACAGCTCAACTCTCCTGTAAATATTGTCCAAAAGTCGCTCTTTACCGAGGGCGGGTTATTTATAGATGGAGCGTTCAAGCAAAGGGCATCGCTTGCAGCATAAACAGATAATGGGTATCCATGGCAAAGTCAATGTGGATAATGCAGTGCACTTTAAAAAGGTCCAGTAAATGTGACTCAACCCTCACTTCTGGAACAGGATGATATTTCGTGGTCGGGAGTTATTATGGCAGAGAAGAGGACGTCAGTGCTGTTGGATTAAACGGAACAAGGAAGTGATTTTAAGTCGATGTGTCGTCGTGTTAACCTGTGACAGCAACGAGCGGTTTGACCTTTATTTACTGAGCAGGGGTGCCGACACTGGGGGAACACTGGGTCAGGGTCAGGCCCCCAAAACTAACCTTTAAATAAAAAGTAATACTGGAATAATTTACCAAAACACACATAGATTATTGCAGGAATCCTTTTAAAGTATTTGCAAGACACATAAAAGCTTTTTTCTTTTATTTTCCTTGGCATAGGTCAAAAACAATTTCCCTTCCATCACGATAATGTAAAAAATGGTTTGGTTTGTAACGTCACTGTGAGAGCAAACATGAAAAGAATGCTAACTCCAAATAATTAAAATTAACCTGAATAAAATGTCTAACAGATAGATTAGAACATTGATAACCTGTCTGATAAATATGAAACTATAACCACAACACAGCTAGCTTAGCTTAGCATGTGTTGCAAGCATGTGTTGTTGTCAATCTTCTCTCTGGGAAAGAAAGCATAAGATATCTGTCCATCCCCCCCCCCCCCCCCCCAGCACTGTATGTCTATGCTAAAATTGTACAATATGTATTTCTAATATAAATATGTATTAAAAATATGTTGCTTTATCACTGCGGTGAGAAGAAATCCACTCCGTCACAGTCCTTGTTTCAATCTCCTCGCTGAAGCTTGAAGTAAAGTTTTAAAATTGTCTAAACTCAACCAATGTTGCGACACAGTATTTAGTGTGATTCAGCCGAGTTGTGCTGTGGAAGAATGTTATCACACCTCGAGTCTCCACTTTCATTTGGTGCCACGAGCGGACACAGGGGGGGGGGGGGGGGGGGGGGATGTTTCAGTTGTGTTGTGTAACTTTAGCCATGTTGGCTGTCAAAAGTCAATTGACTCATGGCTACACACTCCCGCATGCACACACACACACACACACACACTCGCTCGCTCGGAGAGAGGAAATTCAATCACTTAAATGTGACCATGTCACATTAACAAGGACACTCCACTTCCTGTTGTTTCACCCCCACTCATCTCCCCCCCGTCAGTACCCTGATCACTGCTCAGCTGCCCTTCATGTTGTTTTCTGGGGAAACAGACTGAGCTGATGTCGTCCTGCAGAACGAGTTCAGTCTGGTTTCTCTTTTGCAGTTGCACGCTGTGCACGTACTGTTGTGCGTATCTGTGTGCGTGCACATGGTTTGTCTACACTTGTCGTCACCAGTCGTATGTGCTCGCTCGTTGCCAGAGTAACCACGGTTCCTTGCTCTGTCACCGTTTCCTCAAAGAAAAAAAAACATGACACACAGGAGTGACTGTGTGCATGTGTCTGCGTGTCTGCGTGTGTGCGTGTCTGTGTGTGTGTGTGTCTGTCTCAGCAACAGTCAAATATACCATTTTTGCATCCAGACTCACAGCTTCAGTGTAAAGATGACTAACAAACTGCATCCTGTGTGTGTTTGTGTACAGACGGAGAGGGTTTAAGTGTGTTTCCTGTCTGTAATCCCTCTGTCTGTTCTGCTTTTACCACACACACACAAACAGACACACAGACAGACACACAGACAAAACAAACATTATGCTTTAATCCTGTCTGCATTTGACCTGTCTTCAGAGTCATTCATAAACACTGTGAGGAGCTGAACCACTAATGAAAATCAATAAATAAAATAAAAACTACTAAAACTATGTTGTGTTTTATCTGAATTGATTGTATAACTGTCTGATCTACTTCTAAATCGTGTTAACAGTAACATTTACTATGATTGTTGTTGTCATTATGTTTACACTTTACAGAAATAGCCCATTTCCTTCATTTTTTTTTTAAAGCGTTTCCCTGCATTTGACACAGAACTGGTTTCCTCCCAGTCACAGCAAAGGCAGCTGGTCAACAAAAGTTAGCACAGAAATGAATTTGTTCCAGTGGACTGAGTCAATCTGTGAATATTTCCCACAGTAATGTTCAACTTTGCATTCACAGTGATGCTGTTGACCTATATTGCTTGAACCTGTCTCCACGGTGCTGACCTTTGGGTCCAGAATGAATTTCGGATGTTGCACCACCCACTTAAAACAAGAGAGGAGGTTTGCAGACACTCCGGAGACAGAGGTCAGGGGCGCAAATGTATTTTAAATGGATCTCGAGCTTGTTTTTGTCTTGTTTACGACTAGGTTGGCTAGCAACAAAATGCCACAAGAGGCTAATTTCACGTTAGATATGCAGAAAAGGGGCTTCTATCCAAACTCTGCACTAATTTCCCCGAAATTGGTGGAAGTTCTCTGAAAGCTTCTGAAAGACGTGTGAGAAATTGACAAAGTGGAGCAGTACCATAGGGAATCAGGAGGGGGCAGTGTAGCCAAGAATCTTTTGAAACAGAAGTTTCTCCTTTCATACGTAAATTAGTCTTAAGTGCCCAGAAAATAGATGGAAAGTCAGATGACTTTTGTGACTGAGTGGTGCTAGCATGCTAGCTACAAATAGGCGAATATGTTGTAGTTTGAAATCTAAAACAATCTCCATCCAGATGTGAGATGTAGCTTCATATCAGAAGTCATCTATGTCCGTACTAATAAACTGTAAAAAAACGCAGATCACAGGGCCGTTCAAGGACAAGTTAGCGATTAGTTTGACCACAGCTGTAACTAGTCCTGTGAGGTGCTCTTCATAATCAATCATCCAGAACCATTTTGTTAACAGACAGGCAGACGTAATCTGCTGTGCCAGAGTCTGCTGTGTCTGAATGTTAACTGTAAACTATCTACACTGCTGCTTAGCACTGTTTCATGTCTTCCAAATATGATGAGTGTTTACTTTCACCTTTCTCTGTGGCACCCGCGCTCTCAGTGATGCCCCCGGCACCGGCATGTGGACGTTACCCAGAACACCAAATATCTTTATATATATATGTATTTTAAAAACAAGTATTCTGGGCTTGTGCCCGGGCTCTGAGGCAGTATTTATGACAGGAAGGCACTTTTAGCTTCCTCCAGGCTGAGATCATGAATTCTCTCTTGTTCTCATTAAGTCAAACAATATTTGTATTAGCTGTGTAATTTGAAAAGCTTGAACGTTGTAGACTTAACAGAAGTGTCCGGACACACCCATGTCCCTGGGTTACGGATGAGATATGAATAGATTTGAATATGATCCAACTGGTTCATCCTGTGCTGCTTTGACTACTCAAAACACACAGTGAGATTTGACTGAGGAAGAAGTGTGTTTTCTTTGAGTGTGTGACAGAAAGATAGAAAAAGTTTACTTCAGGTTTTGGGTTAAAGTTAGCACAATATCATGTAGAAGCAATTTTCCATAACAAGCAGAGACGTCCTTTATGTGATGCTCATTTAGTTTAATAATTGTTTAATAAAAAAAATAGAGACCTCTCTCTCTCGTCTGTACACAAACTCTGTTTAAAGTCTAGATGCTGCTGCTACAAAGCCAACTTTAGCATTAACAGCTGTTTACTTATCTTTCGATTTCAGCATCCAATTTCTTTTTCCTTGCTACACCAAAGTTAGGCAACTTCAGTTTGTCTGTGCCAGTCTTTCCTAACTTCTGACGTTAGCGTGTTGTTTAGCCCATCCTGTAGTAGCGCTCTTTTATAACCTCTCGTCTTGTAAACACAGCAGTTAAGTGGCCAGTGACCATCACTACCACCTGCAAGAAACAACATTCACTAACAGAGAAAACCTCAGTATGACACCTTTAAACTACAACTTCAACATTACTTTTAACCCTCTTTTTCTATTATAGATAAGTAGTACTAATAAGTAGTAATACTAATAGTGGGCGTTGTCAGACGGGTTATCAGGGGAGTGTTTACACTCGGCTGAGCAGGAAGGAAGCAACTCAACGACCGAATAAAGAGATGAGTGGAAGTAAACAGGCAGTCAGGCACGTGGGTGCGTGCTGGCAGCTTCAGGATCGGTAGGTGAGCATGTGAGAGCTGGACAAGATGAAGGGCTTCAGTGCATTGACCCTGCATCTGTGTGTGTCTCTGTGTCTGTGTGTGTGTGTTGAAGGTTGAACCGCTGAATCGAGGATAAGCTGCTATTGACCTGTAGCTTTATTACTTATTAACCCAGACAGTCTCAACAAACGGCTCAGTGCAAACATGGCATCAACTCAAAACTCCCAAACTCCACTTTTTAAAATGTTGGCAGAAAAAACAAAGCTGTCATCTGCAGACACAGTTGGAAAAATGTAAAACACAAGAAATAGTTAAAATATTGCCCTGGAAATAAAATTAAAAGTATGAATCCAAACTGGATAACAAAAGCAATAAATCCAGGTTTACATGAATATATCCTAGGAATGTCAAATATGGTTATTGATTGTTTTTATATCACAAAAAGTAAAATACGGATCTTATAAGGACTCATTTCTTCATTGTAAGATATAAAACATGAGAAATGATATATCTGTGACAGCTCTTACCACGTCCTCTCATCCCTCACTCTATTTGTCTCTCTACCCTTTTGTTCAGCTTATTTTTCTCTCCTCTGTGTCCTTACAGCATCCCTGTGTCCTCCTTTTTATCTGCCATATAGTCATTCTTCTGTTTTAACTTTCTGTCTGTCTCTCTCTCCCTCTCTCTCTCTCTCTCTCTCTCTCTCGACGACACACTCACGTAAACACACGACAAACGACACAAACTCATTCATGAAAACGTAGCGGCACTCGGTCGGGGTTTAACCACTGGATTATGGGATTAGAGAGCGGGACAGATTTAGAGTGTGGATACACATGCCTCACAAACACACTCGCACACTCGTCCAACACACTCCTCTGCATGTGTGTTGTTGTTTTAAGATATTTTGCTGTTTTCACCACTTCTACTTGTGGACCACTGCTGCTTACACGCTACAATTACATTGAATATACTGCTCTGTTAAAGGAGTGTAGCTCGACATGTCACACGTGTGCTTTCTTACTGAGGGATTGTTGTTGTTGTTTACACAAGTTGACATTTGAGATAAATAACATGCTATTAGCATGTTGTGTAGTGACTCTAGACCAAAGCCATTGGGAGCAATTGGTGTAAGTGTTTAGCTCAAGGACACGTCACTGCAGCCATGTCCACCACTCCTGTGATTGACACCCTGCTGTCGTGGACTCCACGTCTCTGGACCCGTCTCGTCCTCAGCGGCCACTTCCCTGTTTTGCTTTTTATTTTAATTGCATGTTTTTTCACGTATTGTACAAATGGGTCTGACTCGATCAGGGGGCCTTCTGAAAGTTCATGTGTGCAATATTAATATTTCCTTTTAATTTCATGCCTATATAAAAATAGAGAGAGAGGATTGATTAGGGTGAGAGAGGTCAACAACAGAAGGAGTGGGGGATAGGGCGGGGGCGGGGGGGAATGGAGCGAGGAGGGAGAGATATTTACCATCTAGGACATGAGCGAACCCCTCTCTCTCTTTGACTCTCTCTCTCTCTTTCACGCTCAAGCGCTGTGTTGACGGATGACGACATGCGGGCGAGCGATGTGAGGATGGATGAAAGGATGACAGGGGAAAGCAGAGAGGGGGAAAAGGAGGGAGGGAGGGAGGGATGACATCAGTGCAGAGTCTCTCCCCAGCCAATCCACTCGCAGACCCCCACCCCCCGCCCCCCCTGCCTGCTGCCTCCGCCTCCCCACACCTCTCCCTTGTTGCTACGGCAGCAGCATCATCCCGCCTGTACGAGGCTTTGTTTGGGGTCGGCAGTAATGCAGAGTGGTGTGTGTGTGTGTGTGTGTGTGTGTGTGTGTGTGTGTGTGTGTGTGTGTGTGTGTGTGTGTGTGTGTGTGTGTGTGTGTGTGTGTGTTGTTGAAGGCTATGATCCATCATGAGATATCATCTTTCTTTTTTCTTAGACTCGATCATCACATCCCACCCGCCTGTGCTTCCTCTCATCACTCCATCCTCTTCCTTCCCCTGTCAACCACATCTCATCTCTAGAGGTTTGGCATTTGCTTACACGTCGAGAGATAGAATATACCCTTTCATTTTTTATTTTTTTTTTGCATATGCCAGACAGAAAGCACGACACACAAACACTCAAGTGCACACAAGTTCAAGCCGGCGGGAAACAAGCAGCTTCTGATCCCGATCGTCTGCCTCCAAGTGTCATTTCAACATGGCTGTCAGATCCCACTTGTTCTACATGAGTTATATCTTGGAGGAATCATTAAAAAAGCATTTGAGTTGAGCAGGAAGCCTCACAAACACAGGTCCTCGTGCACATGCATTGTTGTTCTATCCATCACCCATTCATAAATGCATCTGTGAACGATAGAATATAAAAAAATGATGTGTTTTTATGGTCTGTGTATCTGCAGGTCTCTCTCAGCTCCGCCTGTTTCTGCAGCCGCTCTGTTTTGGTTTCACTTCTCTCTATCCTCTCCTTACCATGGAAACCAGATCAACATGCAAATACCTGCGCACGCCCGCTGAGGCTGTGTGCGATAGAAGATGCAAATATCATATCCGCTTGTAGGTTTGCACGCCCACACACACACTCAGATGCACACTGATACCTACACATACATATGCAGATCTATGGACGTGTCAGTAGCAGACACGCCCACCTGCAGTCTAGTAGATCTCTCTCTGCACAAAGATACTGAAATCCTCCATCTCTAAGAAACAATGCATTTTCCCCATCAAGGATTAAAATTAATAGTAATCTTGGTCTTTATCTTTAACGACAAGTAAAATGTATGATTTTGAAGATGTGATATGACCTTAAAGCTGCATGGATTTATTTTTTGGCCAATACAAGACAGAGATACATTTCACTGTCTGATACATTACTATAGTTAAACGTTAGCATTCAATTTTTCAAATCCATTTATTTTATGTCCGTTTTATATGTATTAATTTATTGAATCCCACTGACATTTAGCTAGGCCGCTCCCTGGGTACAAAACCCAACTAACCCCTGGTGGTGGGTTTGAAGATCGCAGCGAGCCTGAATACACAATCGCCTACTTTTGTGTAAAGAGACGAAAAACTAAAAGCTGAAAGACTGAAAAAAGGAATTTAAAAGCTAAATTTGTAGTTTCATCATGTGAAATCAATCTTTTCTTGTTAAATATACTTTCATTCTCTTTTACCATGGACATATTCATTAATGAATGTTTAAACTCTTAATTAAAGGGACATTAAGATGTGAAATATGAGTAAAAAAACATGATATGACCTCATGTTTGTCCACATATAGATAAAACAAAGATACTGATAGTACATAACGTTTAATGCTTTAGTTCTGGTTTAGGAAAAGGTGTAATAAAAAAACCTTGCACTATTTTGTAAATGTGTACACTTACATCTATATATTAAATATAAACTACATATATGTATATACTATACTTTATTTCATTGCACCCGAGAGCAAGATATTTGAAACTTTAAGCTTATGCCTCTTTCTAAAGCCTTTATTCTATGATTACTTCCATCAATGATTTATGGAGTCTTCGCCTCACGAGGTCTCATCTTCATCACCTCCCGTTTTCAATGAGGTCTGTTTTTTTTTTTTTTATGAATGAACACCAGGGGAGGAGACGGGCCGGGCAACTGGACGCCTCCTGATTGGTCTTCCACCAGCTGACGTCACCTCCGGCGTGACGCGATGCAGCCGTTCATTTAGAAAAAAAACAAAAAACAGAAACATAAAAACTAAAAGCGAAGCGGAGTCCGGAGCAGAAACTCCTCAGTAGACACACGGAGCCGAGCTGTGCGGGAGCGTGCGTGATGAGCGGTGCGGTGACAGCTATGCGTAGATAGAAGGGATACACAAACACACACAGACACGCACACACAGAGAGAGAGAGAGATCACACAGCCGCAGCTGCCTGACACCATGGAGGACCTGTGCGAGATGGACGTGTCGGTGCTCAAGCGGCTCCTGAAGGACGACAGCGCCAAGTGCCTGCTGCTGGACTGCCGCTCGTTCCTCGCCTTCAGCGCGGGACACATCCGCGGCGCCGTCAACGCGCGCTGCAACACGATCGTGCGCCGCCGGGCGAAGGGCTCCGCGCTCAGCCTGGACCAGGTGCTGGCCGGGGACGAGGAGGTGCGCGGCCGCCTGCGCTCCGGCATGTTCTCCGCGGTGGTGCTGTACGACGAGAGGACGCCGGACGCGGACACGGTGAAGGAGGACAGCACCGTGGCGCTGGTGCTGCACGCGCTGTGCGGGGACCCGGCCGCCACGGACACGTACCTGCTCAAAGGTACATTTGGTTTATCTGTAGAAAAACAACAAAATGTTCATTAAATGTCCAGATTCAACCTGTGAATTTCAACCTGAAGGGTTTAATTCCAATGTTGTTGTTGTGCAGTGGGTTATTTTGGGATATTTCATAAAGAAAATGTCTAGAAATCATTATAATCAGACAGAAAACAAATTATAATGATTCACAAATACTTGGTTTCATTCATGGACACATCAATAATATTCTGAAACACCAAGCTACAATATAACTGTGATTTAAATATACGTGGGCTCTAATGTTGTTTAATTCTTCCTTTTGAATAAGCAAAAAAAATAACATTTATAATGAAAATAATAATAACAGCAGCAGCAGCTGTAACCCTGCTTGGAGGATTTTGATGTTTATGTTATAGCTTTATTCTTAAATGGAGTCTTTAAAGAACAGAGATATTACAAATAGTAAAACATTTGACAGCTTTGCTTCTATTATATTTTATTCAGTATTTTTTCACCAACATAATCAATATTGTGTTATTGACTGATTATTGTTTTTGTGAAGCAGATATTTAAATATCCTGCGGTCGGTGCCTGCTCTATTTTTTATGCATGTTTTTCTTTTACAAATCCCACACTCACTCAGTCACAAAACACACACACACACACACACACACACAGCCCAGTGCCTCTGTGCTGAGTGAATGAGGTAATGCTGATGCATGGAAGCCACTTCTAACCGGAGGGGACTCACAGGACACACACTGGTCCTTCTAGAAAGCGTCCAGCTCCAGTAAATAACCGACGGGAACCAGTAAAATCTGAAATAAGCCCTGGATGTTTTTTTTCCTCTCACCACCGGACTATATTTAGACTGCAGGGAATCTGAGAGAGCAAAGCTGCTGCGAGCTGTGGCGCATTCGTTTTCTTGTGCATCCTAATGACGCAGGCGCCTTGAAGCACGGGAGGACATGTGTGTAGCTCAGAAAGATGACATAGCCACGGTTAATCTGGTTTGATCCCCCGAGGTGCTGGGAGCACTGGTCAGCCTGCAGATGAATATGTATTTAAAAAAAAAAAAGAAGCAAAGGGATGATGAAATTGTTTCCACAGAACAGAGTAGGTCAGAGGTGGGTTGAATGGACTGTGTGTGGGATGCAGGGGAGAGAATCCTGGTGCAGATGTGGGAATGTTCATGTGGGTCAAAGCCTCTTTTGTCGTGTGTTTTTATGTTTTGACACCACAAATAGGAAATGTATGTTTCTATAATGTCCCTGCAGCGTCTGTCTGTGGTCAATTTATTCATTCATCTCATCCTAAATATCTTTATCTTTCTTTTTCCAGGCGGATACGACCGGTTTTTCTCAGAATACCCAGAGTTTTGTCTAAAGACCAAATCCCTACCGTCCCTCAGCAGCCAGTCCAGCGTGGACTCGTCCTGCTCGTCCTGTGGGACGCCGCATCACGACCAGGTAAAGAGAAACACAACGTGCACAACAACCCGGACTCACACACTCTTTTCACCCATGATTGTTTGTTCTGGTGTCAAACTGATGTAGGTCTTCGTCTGAGGGAATGCAGCCGGTTGTTAAAACTGCAAACAATGAGTGTTTAAGAATAACTACCACAGTCTTGAATTGTCTCAATTAGACTAAAATAATCAAGTTTTTATAATATTTAACAGAAAAGCTAGAAAATATTAGGATTTTTTTCATTATTTTAGTTTAGCCTGATCCAAAAATTGAATTATCGACTATTTCTGTCTTTTTATCCTGTAAAACATGCTTGAGTTTTTTGTTTGCTTCTCAACCGTTCACTTTCATAAGACCTCAAGTCTCATCAGTCCCTCGGCCAAATGATTAAATTCATCATTTTGTCCGATGGCGTTTCACCTCCGCTTCACCTCTCCTGTCACTTCCTGTGACCTCGGTGGCCTCGCTCTGCTGCCGAGTGATCTGCTGCTCGAGCCGGCAGTATATTTTTTTTACGCAATGCTCAAAGTCACATGCGGGTTTCGGGGGTTTAATTCCCGGCGGAATGCACGAGGAGCGAGTCGAGGACAAGCCGCTCTTTGTTTGTTGTTCTTTGAAGGAAAAAAAACAAGTCTGGTTGGTCTCGGCCGCGCTGTCAGGTGGAGTTTTAATTGGAGGCATTAGTTCCTGCTGGAGTATTGATACGATGGAGTGGGTTTAAAAAAAGAAAGTAGGCTCTCTTGTATTTTTCCCTCTCGCCCCCCCTCCCCCCCTCTCTTCACATTACACCTCTTAGCGGTATCGATCATTTCCTGCCGCTGTGTCAGTGGCGAGGTCGTCAGCGGCCGGGACATAAACAGAGAACAGCCCTCGTCGATAGGCCTCACTACCGGTATAGACCGGCAGCGGCCTGACCTCTCAGACCCGGTGAGAGGAAAAACGATACTCAGTCCCCGAATATGATTAGAGATCTGGTTCACACACGCAGAAGTACATCGCTTCGTGGGATATATTTGATATATATATATTTATTTGTATATCATTATCAGGCTCCACTCCTCCAAATATGGTCCCTTGTTTGTTTTTTAAAAGAACAAGATGGTGATGACAGTGATGATGATGAGGACGGTCTTGGGGTTAAATTACTATTTTTAACCGAAAAACTGCCAAACCCAGAAGGCTAAACACGTACTCACATTTCTCCACGCTCGTCCAGACGCTTCCTTTTTCTATTATGAGCGCGTGTAACAATCCGTCATGTACTTGATGTACTAGGTCATAGCACCAGGCCCGAGGGACTTACTGGGAAAATGTTGCACTGGGGCTTAGTTTTCTCAGAAAAGACCAGTTCTCGCACAGTTTCCTTCTGAATACATGGAGTTGATGGAGTGAAACCATCAAGTTAAATAACACAACCCAGGAAAAAACACACAATGCTGCTATTTCCCGTTGAGCTCTGTGACTGGAGCGTGTCCTCGCCGGTCACCTGATCAGCTGCAGAGGGTCGTGCTCTCCTAGGTGGAAACAACTCGGCCTCGAGATGAAGACCAACAAAGTAAATGGCCCGAATCAAATGACTCTGCATTAATTAGGCAGATAATAAGCCCCCCCCGTCTGATGAGGAGTGCGGGTAACGTGATTAACAGAGTATTTAAGGGAGGTCATGCTCGCGCTGGAGTCATCCGGCCTCGGCTGCTGCTGCTCGCCGACACACTGAACCCTTTGTCTCATCGTGTGAGCCGCTTTTTCATTTCAGCACATTTCCGCTGGCTCTCTTAACGAGACTGACTCAATTAAGCAATAAAAGACATAATTCATGAATTAATCATGGCCCCTCCCATCTGTCCTCTGTCCAGGCCGGCCCGGTGGAGATCCTCCCGTTCCTCTACCTCGGCAGCGCCCTCCACGCCTCGAAGAAGGAGGTCCTGGACGCCATCGGCATCTCCGCCCTGCTCAACGTGTCCGCCGACTGTCCCAACCACTTTGAGGGGGCGTACCAGTACAAGTGCATCCCAGTGCAGGACAACCATAAAGAGGACATCAGCTGCTGGTTCCTGGAGGCCATCGAGTTCATAGGTCAGTGGGTTTACGGGTGGGGGTTGTTTTCAGGTCACGTGACTTCCAGGTCATGTTACGTTCAAGCTGTTTTTAGGTTTTGTACAAACGATATGTTTTTCTATGTTTGAAAATTAGCCCGATTTCACCAAAACTACTGAACTGATTTCAAAGACATTTTGTGGATGGGTCAGATATTAACTTTAAGATATGAAACTTAATTTTAAATTAATTTACATTAAAAAGCACCAAATTCTGAAATTTTCAGACTGATGCATCAAATATTTTTTTCCTTGAAATTTCACTGTAGATATTCAAAGTTGCAGATTAATTTTCTTTCAACCGACAAATCACAGATCTAAATGTTCAATATATAATAATCCAATCACCTGTCAATCAGACAGTGTGGGCTGTTCCGTGCTGTCCTCTCCTCCCCCCTGGATGTTCTTGCGTCTGTGTTCCAGCCCCTGTGGCTCGTCTTCGTCTTAACGTTCCTCTTCCTCTATTTAATCTCAAACTGACCAGAAATGCAAAAGCGTTTTTTCTTCTCGTCTGGAGCTCGACAATTTATTCCCGGAGAGGAGCTTTCAGAGAAGAGCCGTGGAAAAGCTCTCAGGCCGGTGATGACAAATCAGACTTATTATTATTTTCCGAGTAGCAACTCGCTTCTCAGCAGACTTCAGAGAGATACAGAACCAAACAGAGGAACCTACCAGATTCTAATGAATTAAAAAAGGATAAAAAATATTCCAATCAATAATTTCTTTGCAGCATGTTCTCAGAAATGTTTTGCAAGTGTGAGCTTTGCTTTTGCTTCGTATATCCGTATATCCGTGTGTGTGTAGACGTGTGTGCGGTTTCCGGGCTGAGTGCGTACTCTGGTTAGTGTGTGTGTGTGTCTGTGTGTGTGTGTGTGTGTGTGTGTGGGTGTGGGTACTGGTATGCGTCAAAGTTAGCTGCTGTGGGACCAGAGTCTGACTCATCCGCTGTTACCGGGTTGTGGTGGTGTAGTCACCTGAGATCAGCGTGTGTATGAGAGAGAGAGAGAGATGAGTGAGAGAGAGAGAGAGATGAGTGAGAGAGAGATGAGTGAGAGGCATCTGAAAAACACATCCACGTACAAAGAGAGTGAGCGATTGCTAGGGGGGGGGGTGTCTGTCGCCCATCAAGCATCTGTGCTTTCAGAGAAATGGCAGCAGACATTCTTCGGCCTCGTAGAATTCTGCTCGTGTGCAAGAGACGCTCATGTACTCGAGTGTATTCAAAGCTGTGATATTATATTTAATGAAGCGGCGGTTGTTGAAAATTAAATTAAAGCCATCAACATGGAAATAGAAAGCAATCAAAGAAGTTCCTCCATTATCTCCTTGGAGCTGGCGGATTCTAATTCCCCGCAGTGGGCCACACGTGCTCCAGGACATTAGCAGCAGCGTCCGACTCATTATCCGAGCCGAGGATGCTCAGAACATTTAGTTACTGTAAACGCTTTCATCAAACCATTAACTAAATCTGGTTACTCACACTAACAAAGTGTGTGTGTGTGTGTGTGTGTGTCTGAAAGAGGCAGAGACGTAAATAGGACATGAGGAGGAAGTGTGAAAGACGGGGCCTGCTGCTGATTTCTTTTTTGCACATGTCTCAGTTTAATGTGATTTGCTGCGTTCTCACTTTGTGGTTAGTTCACTGATCTGAGTGTGAGAGAGAGGAAGGAGGGAAGGAGAGGGTGGAGGAGAGGAAGTGGTGAGTGTCTGAGGCAAAACATCGAATGTGTTAAGAAGAACTTTCATGGCTCCACTTTTTTATATATGGGCCCAAATCGTAAATATCTTTCCTTAACATGTCACATTTTTTTAAATCAAGAATTATTCCCTGAAAAAATGTAATTTACCAATTTACTTCGAAATGTCAAAGAAAGTGAAAAATAAAAGTTCTGCGTCTGGATCCAGGGCAAAACCTAATTTTTTCTTGGCCCGATGTTTCATCCTTCCCAAAAGTTTCGTGGAAATCTGTTCAGTTGTTTTTCTGTAATTCAGCTGATGGAAAATAAAACAAGCTGTGAAAACCCTGGGGTCTTACCACAAACAAAAAAAGATATAATTCAAATGATGGTTGGATATTCGGAGGTTGTTTTAATGTTATTCTCTTAAAGAATTGTAATGATCATGGAAACATCTGACCTTTGACCTCCCTCTCTCCTCAGACTCCGTGCGGGACTCCAGTGGGCGAGTGCTGATCCACTGTCAGGCGGGCATCTCCCGCTCCGCCACCATCTGCCTGGCCTACCTGATGAAGAGGAAGCGCGTGCGTCTGGACGAAGCCTTCGAGTTCGTGCGCCGGCGCCGCAGCATCATCTCGCCCAACTTCAGCTTCATGGGCCAGCTGCTGCAGTTCGAGTCCCAGCTGCTCGCCACCTCCTGTGCCGCCGAGGCGGCCGCCACGTCGAGCCCGCTCCTCGGACCCAAGTCGTCCACGGCCGTCACCTCCACCGCTGCTACGCCCACGTCGCCCTTCATCTTCAACTTCCCCGTGTCCGTGGTGAACCCCGCCTACCTGCACCACAGCCCGCTCACGACCTCGCCCGGCTACTGATGGACAGCTGATCGCAACCGCCGCACACCCCCCCCCCCCCTCCCACAGACTATCTGAGCACAAACTGGGCTGGTATTGGCTGAGAGAGCTGACAGTCTCACTGGCCGCTGCAGTACGTACATGCTTCCAGGGGCGGGGGGGTGAGGGGTGAGAAGTGTCACGGTGCCTGAGTCAAAACTCACAAAGACTGAAAGACAGAACTTTTGTAACGTTCAGAAACCAGCCGACGCTCCGTCCGCCTCAACACGACACGTCTTCACACACTGACCAATCAGGGACTCGGCTTTTTAACGCTGGCCTCAGTGACGGGGTTCGGACGGGGGGTTGGACTGAGGCGTCCTCTTCCTCCACAACAACAACAACAACAACAACAACACGACAACACGCACAGAGACACACTGACGCACACACACCCTCACACCGAGAGGCAGCTGAACACTCTTTCTCCCTCTCTCTGACTCACACACACACACACACACACACAGACACAGACACACACACACCTTCATGACTACCAAGTGAATAAGCTCAGTATGAAGGCAGGCTGTGTTGCTATGGAGACGACATGTCTTCAGGAGAGGAGACGGACACAGGACGGAAGGACACAGGAAGGAAGGAGGGATTTGAAGCCCCCGCTCCTTCCCGTCCTGAGGCTGTCCCTCCTGTCGCCAGGACAAAAAAGAGATGGACGGAAAAACCAGGGCAGGGGACGTTGATAGAAAGCAGGAGGCTCCTCAGTGACAGGTGCTCTGCCGGCAATCCAACCGGAGCTTCCTGTCTTTCATACCTCCTCTTCCTCCTCCTCTCCCCCCCCCCCATCACCGCCTGTCATCTCCCATTCATCCTTTTATAATCCTCCCTCCTCCTCCTCCTCCTCCTCATCACCTCTCCCTCTCATCCTCGCCGCCTCTCCTCCGCTCTTCATCTTCGTCTTCACTGAAGAGGGTAAATAAATACAAACAAGATGCCAAATAAAGGCCGGGGCCCCTTGTAAATGGACTGGGAAACCCCTCCGCAGGCACCTCCTAGGAAACTCCCCTTTTTTTTCTACATCGCATAAACATTAGTTTTGAATGAAAGGGCTGAAAGGACAAAAGGTCACGAGGAGATGAGTCGTGACTGACACGTTCTCATCCATTTACCAGAGCACATTGACCCTGGACGTCTCTTAAAGGAGGAAGCTGGTGGCTTTGTATATTTAAACTCGTTATAAATCACCTATTTATTACTGATCATCGTTTTCCAAAACATACGAAACACCCAAAGCAGTGATTTCAGTTCCTCTAGCGACTCTATTTTTTGGATGCTTTGGAAAATGGGTTTTTGATAATGAGCTAAAATGTGCACCACCAGAAACGGCTCCTTTTTAAGATGTTTGTGCCTTGTACATAAAGGTGTTCTATGGATTTAGGCGTCCCTGGATCTGCCCGGGACATTCTTTTTTTTAGATCGCTGAATGTTAGTCACAAGAATAATCGGTTGAGGCTCTGATTCCCTCCACAGAGCAGAAAGCTTCCCTCCTCATCCTCACACACACACAGAATAAACTGTAGACGCTAAAGGAAAATCACGAGGATTAGACGGAATCGGCATTCGTGAAGAACTCAGGTTACTTTCAAACACGGTACAGAAACAGTCCTGCAAACATTATGGGTTCCAAATCATTAAAAACAGAAATGCTGAGATTTTTAACTTGAGAAAATGAGATTGCAATACTTCTACACACTTTATCTTTTAATGTTAGTGTGTTGCCTCACGAAACAAGTTCGACAATGATTTTAAGCTTTGACCTTTGAGGCTCAATAACAGAAACCGTTTATCTTATTAATTGTGTAAAGACGACATATAGACTGGAAAACAAAGATGGATGACGTGTTTCCACTTCCTCCCACTATCCAGAAATGAAGCCAAAGTGTCGCTGTTACCTAACGCCGCCATCTTGCTCATTTTGGAGCCGGATTCTGAGTAGTGGCGTTCAGGGGCTCGACCAATCGGGTAACCAGCCACCAGGGGGCGATATACATATATTTAAGGCTTCACTTTTAGGGAGCTGTCACGTCGTCCAACTTTATAAACAGTTTGTGGTTTAAACAAAACAGTCCAGCAGCCATGTCCCTTCTCCAGTGTCCTCAGTGGTCTCCATAGCACTCTGACAGCGGAGACGTTTCACGACGTCGTTCTTCGACTTCAGGTCAAATCTTCACGACGCCACAGATCGAGACGATGTTTGTACTTCTCCTGCTTTTCGTACCAGGCTGAGCTCTGCGCTCTGTACTAGACATCCAAAGGCACAAAGTCCCACCGCGGTTACTTTTATACCCGAGTCCTGATGTATGCACAAAACACACACACATACAAACACACAACACAAACAGGGTTTCAAAGAAAACCAAACCGTTCTTTTCTGTTTTTGAAGATTGTCGGCACCTATCTCTGTAGCACTTTGAAGTGACGCAATACTGTATTTATAATTTAAGAGTGATTTACACATCATGGTGATGTTAGGCTGACTAGACTTTGCATAAAGACATTGTCCTCGTAGAGAGAGAAGAGAGAAGAGAGCCAATCAGTGAAAAACGCAATACTTTGTACACATGCGTGTGGTCTGTCCACGTCCGTCTGTCTCTCTGTGTGAGTCTGTCTGTTCACCCATCATGGCAATATCAATCCTCCGCTCGGACATTTCTATATAAAAGAAGAACTTTCCCTCGATTTTATTGTGGAATGAATGATCTGTGCATTTATTTATTACTGAAGATCCACTGTGGAATAAACAATGTTCTTAATTAAGTCATGTGTTTCTTCTTTGTGTGGAAAAGGGTAAATAAACAAACATAATATTACACAGGTTTTCTGTAAGGGTTTATATTCATATGAACTTCAGGATCATAAGTAATGAATCACCTCACCGCAACAACCTTGCATCATAGTTGACATTCTGGGTGATGTAGGATTTAGAAAAACAATTTTGACTTCATACGTTGTGAAAGGTTCTTTTTTTTCTACTTTAAATCACAATCATTTACTAAACTATTTAATTAATTTGTCTAAGTGTAGATGAAGCAGGTTCAGTGAATGTGGGTTCAAGGAAAAGACCGAAAAACTCAGAATTACTCATCTAAACACAGCTTGATGAAATAAGTGTTAATAGCGTTAATAAGTAATAATAATAAATAATAGTGTTAGAGCACAGAGTTTTTCTTTTATGCTCATGTCCAGTCTAAGGTAATTCAATATAATATCATTAGGAAAGTGACTGCATTTGCTAAACTTGTGTTCCTCATGGATTTGAAAAAAGAAGGCATTATAGTATATATTTATGTTAATATATAAAAGGCTGTGAGCATTTAATACGATCATTAAATAGTTTAAAAACAATTCTTTTCAAACTCAAGTCCTTTAAAATTAGATTTAAAACATTAGTCGGGGAAACTGTGATTTAAAATCATCCTTTGCGACAGAAAGCAAGAGTAGGCCTGCAGCACCACCCAGCGGTGAGAACATGTACTTGTTCTCAAGAGGTCTGTTTCATGCAAATTTATCATAGTTTAAAAACACATAGAAATATCAGAATTAATCTTCTTCCAACCTAGACAGTGATAGAAATCTGATGAATCCACATGTAAAAACTTAAACTGCTGTTTACTGTGTCATCCTAAAATATAAACTCTAGAGCAACAGGGTTATTTGTGTCTCAAGCAGGTGCTTAAAGAGTTTAACAATATTGATCTATTATTAGATAAAAAGCAAATTAATAAAACAGACTTCTCAGGTTGACATCAATTTTGATAAGACTCAGTGAAGACAAGTAACTCCTAACTTACTCATCTATTGTTCACCATCAGCTGTGGGCGATAATCCAATATGGTGGGTTCCAGTATCTTTAATAGTCTGACATCAGAGCAGAACCCTAATCGCAACCCTACCCCCCCCCCCCGCCCTACCACCTTCAGAGGAAAAGTTATTCAAGGATATCTCCTTCGCCTATGTGCTATTGACCCTAGCCCCGACCCTAACCCTAATGGCAACCCTAACCTTAACCCCAACCACGACCCCAACCCCCCTTAGTTAAGTGCCAGTATCAGACTTTACTCTTATTGCTTGTGATAACATTTCAGTGTTAAACCGTTTGAGCTAAACTTGAACTCCTCCCTCAGAACAGCTGCCTCCACACCGGCCCTGCTTGATGATCCTGTTTTATCACCATCTTAATTAACCATCCAGATGAGTGTCTGCCCTGATGAAGCACGGAGCTTCTCTCTTTTTAAATCGGCCGAGCTGCAGAACAATTTCACCCTCGTGGTCGTTTATCTCTTTGCACAAACAGAAAATCAATGCAGCGCTGCAGGAAACAGGTTGAAGTGGAGTGTGGAGACAGTTACTGCCTCAATTATGTCAGAGGAGAAGATCGATCTGCTCGTGTGGAGCTGAATCCTCTCGTTCAGTCTGAAAGGTCCAGTCATCAGAACGTGTGGTGGTTTGAAGGTGAATTAGTGAAGTGGAAGTTCAAGCTACAACAAAGAGAAGCTGAACCTTATCTAATATAACAGTCCTGCAACACATCCACAACTTTACTCTCCTAATGTTATAACGTTGTCTGATTAAATTACAACTTTATTCCCTTATTAGAAATTTTTACTCATTAAATTACAATTCTACAATAAAATATTCTTGTGTTATTATGAAATTATAATCATATTACAACTTTATTTTTTTTAAATCATGATTTTCTTTTCAATGACTTTATTCTCTTTAGTATTGTGGCATTAACCCGTTTTTCCCCGATATCGCTCCAATACGCTTGTTATAATAAATTTATAACCAACGCAAATACATTTACAGAATTTAGTATAAGATAATACTGAATCTGAAATTGTCTCTGTGCTTTGACAAATCCAAAAACCAGTTGATCTACATGCTGCCAGTAAGCTGAAGACGTTCAGCTGAAGTAAAACACAGACGCCACTTCAAGTTCTTTTATTAAGGATTTTCGTCTGTACAAGAGTTTCTGTTTTTAAGAGTTCGCTGGTCGGGCAGCTCTGTGCAACCGTCTGTACAACAGCGGGTCAAACAAAACCCATGAGAAAATGTGGGCATCAAACTTGTGGCTTTTGGTAGAAGGCAGGTCGGAACGTGAGCGATGGATCGATCCAACACGCACTCACTCTCTTACAATCCCTATTTACAAAGATGGCCGCCTGGCTCTCGGTAGATGAGCAGAGACCGGCGAGAAAAAAAACACAAAATTCAAATATTTATCGTCACATAAAAAAAAAAGTCTTTGAAAAGTCTTTCAAAGAAGAAGAAAAAAAGAAACATAAACTGGAAATTGTCCATAAAAGACCCGTTAATGGGCCCATCTGGAGTTAGTGTATGTACAGTCTCATTTAAAACAACATAAATCAAACGGGGCCGTCGACCTCTGAAGGGGTCACGACATAAACGCCTTCATCTGAAACTTCTTTCACAGATCCAGAGGCGACCTGGGGGAAATGTTAGATTCTCCCTTCGAGTGAAAGAAAGTTTTTAAAACCCTGATCAGAGTTTTGTAAATTGAGATTAAACAGTGTGTGAAATGTCAGATCAAACCTCCTTTACACGGGGATTAGTATATGTACACTGTTTGTGTCCCAGTGCTGCAGCGCTTACAATATCATTTCAAGCTTATTAGTTTTTCTCATTCCTGCTGTAGTCATCACTTGTTCCGTCACTTTGTTCATTTCGTTTTTCTGTTTCAATTAATTTCCTTTTTCCACTTCCTCCCCCTCGATGAATCGCATTATAACTTGTTGACACGTGAAGCTGCAGAAGTCGTTTCTCTTATCATTCATTGCTGTTGGGGATGAACTGTTGATATCCAACATGTGGGCCGGAAGGAAAAAAGCTGATGTTAAAACGTCAAAGTTTAAAAAGTAGATTGATTTAAAAAAAGGTTTAGTTAATTTGTCCGAGCGTTAGCGGGAAACAAAGAGTTTAAGCTCCGAGTTCTAACGAGGGTTTGATTTGAGTTTGTTTCAGGCTCAGACCGACGTCATCTTCACCTTCGGCCTGAAAGTGCAAATCAGCTGGAATCTGAGGCCGAGCGGCAGAAACTGTAAAAGCAGAATTAAAAGGAAATCAAACGTCAGAGCAGCTTGTGTCGGTCGAGAGTCTGATATTAGTTTTGTGTTCAAATTAAAAACCCAGACTCACGCTGCTCGTCAGATATAGAATAAAAACGAGGTTTCTTTCTGCTACCGTTCGATTCGGGGTAAACTCCGTCGTGAGTTTCCAAACGAGTTCAAGGCAAAGTTCAAAAGACATGTAAGGCCACTTTCATTTATCCATTCCCCGTCGTTTGAAGGAATTCGAGACCTTTGACTCGCTCTGACTCTATCGACCTGAAGGAAATGAAAATCGCGCGTGGTCCCGTGTAACGTACAGTGTCGTTAAGATACAAACAATACAGATAAATAATAAAACCATCAACAGATAAACATGGTCAGAGTCATTAAGTAAAAAGGTCAAACTTACAGTACGTATAGTGTGAGGAGTTAGCTCATCTCGTTTTCCATGAATCCGTTATTTACAACTTCAGATAATCTCTGGTTATGTAAAAAATATTGGTGACAGATCTCACTTCACATGTTTCTTAATGTTTGAGGAGTGTAACACAATAAAGACAAAGAAAAAACACACAAATAACGAGTACCGTGTGGAAATTGACCTCAACATAAATGCCTTCCCTAAAAAAAAACTCCACTGGCTGTACTAAATACTGCGGGCCCACAGTTCTCCTGTGCCACCACTGGGCGGCGCTGAGAGTCCCAGGTAGAGAGGAGAGGCAGCAGGTTCATGTAAACAACAACAACATCAACAGACGTTAGAACACATGAAGCAGGAGAGAATGTTGAAGCAGCACGAGACCATTTTCAGATCCAAACTCTGAGGAGCCGAACTTTGTAAATAATGTTCGGTAAGTAACTGTAAAACCAAAGCGCTCCCTCCTGAGGAGTGATGGTCACTTTCTCTCCGGGGCTCGTGGATCTGTAAATCTGTTAAAGAGGAGATGTGCATGTTTGCGTCTGTAGTTAGAACAGTGTCACGATCTGGTCCCTTGTGGTCGAGCCGGGGTTTGTTCTACGAAGCAGGATGTGTGGTTCTCGAGGTAACTTCAGGTTTTTACTCTGGTCTAGAATCCACCTTTGTTATACACGTTGTGCGACTTGTGTTCTTACATCATCCAAAACGACTTTTGACTTTAACTGCCTCGTCTCTTTACTCTCGACTTCCCCTGTCTCTGCTTTAACTTAACTTTTTCCTTTCCACTGTGTCTTTTTCTCTCTCGTAACAGATCCTGATTATTCTTTTGCCGTTTATTGTGTAACATGATTAAAACTTTACTACTTTGACCTCATCTGTGAACATGATTTGCTCCAGAGTCACGACAGGTCAATTTAAATCAGTATAATTAGCTCCATCATCGAACTAAAATCTTTCGTTATAGTTTAAATTGAGACCAGAGTGGCCTGAAATGACGTGTTATACATTTCATAATAAAACGAGGTAAATCACAGTGATAACTTTCGATGCAACCGGTTATGAACTATGTGGAACTTGCTTCGTAGGACACGCCCCTGGTTCTGGATCAAGAAGTTTGGTCTTTTCTTTTTTAAACTGAGCTAAATACAAGCAGCAACCGCCACGTTAATATGAAACTAAGAAAAGAAATAAACTTTGAAAATGTATATCTATATTTTCAAGCAAATTAAAACATTTTGCTCCATTAAGGAGAACTTAAGGCAGATTGACAGGTGTCAGGTGGGACACACTGGTTGCTGCTCGCTCGTGTGGAAGTAATGCCCGTGTTCCTCCTCAGTGTGTGTGTGTGTTTGTGTGTGTGTCTGTGTGTGTGTGAGTGCAGGAGATGGTCCTGGTAGTGAAGTGCATTTGAGACTCGACAGACAAACACTGAGGTCTCCAGTTTGCTGTCTGCTTATTGACTTCTGGGCGTCTGTCCACAGTAAATCTCTTTTCCTCCCCCAGGCTCACGCTCATTGCATCGTTCACTCCGTGTTTAGAGTGGGGGGGGGCGATGTGAGCGAGTGTCTCTTGTGCACATGAGCCCCGGTGGTTAGAAAAATAAAAAAAAAATGCGAGGAGCCGGCGAGGAGCTTCTCTTCTCTCAGCACAACGATCTCTGTTTGTGGAAGTGGCCTCGAGGTGTTGTTTCGTTGCGGTGGATGACGCACAAAAGCCGAAAGAGGACACGGTAACAACACAACACATTTAGAAACGGGGGGGGTTCGAATATGTGGAGTGTTGCAAAGGAGCAAAACCAGAGATCTAGATTTTGCTTTGGGACTGTGTCCTGTTGTAATCGCTCTCTTTAATTGTTTATAGGATCGAGCCACCGGGCGACAAATTAAAAAATTTGCTCACTGGTACATTTCCAGAGGCATTGATCGAACCATTTGCATTTTCTCCTGCAAGATTAGATCCAATTAATTACAGAACGTGATGGATTTTTTTTGCCGTCAGCTTGACTGTGCATGTTTCATATCGCCTAACTCAGAGACTGCCTCCTCATCCTCTTTGTCCTTCCTCCGTCTTGACAAGTGCACGTCTGTTTTCTGAGGATCGTCCCCCTGGTCCGACGCTCGCCCACGTCCAGTTCAGCTCGGGAGACTTTCAAACGCCTGCTAGTTCAGTTCTAGTCCCGTGAGAACGAGCGTTTAGTCCACTGCCCTCTGGCGTCTCTGGATCCAGCTGCCACTGGGTCTTAGGACTTCTGCTCCGCTGTGGCAGAAGGCGTGGCCGGACTCTCTGGCTTCACGATCTGGTAGGTGATCAAGTACTCCGGGTACGCCTGGAAAACACAACGTCAGAGTTATTATGAGCATTGAAATCATAACTTGAGCAGACATTTTGGTATTGGCGTTCATGGATGACAAATTTGAAAACTGTTATTTCAGAGTAAACAATGCAGATGTTTACATAAAAAACATTTATTTTCCTAATTCAACTTCCATATGTTTGGTTGAATCTGTGTTTCTTTTTATTAACTGTTATTTGTAATAACATTAAAGGTTAAAAGGTTTGATAACAACATCTTAGAAATCATTGCACAGTTTAAAAATATACATATATCTGTATCTGATTTATTTTACCCTCTAATACTGGTATCGGCCCATATAAGTCAATATAAGCCGGGCTCTAAAAATGTATTTTATTTAATTGATTCATTGTTTTAGTCACACATTTTAAAGAAAGTTCATCAGATGTTTAAGAAAAAATTAGCAGATTAATTAAAATTAATTAAAATCTATTAAATTCATATACTAGCTCAACAGGCAGTGTTTTACAGACATGAAGAGACAATTTGTAGTCATAGAAAAGTTTGTTTGTGTGTGTGTGTGTGTGTGTGTGTGTGTGTGTGTGTGTGTGTGTGTGTGTGTGTGTGTGTGTGTGTGTGTGTGTGTGTCTGCGCTCTAACCGACCTGTTCCCCTCTGTAGATGACGTACTCTGCATACGCCAGTCCGTTGACGCTGGGTCGACCAATCACAGAGTGGTGCCCCGGGGGAGCGTGGGCCATCTTCATGGCACTGAACTGGAGGAAGGACTTCCCCAGCGTCACTCTGCAGAACAACATCTGCCTGAACACACACAGAGCAGCGACGTCAATGGTCAAGTCACATAAATGGAGATCAGACGTCTTTTGTTTTACTTATAAATATATAACAGTAACAATATTTAATATATTTATATAGATTTGTTTTTCTTTATACATGCTCCTCTTCTGCACAGACAGATGGGAGTTGTTGAGTAAAAACAAATGTCCACACTGGCCGAGAAAATCTATTTGACCTGAACCAGTAAAGTTTCTCACCTGTGACACACGTAGCAGGATCGATCCTTGTGGGTGGGACAACCCGTTCCGCCCCCTATCCCGTACACGTACTGATTGCTTTTGGAGGAGTTCTCTGCAAAGTAGATGCCGGCGCCAAACATGCCGCCGATGTAGGCGTGGCGCTCGTCGAAGCCCTTATGGATGATGGCGTTGATGAAGGGAGAACCTGACAGGATGAAAACACAATATGAGAAAACACATTTCTTTCCCTCTGGGCTCTAAACTAATTTTATTTTCGGACCTGTCGAGAAAATTTGAGCGATGTAGCCTCTATACTGTGTTTGAAGTACAGACACAGAAGTTATCTGCAGAGGACTGTGTCCTGAACGAGCCTTGAGGTTGAAAGGGGACGTGGAAGATTAATGCGATTTGCTCAAGCTTGCCGTCGGGACGCGAGAGTAGAAAACGTCGCCGGGCGAAGCCGAGTTCATCTCAGAACATATTAACGGTTGAATCCGGAGGCAGAAGACTGAGCTCTGTATTTACTTGTGTCGACTAAGAGGAAGTGACTGAAGCTGTAGGGGAGACTGTTCAAAACGTAATGAGCAGGAAAACTCTCACTGGATTGGACAAACACCACTTGGTCCCACGACAAGAATCTCCAACTGGGAAATAATCCGATTTTGCTTCAGTTTTACGGATCAGAAAAAACAAATCCAGTCTCATGTGACTCTGCGCAGCTGCTTCTCTGAATTCACTTAACAGATTACAATGTTTGTCCCGTCATCTTCTGATTCTTCCTAGAAATCTCGGACATAAACAAGGTAATGAACCTGGTGCTACTTTTTTAACTAGACTGTCAGTCAGCAGAGCAGAAAGCCAACAGAGCCCAACAGTTACATTTAATTAAAGTCTTCAAAAAGCCACAGATATCAGCATGTTCAGTAGCATCTGTCTAGTTTTATCAGGTGATTTGTATTTACCATGAAAGAGCATGCGCTCGTTGTGGTGGTTGTGATTCTCGTCTGCGATCTCCTTCTGTCTGTGTGAGTATCTCTCCCGTAGCTTCTTGTTCACCACCTTCTGAATCTGCAGGCAGAGAATGAGAAGGGTCACTTTTGCCGTGAATTAAGAATCAAAATCAAGGAGCAAAGGTCAAAGGTCAAACAAGTTGTCATATTTACAGCCGACAAACAATTCATCCAGTTCTCCATTTTAGGTTATTGTGGTGGAGTAATGTAATAACCTACAGATACTTGTATGTTGATATGTTTGTGTGAATACTTGTTTCCCCCTCGCATGCACGAGAGACATCTTCATGTGCAATCACAGGATGTGTTTACTCCAGTAAAGGTTAGAAATGTTCAGATTGTATTAGGTGAAGTCATGGGAGTGGTCACGCATGAATAATGTACTGCACACCACACTACTATCGTACTACTGATGAATAATGCACCACACCATGAATATGATAACTATGAAAATACCAGCATATTGATAGTCGGTGCATCTTCTTTCTGCAGATGACTGTCGTCCGAACGCCGACTCCTCTCTGAGCGTCTTTACACAACCACATTGTTAAAAGAGAAAAGAGGGAGGAACCTTAATGATGTTGTAGCGGCTGAAGACTCCGCCTGCGTTGCCTCCATCGCGGTGCTCTCTGATGGTGCTCTGCAGCTGAGGAGGAAAAACACAGGAGACAATCAAACACATGAGAAGCTTTTAAAGAGCTTCCTTATACGTTGCTAATGGATCGTGATCGATGACGTCCTCTCAGTCCTTTCCACCTCAGCTACTCGTCCAGTGACCAACTCCATGAACAATTCCAACTCGAGTACCTACCGGGAATCTACCAGAGTAGATTTAAGAATCGGCGATGCCTGAGGGAAATTTGGAAGCGATGCAGAGGTGAAGCGACGGCAGTGATAACGAAAAGTGCAGCAGCTGGATCCATGAAATGACCGGAGCCATCGGAGGAAATGTGGATGACCATGTTTCACAGAACGACTTCCTCTCCCTAAATAACTGAAATCACTGGAGTGCACAGATCAACGCAGTTAACTTGTGTTTCCGGGAGGAAGACGTCATGTGTCATTTTTCACAATCTCAACTCAAACTAACACTTTAAATTACCTGTTAAATGTCTGATGCTCCTCATTAATTTCAAACTCATTCACACTCATATCTGCTGTCGCCTTCCATTACTTTGATTTACAGGAGCAGAGCGGTGGCACTAATACGAAGCTGCTCTGCACAGAGTGTCATCGAGCTGCAGGGACACTGACTGATTTCATTCAGGTACTAAGGACGAGGAATAATCGACTAAGTGTTAGTTGTATCTATGTGCGGTGTTTGTGTGTAACTGAAGTTGTGTTGTCGTACCTCCTCCTCCACAGACTGGAACTCCTTGTCGTCTGTTGCCAGGTCGATCAGCACGGTTCCCTGGCTGGAGCAGTGGAACGTCAGGTATGGATTTCCACCTGCAAACGCACAAACAAACACACACAGTGAGGTTGAGTCTGACGGGGAATAAATGATGCCACTGATTTTACGTTCCTCTGGGCCACGGTCATCTGTTCAAATTTCTAATCATAGTAAAAACACGTGTGGTGGATTTGTCGGATAAGTCAAATCGGCCTTATCATGAAATGTCCTGTTTATTTGCACAAGAGTTAGATGTTAGAGCTCAACACGTTATTCTAAATGTCCTTAAACTAAGTGCACTGGATTTATCTTCTCCAAAGGAACCGATCTGACCTTGTTGGCCTCCCAGCAGCCTCTCGATGCCCTTGATGAGTTTGTGTCTGTGACCGTAAGCGTTGATACCGATCTCCTTCAGCTCCTCGTGACCCATGTCCGCCAGCACGTCCAGAGAGATCTGCTCAGGAACAACAGACGAGTGTTGTGAGCCAAATGTACAACGTGACTGTAAAACTCACACAATAAAACACATCAGTTTAACGGTGACAACTGCGGGTCGGGGTTCACAGCTGATTTTCAGAATTGCCAACAATCAATAATGAGTTCAATGATCTAAACCGTGTTGCAGAAGCAAAAATATTCATGAGAGAAAGACGGAGGCAGCTCGAGGAAAAGGTCAATGAACAGATGAGTGTAATGGAGCCGGTGATGTGCAAATGGATGATGGTGTAGTTTGTTCAGGGAGAACACATTATCAGAATGTGGTGCCATGATTAATTGTATTTTTTATTTTTATTTCAACAAAAGCCTGCGTCAGCTCTCTATCAGTTTATATCACACCCAATGTGAAGCAGTCACCTCAAAGAAGGTCACACACTACACAATGTTTCACCAGCACCAGACCCCCCCCCCCACTGGTATGTCCGGTCACCCAGCCTGCCTCTGACTGGCTGTAGTTGTCGCTGACTCATCTTGATATTCAGGCTGCTGCAGATCAGTCAGAGGAGGTTACGTGTTGGCGAGAGACTCTCGACTTGTCTTTGAAGAGTTGAACTCTCAGAGTTCCCACATAGCGACTGGAAACTGTCAAACAAACACGATTTGGATCTGACCTGAGGCTGTTTTCAAGCTCCAAAACTTATAGTTGAATGGAAAATTGGACTCGGCATAAACATCCAGACAATTCAGAGACAACCACAGCCAATCGGAGCGCATGACAGGGTGACCAGACAGTCTGGGGTCTCTCCTGCTGAAACAGTGTGTGGAGTGTGACTCTCTGTCGCCTGTCAGGTGTGGTATGAACTCGCCATGACCGCAAGACTGCAGGGTGAAACATCAAGCTGAAGATCGTGTAGCGTGAACTCGGCATAAGATGAAATAGTGAAATGTCCACTTGAAGTGCGTCCAGGCCGAGAGCAACAAGTCATATACTGTGAACTTTAGCCTGACACTTCAACATCCATCTCTATAACCAGTTCCTTCAAGGACTCAGGACTGGGTTTGCTATAAAATGCTGAAGGAACCATGATATCCTCAACAAAGTCGTCAGCGGTGAAGCTTTACAAATGGAGGAGGAGGATTCACACAGCAGAAAGTTTTTAATTATTAAATCAGCTCTAGAGTTTCTCGTATTTGGATTAAACAGTATTTTGTAATTTCCAACCCAGTTTACATTTTTTACCCAAGATGAGTAAAAGTTTGGTTTTATAATCAAGACAGAGTAATGAGGTAATGTCAGTGAAATAATCGTTTTTCCCTGTTTAAAACTCTTCTCGTTAATGTTGTTCTGAAATTAAAAAGTTATTATTAACACACTGATTCTCACCTCCACGTCACTTTGTCTGAATATTAATGAGGACTCAATTCCCTTGAGGGGAAAACGATATTAACTGTAACACATTCACACAGATCTGCGACTGATTAGCCTTTTTGCCAGCTGTCACCTTTCAGTTTCTCTATTTCTGTCCCTCTGATTTCTCCTCTTTCTGTCGCCCCATCTGCTTTTCTTATCTCTCGCCGTCGTTCTAATTTTCTCCCCCCCCCCCCCCCCCCTCTTTTTGACCTCTCTCTGACTGCATCACGTCACCGTCTCTTCTCTGCGCCCCCCTAACTGATTCTATATCTCTGCTTTTGTTCGGCTTTTCCAAAAATCAACCATCGCTAATGACTAACTGACAGGAGAAATTAGAAAAATGGGATTGGAAGGCAGGAGACTAAAACCCATTTAATAATTTCAGGCTGAAAAAAATATTACAACGTTGGATATTTAAGTGGGATAATTAACTGTTTCACTTATATATAATTTGAAGCTCTTTGTGTGTGAGTGTGTGTGTGTGTGTGTGTGTGTGTGTGTGTGTGTGTGTGTGTGTGTGTGTGTGTGTGTGTGTGTGTGTGTGTGTGTGTGTGTGTGTGCGTGTGCGTGTGTGTACCTGTTCCCGTTGGAAGGTGTCTCGGATGTGTTCCAGCCCCAGGCTCTTTAAGAACTGGTTGATGGTCATGTCGAGCAGACCTGCACACACAAACACACACAAAGGACAGCATGTTAACAACATCCACATCTTCTCAGAGGGAGATGACTCAATTCAAAAGAAACCAGACTCTCTGCCTCTGACTTGGGAGACGACATCTGTGTGAACGTACCTTCTCCTTCCTTCCTGTCCGACCCACAGGCTCCATCTGCAGGACCAGTGGCCCCGCCCACTGTGATGTCCCCAAGGGGTGTGGTCAGGTTGTCGAGGCTGCTGGCTGCGGACAGGCAGGATGGGGATGGCGAGGGAGAGATGACCACGCCCCCTGCTGCACCGTTGCTGGACACAGTTGCACTCACCTGAGAAAGAGAGACAATATTTCATTTGAGGTTTAATTTGATAAGTAAAAAAACGTTTCACAAACACTGCTTACTTATTTAGATGTTTTTTTAACAGGGCATGCTCCTTCACTATCTCAAGAGCTTTTCAGCAGCTACTCCTCTGACAGTTCAAATGCTGTTTGTTCTAACAGGAATAAATGTGCCCACCATGTAGAACAGGCTTCAGCTGATTGTTCTCCGTCTCTGCACTCGTATAAAAGTGTGACTTACCACGGTGGCCTGTGGTTTCAAGCAGCTCGGCAGAGCGTCTGGTGGCATGGCATCGATCAGCAACGCTCTGATATCATCCGCCTGCAACGGAGACACAGACAGAAAGACAAGACGTTATGTTAAAATACTAATTCAAAGTTTAAATGTACTTTTTATCATAATATCTTTAACACAAATGCAGATTTTAATTGTGGATAACCCTGATATGTCATGTGCTACATTTACTAAATAGAAGGGGGCTATGATAACACCCTATATATCGCCATGCCAGGGAGAAACTGGTACCAGTTAACAGTAGCTTTCTGCACCAGCTACAGATGGGACAGGGACCACTGGCTGATGCCCAAATAGAGAGCAGTGAGAAAATTAAGGCATTTGATCTGAGACGATCTTCAGATCATTAAAAGAGAGGAAAGCTCTTAGCTGGAAATAACCTTTCACAACTGCTGTTCACTTCCTGAGCCCATCACCTGCAGTGAAGTGTTGTTTTCTGGGTAAAACTCAAACCACAGGGGCAAGGAAACACTGTGAGGAAGCCTCGTTAGGGGCCAAGGAGTTAGGAAGCTGCCTCCATCCCCCATCTACATTTCTCATCCACTCATCCAGCAATATGAGGAAGCGTGGGCCAGTACTGAAAGACGTGTGAGATAATCGGTTGTACCGTCGCCAGGTCCAGCGGCGTCTGTCCCTCCTGGTTCTTCATGGTGGGATCGGCTCCGTGCGCCAGCAGCAGGGCGCAGAGCTGAGTCCGTCCTTTCTGGGCCGCTTCGTGAAGGGGGGTGAACGCCCACTTGTCTGTGGCGTTGACGCACGTGTTGTACTTGATCAGCAGGGCGGCGATGTCCACGTGCTAGACGAGAGGAAGAGGAGGAAGAGTGCGGAGGTGTCAGATGAAAGGAGGGATAAAAGACAACAAATATGAAAGCACTTAACGAGAGCAAATGTGGAAGAGTGGTGAATAAGTCCTTGAAACATACTGATCAGAAGAAAACGTTATGTTAAATCCTGTGGAACAGAAATAATCTGAATTATTAACACAGTCAGGATCCATGTCTTCCTGCCAGTCCTTCTGTTCCTTCTTTTCCTGTCCCCCCCCCCTCCTCATCGCCTGTCTCCAGCTCTCGCCTCAGCGTCAAACACAACATAGCTGGTTTCTGGGTAACAGTGGGAGATGCGCCACTCTGTGTCTGTGTGTGTGTGTGTGTGTGTGTGTGTGTGTGTGTGTGTGTGTGTGTGTGTGTGTGTCTGTCCCCAATATGAAGAGCTCATTAAGTTTTCATTCAAACATGTGTTTTACTCTTTCAGTAGCAGCGTGCTGTCTAGTAGGAGCAGCATGTGACTCTGCAGATGACAAGACTCCAGATGAAGGACAACTCACAGGCTCTTCTTCAGAGATGTGTAACAGTAAATAATAACAGTCATTTAGACATTTGAATGGGGAAAAAAGAGAAATGGAAATAAGTAATATATCTAAAGTCATACATCAGAAATCTGCAGGCGTTTCCTGAGCTGTGGAAAGCAAAAACATGTTTCCCTATTAACCCATCCCTATTAACATGGATGTAAGGTACAAAATAAGACTCTGTCACAATATATATAATTCAATAAATGAACTCGATAAGTGGTTAAAGGTGAATTAAATAGTTTGAGAGGGTGTGTGTGTGTGTGTGTCTTACCCCGTATGAAGCAGCGTTGTGTAAAGGTATCAACCCTCCTTTGTCCTGTGCGTTAACATCGGCTCCATGTTCCAACAGATACTCTGCCACCTCAAGGTTGTTGTATCCGGCTGCAGAGCAGTGTGGGTTGTGTGGAAAACACAGCAGGCCGTAAAGAAAGACAATGGAGGCGAAGCAGAGGCCGAGGAAAAGAGGAGAAAACAAAAAAATGTAGTCAGGCTGTGACAGAGAATTAACAAGAGAGACAGAGACACATGTCAGCCTACATCTGCCGCTGCAGCGTGTAATCATCTTTTCCTTTTACAACCCACTGCGTCCAGGCAGAGGGTGTGTGGGTGTGTTCCTAAGTGGTCAGCTGAAGGTCTTTATTTCAGCTCCATGAAATAAAGACCTTCAGAGTGTTTTTCAGCCGTTCCTCAGCTATAAAAGTGTCATCCTCTAATTAAGATTTATACGTTATCACGACACAAGTCTCAGTCTGGTCCCGAAAGTCTATAAATAGAGTCTTAAAATGGACGGAGGCAAAATCGATTGTCTGTCGGGAGGAGGATGAAGAAGACGATGCAGGAAAAACAGGAGGTAGTCTATGATTGTGAGTGTACTCTTCAGCTCTTAGTTTAACAGCCTTTTACTGTGTCTACACAATGACTATATATTTTTGAGAAACCACCAAAAAGTCTAAAAACATAGAAATGGGAAATACTTCACTATGCATTCCTGCAGCAATGCAAATTTGTGACAGTTTTAACACTTTTTCAATAACAGATTTGAGCCAGATCAATTTACAGATGAGTTCAGTATCAGGATCGTGTCCTCCTCTTCCTCTTCCTCCTCCTAACTCACCAAAAATAGAGATTTCTCAAGGTAGAAAGAGAGAAGGAGAGATTCACTGCCTGAGACTGGAGGTCCAGACATCTTTTAGGATATCAGTGGGACAGTTGAGATCCTGGTGAGGATGTTAAAGCTACTTCTGAGGAGGCAGGAGACCACACTAGGCTGCTATTGACCCAGAGCAGTGTGTGTCTGAGGTAAGGTGTTATGCTGGAGTGCACAATGATCGGCTGATGACTCTATTTGTTGTGCAATAGTTCATAAAAAATCCCTTCAGACGTGCACATCAATCACACGATAGAAACGCCCCCCGCTGTGGTAGGACCTGAAGATCAGATGAGTGATATGTGAGCTAAACCTTCATCACATGATTGTCAAAAATGTTTTCATCAAAATGTATTGATAGATCTCTGAGTTGTCCAAGCCTGCTTGTCTACGATCAAAGTGATTCTGCCCTCTTGACTCACTCCCTGTCTGTAAGTGTTCGCTGCCTTGTTCTTGGCACCGCACTCGAGCTCAAATCCCAAGAAACACTGGAGCCTGAGTGATTGGCACCCGCAAATATGCCATCTCCACTAGTTGCTCAAATCCTGCAGAATTCAGCCAAACAGTGTCTGAAAGCCTTCTCGCTTTATCCCCTCATTTTAATGTGTCGGCTAAGTGAGCTTTACATAATCAGAGAGGTGTTGGCGGCTGCGGCTCAGGGGGCAGAGCGGCTCGACCGGTCGCTATGTCAATGCAGGACACCGAACCCAAATCGCTCCTGACGGCTGTGCTGACAGCGTGTGAAAATGGCGAAAGAAAAACTGCTGCGTGAATGTGAATGTGACTGTTATACTGATTTCAGACAAGAACTGAAGTCTCGACATTTTCCTAAAATTTTTAGGAGGGGGGGGGGGGGGGGGGCTGTTGATGACATTTCAAAACACGTGACAGCAGCAAAACTGGAAACGATACAAATTTCCCAGGATGAATAAGGGGAGCAATACACAAAGAAGACGTTGAGGAAGATGTCAACTTGGAAAGACAACGAGATCTTTAGGTTATTAAGGGTTCTTCATATATAAGGGGCAAACTCCAGTATCAGGGTCAAAGGTTTCAAGTGGTTCTAATGCCTGGGAAAGACTCATTTACCATTAACTTACTAAAATGAGCTGTTATTGTGTGTCTGTGTGTCTGCGGTGTTGTCTCTCCTCGTGTACACTACCTGCCAGGTGCAGCGGGGTGGAGTTGCGTCCCTGCGTATCCCGACAGTTGATATTGTCGGGGCTGCACAACTTCTGCACCCTGGCTAAGCAGCCTTTCTTAGCGGCGTCCAGCAGGGCGGCGTCTCCCCGGAGCAGGTCCTGGATGTCGGTGTCCCCGTCCTTCACCAGGTCCAGAGGCGTGTTCCCGTCTCGGTTCTTCTTGGTGGGGTCGGCTCCGTGCTGGAGAGAAGACGCCAGAATGGAGGAGATGGAGAAAGAAGGGCTGCGTGTCAGTGCACATCTATAATTGAGTCAGTGTTCACCGAGGTCAATCCAGCTTAAAGTTCCTTTCGGTGAAATGTCAAAGTCAAAAAAGCAAAACATTTGACAAACCACAAACGTCAGCTCAGAACATACACTACCCATAACTCACAGTCCCCAGAATCCCTCGACCTTCGAACCCCAGCGAGGGGTTTTTCATGACAAGCAACGAGCGAGGAGAGGATGAAGGTAAATCACCAGAGAGGAGAAGAGAGGGAGAGACACAGGGAGGTGGAGAGGTGAGGACGGGACATCCAGTGAAGTGGAAAACACTGCCCACCCTGGAGAGCGGAGCGGCAAGCAGACATTTCTATCACTCAGCTTTCTCCAAGGTTACAACTCCTCGTTTCATGGTAGGTTTTGAAATCCGCTCATTAAAATAGGATGTCGTGGGACTGGGGTCTCCTTGGTATCTGGTGCTGGCCTGGAAAAGCCTGAGATACTTCTCTCACGGCTGTTTGAATCCTTTCTTTGAACAAATTCACATTCATGTTATTCAGTCCTATGTCTCTAGTCCTTTTTTCTGATCTCCTTACTGATGTTTACCTGTAATAGATTCACTGTGCGGGGAAATTAGAATAGAAATAACCGGGGACATTACCATATAAATAAATGTTTACATACACAGATAAATAAAAGTTTTCTTAAGCCTCCATTAAATTCAGTCTGCACTGATTCGCCGTGACATTAAAACAGGTACCTGGTTTTAATGAGGATCATTCTGAGCCATCAGTAATGTGATTCAAATCTCATTTTGTGATTTTAACAATTTTTCTCGGCTTCGTGGCTGCACTGAGTCAAGATAAAAAACAATTAGCCACCGCGTTAAAACCAGTTAGCCGCTTTAATGTGGTGGCTGATTTTTCCATTTGCAGCTCGAGAGGGAAACAAAAGAAAAAACGCACAAGAGGAGCTGAGGATTCAGCCACAGAAAAACAAGTCGCCACATACCCAGGGAGTTCAGAATTCACCTTGTTTGACCGACAGCCAGTCTCTTACAAAATTATGATAAAGAACATTACCTCCAGCGAGGCCAAACAGTCCCCCTAAGGAACCACATTTAAATCCATGAGATCCGGATTATTATCTAGGTCGCACCACATGGCACACACTCATAGATAAATATTAAACAGCTCGATTGTGTAATGGAAATACAATAAGAAGTTTTTGCGTAGCCCTGCTTACAAACAAACGTAAAAAACAAACAAAGGATATATAAACTTGTTGGCGGACGTTAAGACGTTAATATGCTTTTTGTATTTGTGACACGATCCTTCCTGAGCCCTGGGAGCCAAAGCTGCAGAGTTTTATTCTCAGCACAAATAAAGGGACAACAGAGGAATGACAACAAACAGACGGAGACAAAAGGGAAAACCTTCTGCCGGACTCTGGAATAGTTTATTCAGAAAGAGAGAGAACAGTTACATCCCGGGGCCGTGGCAGATTAACACCGAAGTGCAGGAACACTCTGTTACTCGTGTGCATGTGTGTGTGTCTGTGTCTGTGTTAAAAGGGAGAAACGAGGACGCTGCCATGTCTACACAACATCCAACTGAAATTTGCCCAATTACAAAAAAACTTGAAATCGATCAGAGTGAAAAAAGAAAGGGTCCGCTTGCACAAATCGACCTTCTGTGTGCGTTTGTAAACCTCAGAGAGTCGGAACCAATCACCGGATCAGTGAACGTGAGGCTGAGCTGCTGGGACTCAGAACGACTGCTTCGATGGCACAGATTCATCTTGAAACACAAAGACTCAGAGTTTTCATCTGTTTTATTCATGAGCTGCTGCATATGGATACGGTTCAGCCGATGGCAACAGCCATTAACAACAAAGAACAACAGCTTCCAGGCCTGTAAAAGAGAAAAAACAATTCCCACGATGCAACGCTAACCTTATGTCGGATGAACACAAACAAAAGCTGCTGCGGCAGATGGTGTCCCTGGATATGGACTGAACTAAAGAGCTGACCAGCCACAGTGGCCCTGACTGACTCTTGTTAGCGACCACAGACGAGCAACAATAGAAAACACAAAGCTTGTCTTAATAAAGTTATCAGAGTCGATTCAGCACGACATCACCAGTGCCTCCAGTGTGCGCCCTCTGGGAAATCCCTCCCACCACAGCAGCCAGTGCAGGTTAGCTCCTCTGCTCTGTGACACGGAGCCCAATCAGCCTTTTCCCCAGAGCTGACACTTTCCTAAACGCTGCCCACTCCCTTCGACCGTGACTGTTATCCGAGCAACTCTGCTGCACCGCTCAGACGCCTTGCATCATCACTGTTTACTCTGTTATCACCAGCTCAACCTTGTCTGACTGACAATAAGTTCTCTATGACTGTTATTGTTTTAAATGCAGCAAAAGGCTGTTTACTGCAAAACATTCAGGGGCGGAGCAACAGGGTACGCAAAGCAGGAAAGCTCCGAGATGAGAGGGGGCCCCCTTTATCCATAGCAACTACAATTTTGTTGAAGGCTAGAATGTCTACGATGAATCATGTGCTTCTTCATGTAGGCCCCCCCAGGTTCCTCTTGCAAAGGGCCCCCAAAGTCCCTTGAAACACTCCTGCTGACAGTGATCCATAACCTTTAAATGTCTCAATTGTCCTTGAACAAACATCTTTTTGCAGTGACTTTGTATTCAGTCTTTTATTATGCATAGATTATGTTTGTATTAAACGATAAAGAAGCTTCAAATTGAATCTTACTGTGCAATAACATTTACTCTTACTCATCACATGAAGCAGCCGAGTCCCTACTGTTGATGTGTGTAGGGTTTCAGTTTGAGACTAAGTGGGAGTGAGGACATTTTGGCTGGTCCTCGCATTCTGTGACCGGGTTGTTTAAGGTTTCAAACCAGGTTTAAGGCTAATGGGTAAAAATAAGAATACGATTAAGGTTATAGGAGAAGGTTAGCCAGTGTTAGAATGCATTAAGTAAATGTATGTCCTTAAAAGATAGAAGCAGAAACACTGTGTTTGTGTATTGGTGTGTGTATGTGTGTGTGTGTGTGTGTGTGTGTGTGAGTGTGTGTCGTGTGAATTCACCAGTGCCGATCTAACATTAATTTATGCAGGCCCATATGGCAGCAACACAGTGGTGATGTAACCTTGTGTGGAGGTGTTTATGACAGAAAAAACAAAAACACATCCAGCTGTAAGTCTAAAACATTTTCACACGACTCATTTAGAAAGAAGAAACTGAAAACAGTGTAGAAGGGGATAAGGACACTGGCTGCAGACACTGAAAATCTACCAATGTCTACAAAATAAATAGTTTGAACACTGTTTGAGCACGAGTTGATTTCATCTAAGATTCATGTTAATACCCAGATGATGAAACAACACTTGGTACTAGCGAGAGCAAGTTACTTTTAAGACATAAACGTGCAGGTCCGACCTTGAGCAGCAGTTTGCAGATCTCGTATTTGCCCTTGGCGGCAGCTTCGTGAAGCGGAGTGAACTTCCACAGGTCGGCCACGTTGACTGAGGCTCCGTGTCTGACCAGCAGCTCGGCCACCTCGTAGTGGCCGTACGAACAGGCGTTATGGAGGGGAACCAGGCCGCTGCGGAGAGACAAGACCAGTTAAACCCACACAGATTCACACTTGTGTTTCTAATATCTATTTTACGTTGCCTCAAATCTTAAAGTATCCCACCCTTTGTCCTTGGCGTGCACGTCGGCTCCATGGTGCAGGAGGTACTCCACCACGGACACTCGGTTGTATCCAGCAGCAAAGTGAAGGGGAGTCGAGTGTCGTCCCTCCAGATCTCTGCAGTTCACATTCTGAGCCGTACACAGCGACTGAAGAGAAGGGGAAAGAGATAAAGAAAGAAGATATTAAAGTCTGTTTGAAATGGTTTTCCACAAAACTTGGGAGGATGGGATATGGGGTAATAAAGATCATTACATTTCAGGGAAAAAAACAGGTGTATATACGGGACCGGTATCTATGAGTTTGTGTAATTTGGTTCCACTCCACTGGAGGTATTGAGTGCCAGTCTAGTTTAATGGTATTTACGGATGATGCAGAGTCTTTTTGGAAAGACAGAACTGGTTTTGTATCTTTGACCCATCGCCTGGAGAGACCATTGTTCCAACAGTCACAGTCTGAACCTCCTCAACCTTTGAGCAGTTGACAGGATTCCTCCCAGAAAATGTGCAAAAAAGTTTTTTTAAACGTCAATCAGTGCACGTATGTGTCTGAGCCTCAGGTTTAAAAAAAAAAACTAAAAACGACTGAAAGAAAGCCCGACCAGACATGATCGTCTGGTCGGCTCAGGTTTCTCACCAACCTGCCAAAGCCTCACACTTCACACGCTGACAGATCCTCTTCATGTGGATAACCATACCTGTCCATCTTAACAGGTGAAAGACACAAACGCTCCAAATACTCTGTCAAATACTTCACCGACTGTTACCAGGTCCTGACAATTAGTGGGTGGTTTTTATCCGAAGTATATTACAGCGCATCGCTAACACCTACCCTTTGAACATGAGTGGGCCCATCGGAAATCAAACAGAGATCAAACTGAAACCAGCTGTGGCGGTGCAACGAGCCGCATGAGACGGCTTTGATCAGAATGCTATGGTCGGAAACCTGTTGAGATGGGAAATGTGGCCTTTAATAAGCAAACGCTTGGCCATTTTCCTTTATCAAATATCAATGTGACTAAAAATACAAAAGACACAATGAGAAAAGATTTGCTTTACATGAAACAATGTCCAAAGGGCATTTCATGGAAGTCAATACGACCGGGCCCCCTAGGAGCAGCAGGAGTAGTGAAAAGGTCACAACATGTTGTTCCATTTTAATTTCTAAATGCAGAATCTGTGTTTTGGCGGACGAAGTTTTCTGGGTTAAGTTCACCAGAAACCTGATTAAAAATGTACTGACACGTTTATCTGATCCTTATCTCAACCTAATTCCCCTGTGAGCTCAACAGGAGTCAAACCCGTGAAAATAATGTTCAGGTATTTAAGGTTTGACAAAATCGTTTCCATTTTCATTTATGCAGCTGCTTCAGTTCATTTTTCTGGATAAGAATCCACATTTCCGAACCTTAATGAGCCAATTAAAGAAGATTTATGCTCACTTAAGAGCCAATTACTTCCTGGGGTTGGTGGTCAATACACACGTGGAGGGTATCTTCGTGTTCCTTTTCTAAAATGTCACTTTCCATTTTTCAAATTAAGGCAAAATGGATTTTTTAGGAGGACAGAATGTGAACTGTAACCATGTAACACCGACTCCCGTAAAGCCAACTGACTATTTCTTATTGTTAGACCCATTACATTTCACTTGATCATATTCAATTTGCAAAACTAGAGCCTGACTTATTTTTTAGTTGGCAGACAAAAATATGACAAAGCCTTTTGCAGGGTTTACCTTTATTTATAAAGTTACTATATGATTTATTTTGTACTCCACAACATCGTCCAGTTAATAAATGTGAAACAATCAAATCACCTTGACAGTGTCCAGGTCTCCAGCTTTAGCAGCTTCCAGAAGTCTGTAGTCCACATCGGAGTTTCTCACCGGGACGTTCTCTGCACAGCAGAACGAAGAGAAACGTGGATTAGAAATGATTTCCCTCCACAGCTGCTGCAGGTAAGTGTCCACATGCAGAATCAGCCATTGTTCAATTCACCTTCAAAAACTGCAGATTTGTAAAGATGGTGTAAACGACACAAGAGACGTGTTTTAAGAAGGAGAAAAAATCGTGTTAGAAAATCAAAGATATACACGAAGGGTTGTTTCCAATATTCTGTGCAAACTGTATTCTGTCCAATCAATCTGCACCTATCTGAAGTCAGGAAATATCAATATTGACCTTTACAGAACAATTCCAGTTAATCTCACGGTTGCCAGCGAGTGCATAGCAACCAAAACCCAGCACCTACGTACACACATGCACACCAGCCGCCCGCCCACACACACACACACACTAACACACTAACACACACACACACGAAAAGGTTGGTGTACCGTTGAGTATTTGCTGAACGGCTTCATTTCCCATCTGAGCAGCGGTGAAACCCTGCAGCGACACCAGCGAGGCGTCGGCCCCGTATCCCAGCAGCAGCCGGCAGGTCTGGAGGTGGCCGGCCAGCGCGGCGCGGTGCAAAGCGGTCTGACCCAGCGTGTCCACCGCGTTCACCTGCACACAAACAAATACCTTCGTAAGATGGTTCTTGAAAAGAAGCTTCAGTCGCTAGGTTTGTTCCTTAAACTGCTTCACTTCTCTCCAGCGTTATTTAAAGTTAAGTTCTACTTCTGTCTGTCCAGGCGACCATTCAATATGTCATAAGCTTTGATTTCTTACAAAATCCAATCGAAAGTTTTATATTAAAAAATCTAGAAGGTCGCTTTGGAAGCATATATCTCCAACTTTACTAGAGTTCCCTCCATATGCCGGACTCTATAGTCACGCTTAATATCTTAATAAATATATAAAAATCCCATCATGTTAAAGAGACTGGCCCCCCTTCCGTCTACAAAATGTTATGGAAATCAGTTCAGGAGTTTTTGAATATATAAAAAAAACAAAAACAAAAAAAACAAAAAAACTCCTCTTCGGTGGAGCTCATATTCGTTAACACAAGATGTTTACTTTTAAAAATAAACATGTCTACATGTGTGTAAACCTTATTTAAAAAAAAAAAAAAAAAAAGGTTAGTGCCATTATCAGGTCAACACTTCCCAGAATGCCTTGTGACGGCCTCAGTACAAATATTCAACTACATGCGTCTTGGTAGATGTTGTTTACTGATAATATCGTAGAAACTGTCGTGTTCAGTAATTAAATCACACATGGTTAAGTTTTATGATTATAATTAACCTTCAGTCACACTATGTGTAGAGATATTGACGTTCTGTATATCATGATGCATTAAATCTAAAGGAAAAATCAATTCAGAAAATGGAATATTTGTTTTCATCTAATCCAACAAATTACCTCATAAATCACGCTTCATCATATCGACGCAAAAACATTATTTACATTCATTATCGTCATAAAGAAGTCCTGAGCGTGGATTTACAACATCACCCACAGCATGAGGCCTGAGAGTTCAAAACAGACCCAGGAACAGCTAACAGATCAGATGTGTTTGGTGCGAGTACAGGGTGAGAACATCTCTTCACATTTGTTCCACACGCCTGATGAGTCAGTGAGAACAGGTGAAAATAATTTACCTTAGCGCCGTGTTTCTGTAGCACCTCCATGATATCATTATGAGCTCGCTCCGCAGCCACATGGAGAGGAGACATGAAACTGAAGAGGGAGGGAGAGGGAGGATTTGTCTTCGTTTCAGATTTATAAGCAGTAAACAATTATTAAAAAGTGTTTCATCTTTGTTACGGACAGAATTCAAACTTCTCCTGAACCCTTACAAATAAAGTTTCAGTCTAACTGTACTGGGATCAGCTGGAACGTCATAATATTCTCATTGTTGTGTTTGCATCCATGTGTGAGTGGCAACACTCACTCTTTGTTCTTCTCATTAACGTTGGCACCTTTCCTCAGCAGCAGCTCCGTCACCTGTTTCCTTTTGGGGTGAGGTGACGCCACTGCACAATGCTAACACACACACACACACACAGAGAGAGGGAGAGAGAGAGAGAGAGAGAGAACCATAAGGCTTTGTATCTCTGCCGGTGTGTGCGTGTATCTGTGTGTTTGTGTGTTTTGTCTTACTAGTGCGGTCTCGTGTGTGTGAGGATGTTTGAAGTTGATGATCTCCAACGCCAGCGTCTTCTTGGCCTTGGCCATGTCGGCTTCTCGTGCAGCTTGAAGTAGCGAGTGGCCCTTGAACTCATCTGAGCACACACACACACACACAAACACACTCTGTGAGATTTCCTGGACATCCTTCCTAGATCACTTCAAAGTTGTTTTTGCAACATGCAACAGTGTGTGTGGCGGAGTTGGAGTGGAAACAAGTGATTATCCCCCTGAGGACGGAAAAATTACAAACAACAAACTCCTTTGCTTCAGAAGCGTTTGAGGCAGCATAAAAGAGGAGTCTGTTCGAGTCGGAGCAACAGCACTCATGCATTTATAATCAGACATTCAGACAAATGGTAAGAGCAGCACAGATGTCACATCAGCTGGGAAATGTGGTCGAGAGGGAAAGAGAGAATCAACAGCACGAAAATTTTTTATGGTAAATTGGAAACAGACGCAGCCTCTGCAGTTTATTCTATACGAGAGAGCTGGAGTCATTTTTCATCCCAGTTAGTGAAGCACAAACACACAGTGGCACCAGAACGTTTTGGGTTGGTGACCCCTGCAAATGATGCAAGATCTACGTGTGATCCCATTTTACAGGTTAAAACCGTATGAGAGATAGTTTTTGCAAAAACAAAGCAGAGAATCATTTTTTTCCCTGAATGGATTGTTTTCATTTGAAGGATTTCTGAGGCCAAGAGTCGAAATGATCCGTCAGCTGGTTTGGCCTCAAGACTACAAACAACCAGTATGAAACTTGTAAACCAATCTACACCACAACCTCTAAAGCTCCTTCAGTATTATACGTCTCATTTGTTTCATCATTCATTAAAGTGAAGAGGCATATGCTGTGATGACTATTTCTAAGTAAGCACTACCTGACCTTGAAGCTGGTTATCAGGCAAACTCACAGCAAGAACATATCAAAATCAAGCTGCATAAAATGTCACACTTTACTTTTAACAAGCCACCATTGTACTTGGCTCACTCGAATGTCTAAGCAATTACATTTAACGTCTTTCAATTTTGTGATCTGAATTAAAGAAATTCTTACCATCAACAAAAGAAACATGTTTTATCCATCCTCAGTATTCAACCTGAATATAAGGCTTAATGTCAGGGAAAGTAGTTTTCAGTCTGTAGCTCAGCTTCTACCTGAGGAGCTTCCTGGCAGAGACAAGGATTTATCTTGTTTGCTTTCACTCTGGCTGCAGACATGAAGAAAACATACTGGGGTTCTGAGAGAATGTTTTACTTACACTGCTCGGTTTAACTTGACGTCTATTTAATACATACATCACATAGCCCCAAATGCTCGATTAATTTATGTCATGCATGGGGATGGAAAGTTTCTGCATCTCAAAAAGCAACTCTTGAGAGAGAATATCAATAAAGTTGATATGTCGTGAGATGAAAAATACGTCTCCAGCAGATGTGAATCATCCTGTAATCAAAACAAAACAGAGGTGGCAGCCGCTGATGTGTCGAAGTCTAAATCTGCTTTCATGACACCAATAAATTAACTATACAGAATATTTTCTTTCAAAGAAGAACAAACAACTGCAGGGTACATAATTCAAAAAAATTTGCACTGTATCACGTTTGATTGCTGAACCATCCATCTGCATCCAGAGTCACTGTGGTCCTGGAAAACTGTTCTAAAACCATTTGTAAATGTGAACTGGTCTGGCAAAGGCTAGCTAATGTTATGATGAGCAACTGTAAGAAGGAAACTCGGCCAAGGTGACAAAACACCATAAACAACAATCAGTGACATCACAACCAACCACCACAGTTCAAAGAAGAATAACTAAAGAGCTGCTCTTTTTCTTCTGTGGTGTTTTATACAAATGCAACTGTACAATAAACTGAATATGAGCTTTTCGAGATTTAATTATAACCTTCTCAATATATCAAGCATTTTGAACCTGCTGGTTATCAGATGCTGGCATTGGTCTCACTTCATACCAATAATTCCTTGTTTTCTGCTCCAGAAAACAATATTTAACTGTCTTAATGCTCAGATACACCGAAATCAACTGTTCCAAACATGACTGGTGCAAACACCCCCTTCCTAAAACCACCTATTCATTAAATCAGCACAGAGATCTTTTAGCAGAGCTCCACGGTGCAGCTGCAGCTTATGTAAGTGCCACACTCACATGTGAGTCTCTCCTTCAGCTCGGGAGTGGGCGCCATGTCCACGGAGCTCTTGCTGTGGCAGTTGAGCAGGGACGGGTCGGCGCCGTGGCTCAGCAGCAGGGAGCAGACCTCCACCCGGTTTTTAGATGCCGCTTCGTGGAGCGGGGTGAACTGCCACAGATCCATGGCGTTAACACACGCTCCGTGCTGGAAGGAAACAACAGGATCAGTGGAGATACCGGGATGAATCAAAGCACAGGTTGCAATGTGGAGAGCAATGAGGGCCTCAGGCAGTCGAACGCTACAAACACTGCTCAAGGTGGATAGATACACATTTGTCTGGGTTTTATTAACCAAAAAAAGAATGGCATCAATTAAGGATCAGGATTCCTTAAAGACTTGAGTGTTGTTTGTTTATACCTTCAGCAGAAGTTCCGTAACTTCATAGTGTCCATAGGAGCAGGCATTGTGTAGAGGCACCAGACCACTGGGAGAGTCCAACACAAAGGAACGTTTTATTATCTTCACATCAATTATTCATTCAAACCACATTCTTTACTTCTCCACTCAATTTTTATGTCTTCTGAGGTCCAATAGAGAAGTTTGTAAAAAGATTAAAAGAGCCTGAGAATGTGAGCATCTCATAAAATACAAAACCATCTGAGAATTCCTTTCAAAGTCAGAAAAGTTAATCGCATTGTGACACTTGATTAAAAAGTCTGTGAATGTCGGTCAGAACAGAATTACTTCAGTGGGTGAATGGTGAACCAAATTTATTCAACAAGCAAGTTACGATGAATAATTGAGGATACATTTGAAAACCTTATCGGATTGGTTGCCATGTTTTTCCTGTTTGAAAGCGACCAGAGCCAATCAGACCGCTGCAAGTTGATATAAGCCAAATTAAAAGGCTACTTCTATATAATTTAATAATATTTTCCTTTTCCTTAAAACTCTTCTATCCTTTAGTTTGCTTTCGTGTACGTACCCCTTGTCCTTGGCGTGGACATCTGCTCCGTGCTGTAGTAACAGCTGAACTATCCTCACCCGGTTGTATCCTGCTGCCAGGTGGAGTGGGGTGGACTGCAGAGACACAGAAAGAGAAAACAGAAATGAAATGTCGGCCCATATGTTCTTTCTGCGGCGTGACAAGCCAGCGCCATGATTTCGTTATCATCAGTCCTGTATACAAAGAGTGGGTTGAGAAAACACAGTTTTTTTTTCGCTGAGCACATTTCTTTAACGGCAGGACTTTTCCACAGGGGAATGGGCTTCTCCACTCCTGAATCACTCTACAGTGACAAAGACCGACTATATTTCCTCTATAAAAGTGATGAAAAGCCACCGTGGTTGGATGTTTTATGATGTGTCTGAAATGAGATGCAGCGTTTCCTCTATACGCTCTTCCCCCCGAGCCGCAGTGACACCCAGACGGGAGGAGGAGTGGGCGAGAAGTCATATTCAAATTGATCAACAGAGATTCATATTATGATTAGGACTGTGGATTAAGTCAGGCACATGCAGCAGGAAGACATGGAACTACGCACAATGTGCAAACAAGAAATTGGCTTTATTTTTTACAGTTGCATTAAATACAGTAAATGCCTTCAACGCAGTCAGTTTGAAACAGAACAATGCAGTTTTACATCAAAGTGCCAAGTCTCAGCTTTAATTTGAGTGGGTTTACATAAGTATAGACAGAACTGTGTGGGAGATATGGCCCTTTTAACGCGTCTCTCCCAAAAGTTTAGAGTATGATATTGAAAGAGACAACGGGTCCAAGCCAAGAGCAGAATTACTTTAGAACATTTACAATTCGGGCATCTGTTAAAAGGGCCATAACTCCCACACGGTTCTTTATACGTCTACGTAAACCTACACAAATTACAGCTGAGAATTGGCACTTTAATGCAACAGACATCGATTTAGTTCAAACTGAAAATGCTGAAGCACAGACACTGAATCACAAATAAAGTTGTAGCTGTCCATGTCTGTTTTTTAAGAGAGGCCGAACCACAAATATTCCTCTTTGACACTTAGTACAATTCAAGTGCATCCAATACTTTGCAATGCGTCTATAAAAAGGGGATTCATGGCTTTGAAACTGCTCGATGCCTTTCAAGGAAATGTTAGCTCAATGCATTCAGATGAGATCTTGAAAGAAATTTCATCTTTCGTGATGTGCTCCCTCAGCTCGGCTCGGCGGAGGAGAGGCAGCGGAGCGGAGAGCCGGATGGTTCCACAGATGGTTCACCCGTACAGGATGTGACAATGTCGAAACAAGGAGCAGAACACGCCACACGAGTTAGTCATAACCCTCGTTCTGCATTATGCAGCGTCGCTCAGTGTCTGTGTTCTTGTTAATGCAAATTGTTGCGAATATAAATAAACAGGGTAAAAAACATTGAGGCGTTAATCAGGTCCTTAAACGCTTGGTACCAGTGAGTCATCTTCTCACACACACAAACACACAAGGATACATAAATGCACGCAAACACACTCACACGTGCTGCTGCATCACTCTGTTGTTGCCAGGGTCAGACTAGTTCAAGCTCCACCTCCTCAATCTGTGAAGATGTATATTTATGTGTGTGCACGCTCGTGTGTACGTGTGTGTGTGTGTGTGTGTGTATCCGGTGTGTGTCCGTCATGTGTGAGACCTCTGCCTCTAAAGGTCTTGTATTGAATTCTCCACACAGACGCTTATTGGGATTGAAGTCATAAAAAAAAACTGCTCCAGCCGAAACTTATATTATGCTCCTCTGACCTCAGCTGCCACAGACCAGTCACAGTAATAATCACAAGCATCACCCATATATCTAGTGTCTGACTTGTCATGAATCCTCCAACTCTTCCCCACTGCAGCCTGTTGTTTTCCTAAAGCTCTAAACTGCCATTTTATGAAGTACAGCTGCAGGTTTTTTCATTAGTTTTTACTACGCCCTCGGCCTTATAATGAGTTCCTTTTTAATTAATGCTCTTTAAATAAGAACAACCGTGCAGCAGCAGGGGAACAGCGAAGGGAGATGAAGGTTTTCACGTGTGCTCGTCTTTACACAGGCACAATAGTTCTGCTGGTGACAAAACAACGAGCGAAGGTCAAACGAGGCTGTTTACACAAGCGCCTGAAACAACAAACCTCCAGTGGATTCCACTGTACAGAACAGACGTTTGTATTTACTGTACAGAGAAATATGAGGATGAGAAAAACACTCTGAATCACTCAGTTTTACTTGAGTTTCTCTGTTTACATTGATGGCACTGTCACTCCATATTATACATGTGTATTCCATATATTGCTTTTTTTCAGAATAAACATGGCTAATTGGAAATAGCGCTGTTTGCATGCAAGTCAAACTACACACATTTGCCCCATCTTAATTAAGCGCTGATTATCAAATTAATTAATTAGCAATTGAGATACAAACTGTGTTTCAATTCAGTATTTGTAGACTAATAATGTCACGGCGCAGAGACTTCGATGTCCCAACTTCGAAGGCTCCGACAAATGTGTCCTTCCTTCCTGGGACAACATATCCCATGATTCATTATGCTTCAGTAATTGACAAACTGTTTTTCAATAAGGGAATGGTGGCAAAAAGAGAGGCAAAAAACATTCAGAAGAATTTATTTTTATATGTAAGTAAACAACCGAAAAGCTAGCGGTACACATCAACCGAAGACCATTTTCGTCCGTAGCTTTGCTGCAAGGCGATGGCTGTAAGGGCAGAGTTGTGTAGGCCGGGTCCTCTGAAGGCAACGGCTGCTGAACTGGGACATCGCTATAACGTCTATATTTGTAAATTTAAGAGGTGTTACTAAAAATGTATTTTGCATTTTTTTAACAGAGCCTCATCAGTTACACCCAGACTTTATGCCGAGATAAGCTAACCATCGCTAGCTTTTTGTGTAGCAAACAAACATGAAAGGAATATTGATCCTTTCATCTAACTCTTGGCAGAACCTTGTCGGAGCAGATGATTAATTAATCCCTTAAAGTGTAGGATTGTTTACTAAGTATTTCTCTGAGTGTCTGTTGATTAAATCCAGTTTGTAGCTTGATCTAGTTGATGTTTGGTACCTGAGTCGTACCTGTTTATTTCCCTCTGTCCCTAATGTCCTCTCAGACTTGATGAAATATGTCGCCCGGGAGTGAAACCTGGTAGACTATATTTCAAAACAGATGCAATCAGCCCTTACACAAGCAGACTGAGATCGAACAATGGCAATAAAGAAAAAAAATAATACCCTGTTGTGTTTTAATCATCTGAAAGCTTTCTTTGTGGACGGGGGAGAGTGAGGAGTGAAAGACGGGAGGAGGAAGATGAAAGAGGAAAACGAATGAAGCAGGAAGCGAGGAGCGATGCGGAGGGTTCGTTCAAGCTTGGATGGAAAAAATACTAATCTTGTTTTCCCTCGGTGGCATTTATCTTTTTTTAATTCATCCCTCTCCTCTCAATGGAAATACATTCGCATCCGATGGTCACAGTCAATTCAAAGAGTCGACCCGGTTCTGCTTATGAGATCAGCAAACATCAGAGACAATCATCAATATCAAAAATGCAAATGGCAATATTTTTGATTTAACACACCATTTGAAAACACATGGGGTGTGTAATCTGCTGTTATTTCTGTCTTTGTTTCCATTTTTCTTAAATCTCTCTCTCTCCCTCTCTCTCTCTCCCTCTCTCCCTCCTCCTTACAACCCTGTCAAGTTGTTCCCATGACAACGCTGACTGCTAGCTGTCACCAGTTGCCATAGCAATGGGACATGATCTATCTGGGAGGGTGAATGGAAACATTTGGACCATTTTGTCTAGTTATGTGTGTTTGTGTGTGCGTGCGTGTGTTTGTGTGTGTGTGTGTGTGTGTGTGTGCCTGTATGTTATTCCTTAGGTTTTCCTTGCAGGTTGCAGACCTGCTTCACTCTTATCAACATAACTCTGTGAACTTCACTGAAGCTTTAGTGTTGTACATCGCCCGAAGTCGTGTGAATATGAGAACACAACACTGCAAAAAGATGTACAAGCAAATAATGTAACCATTGAGCAGAGACCATTTCAGTTGTGTGATATGATTCAACTTAAATCAAAGCCCAATTTAATTTGGGTTCTTTTATACATCCTATTATACCAAAGACTTCTGCGTAAACAGGATTTTCACAACATCCTACGATCTTATTTTTTGGCAGGGGAAATCGTGGAAGCCACCCAGTGTAATAAAAAGCTGTCTGTACCTGCACTGAAACAAAATATATAAACCTTTCAAACACTGTGGCGAAGATGGGATCTGCAGCGTGGGTTTGAGCATCAATCAGTAAACGAACGCACGCTGAGGTCATAAATATCTTCTCCTGTGAGAAATGCTGTGGAGATTGTGCACGATCAATCCGCCGGTGGACAGAAAGACAGGATACATCTTGTAGCAACGACTCAAACACTCATCTAATTGCCATGTACTAGAGTGTCTTATTGACAAATTGTAATGTAGTGTAATGATACTGAGCTAATTAAACAGTAAATGAGATTATCTTCTAAAAGTTTGGATCTACGCTACAGAGTGTTTCAGGAAGTTCACTGGGTTGTTTCAAATACAGGTATATTTCATTTTAACACCAGGATGAATCAGTCCAAACATTCTCCACTTCAAATTTAGACAAATCTTACACTACATTCTATAATGTGTGTTTACACTTTAAAATGAGATGAGGGTCAGTAAGTTAAATATAATATAATTGATTATTACCTTAGTTAAAAACACAGAAAATTAAAGTAGAGAAAACATAAAAACTTGATATCAAATCTAATGGTCTTTTAGCTGCAGGTGGACGCACTGGAAAAACATGAGCTGTGTCAGAAGGCTGCATCCTATGAACTTAATTGCCAATCTACAGGCTATTCCTCTGCATAGCACACATAGACACACAGATACAGACACAGACACAGACACACACACACACACACACACACACACACACACACACACACAGACACACACACACACACACACACACACACACACACACACACACACACACACACACACACACACACACACACACACACACACACACACACACACACACACACACACACACACACACACACACACACACACACACACACACACACACACACACACACACACGAAGCTGTTGCCAGGTCGGCGGAGCCAACAGCTTGGCAGATAAATAACCTACAGCTAGATTTCTCATCCCTTGCTCTCCATGCACACGCAAGCACACCTCAGCCATCAGCTGTCTATCTGCTCATCCTCCCGACTAAAAACTGAGGTGAGGGCTCCATGGAAACTTTAAAGCCCAGCGGCTCAAAAAGTAGAACTCCAGGATAACGCAGCTTGAAAATAACAATGAGTGTCCTGCTCGAGTCAGTGTTATGTTTAAACTGCCAGTCACATCCTAGAAGCAGGAAAAGAAAGTTCAGATGCTACATCATCCAATGCCAATGCTTTTAAAATTACTTATTGCAATATCTGAGCATGATGGTGTTAAAACTATCAATGGATTTCCCATCTATAGCAAATGCTTGTTAACTTAGATTTGATTTCATTATCAAACCTTTATGAAAAAGACATCTAATTGAGGCTTGATGTATATAAATATATATATTGAAATGAAGAGTGTGTAAGTCTTTTAATTGGAAACCACAGATTGTGACACCTGATTCTTAATGATGAAGTATCTGCGAACCCACAAGCTGCAACTGCATACATCTTCCTCAGACAGCAGCACGCCATGGGCCTACATGCACGTAAGAGGTTAAATTTGTCACTGCCAAAACTTTATTAAAACTTTTCCATACCCTATTTGTCATCTGCCATCTGAACGGTTAACAAATGCCTCTGGATATTTTCCTTCTGTGTTTCAGAGGAGCCGAAGTGTATTATCTCTCAGACAGAGAGCGTGGGGTTACATTTACCAACACAAAAAAAAAATCGCTCTGAAAATCCCCCCCTCTCACCCACCCCCGTCCGGCTCAATTCACTGTCACTCTTTCAGCCTTGTGCGAGTTCAGCTGGATTTGTAAACTTCAGCAAACTTTTGCCGAGACAAGAGCCACGGTGGCCTCGATTCTGATCTGCCAACACACCAGGATCAGAGGGACACCTACAGACGAGGAGAGTTTCCAGGCAAGCTGACACATTTCCAATACGGATCGAGACAACAGCACTAGGATAAAAAAAAATAAACCTCTTTTAGTCGTAGAGTCAAAGCTCAGGAAATAGCCATCCTTGAATTTCAAGATTATTGTATTACTTAAATAAAGGCATTGGAGGGGATAAATGTTCCTATTTTTCCATTATCTTCCACTTGCAATTTTTCTTTTACAATAATTATTACGAATTTCAAGAGAAATGACCCATGAGAATACAAATCAATGTTTCTTTTCATCTGGAGCACTTTAAAATACAAAAAGAAAAATGGAAAATCTGGCACATCCGTTATTTCCTTTTTTTCTTTAAGGAGCATCGCCGTCTTTTTTTCTTGACTGTGTCTCATTAACGTTATCATATTGTTAGTGTCAGGGTTTCACAGCACAGCGCGAGTCCAAGCCAGAGTAAAAAAACAACCAGTCCTGAGCCATTTTTCTCCACGTCCAATATCTCTATAAAGTCTATTCCTGAAAAGTTTCCTCTCGGAGATACATGTTTTTTTCCACAAGATAAGAATGGCGAGCCCTGCCAGTTGGCGTGGGGCTCCCAGCACCGTGAGATCGCATAATCAACATTTAAACAAGACTTCAATGAAAGACTTTCTCTTTCTCGTTCCTCTCCCTCTGTGAATCTGAATCTCGCTCTTGCTCTCCACTTGTCGGTTTCTTTGATGTGGGCGCCAGCTAGGACACGAGTGTGTGCAGCGATTCTCACTGGTGAAATACAGATCTGAAAATTCACAATATTCATAAATACCCTCACTCACAAACAAATGCAAACCCACATTCACAACAGATGGAGCTCGACAGAGTCCAAAACATGAAAACAAACACAAAACCGAGTTTCCAGCACAGCTACTGACAGTCAGAGTTGCTGATGCATGTGAAAAGGCAATGGTGGAAAGCTTGTGTATGCAGTGATAGGAAGCAATGCCTGCAGGAGTGTGTATGTGCATGTCAGTCCATGATGTGTTGAAGACTATTTTGCATTTTAGACAGTTTAAATGAGGAGGTTTTGGCCGTTCCTCACTTTCATGTTTCAAAGGGTTGACTGTTGTTTTGAGGATATGGTTCAAATCAGTTTAAATGCATTATCATAATTAAGGCAGTACATCGATCTATTAGCGTCCCCACGACTACTGTGTGCACTGTGCTTGTTTGTGAGCGTGCATCAATGCATGTGTGTGTGTGTGTGTGTGTGTGTGTGCGTGCGTTTGTCTAAATGTGTGTGTGTGCGTGTGTGTGTGTGTGTGTGTGTGGGAGTAAGAGGTATTTCAATAGAGGCAGCCATAAAACACTCTGCACTCAGATGTGCTAACAATATCCCAATCTGATGGGCCCTCAATCATTTGATCATCACACACACACACACACACACACACACAAACACACACAGAGAGGCTGCTGTTACACTGCTGGTACTGCCTGTGAGAACGAGAAGCTCTTGCTCGAATTAGAGCTGTAAAGAATATAAAAAGATTTCCAGAAGAGATGGGTTGATACACTGCTTCGTCAAATGTATGTGGACACAGCATCTATATAGTGGTCAGGGGGGTTTGCATAGTTTTTGCCAACTACGTCAGGTCGATCACTCTCTCTCTCTCTCTCTCTCTGTCTCTCTCCGTCTTGTTTGCTCCCCCTCTGTCCTCCTGAGTGTGAGCTGTGTACAAGCTGAGCGTTTTAATTCACCGAGAGGCGTCTGCAATCAGCGCTTATGCTCCAGATCCATTTGCACATGTGCTTGCCTCTGTGTGTGCGTGTGCGTGTGTGTGTGTGTGTGTGTGTGTGTGTGTGTGTGTGTATGTGTGTGTGTGTGACGGAGAGCTTGTGTCACTTCTAATTAAATCAAAGAGAGGAGAAAATGGAGGAGGGAGTGGAGAGAGGCAGCGAGAGAGAAGGAAGTGGCTCTTGTTTAAGTTTAGGAGAAACATCATCATCATTATCAAACACTGAGATTCTGCTGTGCTCGGTTTTCGCTGTAATTATCTGAGTCTCACAACGATTTTCTCCTGGAATCGGCTGAGAGATGCTCAACGTGTCCACCGACATTCAACTAACAAAATAGGAGGTGAACGCATGAGAAAGTCGTTTATTAATCTGTGACTTTATATCTTTATGTCATGAAACACACATCTAAAGTGTGTTTGAACATTTTAATCAACCAACTCATGCTTGTTTATTATGATAAGTATCAGTTATCGGTAACTGCATGTATACAAAATATTCTGAGTACAAAATGTAATTTAGCCTGTAACAAATTACCCATTACTAAAGAACCATCACCATTAGGTCTGTGGCCAACTTTAATGTGTTGCTATTAGAGGTTTTGAGTGAGTACACATTTGTTATTGTTGAATAATTGACGCTATGCGAGACGTTTCTGTTGTAATTTGTGTGTGTATATGTAATGAGCACTTTCACTCTCTCTCTCAATTTCCCTTAATATCTGTAGTTATTAGGCAGAAGTTGCTCAATAATTTCTGTTAGCAGTGGGAAAGTAAATCCCCATCACCCCATTAAATTATTCAAAGAGCATAACGAGGATAAAACTGCACTGGTGTGAAAATATATTCCATCTACTGTGCATGACTGCTCTGCTCTCAGTCTGAGTGTCTGTGGAGCATTTTAAATACAGACATGTGTGGGAAAGGGTCATTTCAGAAAAAATGTCTCTAGCAACACATTTATATTCCGGCCGTGGTTGCATTCATTTAATTATGAAGCATTACATTTCAGTGGTCCACGATGATCTCTCGCTGTTTGTCCCCTGCATATCTGAAGAATTTCAAATTACACGGTTTTCCCTCGGGCTGCCACATCCCCGGCAGGCCACCTGCGCGGATAATAGCCGGAGGATGTTCCTTCAAAATTACAGCTACAGTGGCGATGGATACAAGCTGCAGCTAAGCATTGTCGGCAACACTGAAGTACCCATAATTATTGGAAAGAGCCTCTTCAGGAATGTTAACAGCATTTGTATGACGGAGAATAAGGCTCCTTGGGTTTCACAGCAGTTGTCATAGAATCCAATAAAATACACCAAGGTCTGCTTGAATGACCGATAAGTTAACAAGAGCCTACAATAAATAACCTCCTCATGATCTATTCTAGAGATGTCCTCCACCTCTCGGGTAGATGGGACTTTAATTAAAGAGTCCAGAGGTTACGTGACAACCTCAGTGCTCCTTCAAATGCTTTTCCCCTCTGATGAGAGTTTATAATAAAAAAAAACAGAGAGGCACAGAGGAGAGCTCAAAAGAGAGACCCCCAAACCTATTGGTAAAATTGTCCGCGCACAGTGGGGTGCTTGGATCTCAGGGAGAAAACGTGGTCAGCCTCAAGATATACGTAAACGAAAACAAACGGAGCCTTCAGTCCAAACTCGGGGTTCATTTGGTCCTTACTTGTTCAAGTCTTCTGAAAGCTTTCAGATACGTAACAGAGGAAAGAGCTGTACCACCGGAAGTTTCAAGAGAGAGAATCATAGGAGAGAAAGTTTAACAGTAGCGGAACTTTTGCAAGTGGGTAAGTTGGGCGACCGCTGTCGGCCTTGACTCAACCCCAATGGATGTACTGGTTAACAACCATGTTAATGGAAGTTTGTGGAGCAGGGACGGTTAAATCATTTGAAACAGATGCATCTCTCTCCATACCTACAAAAGAATGAGGATAGAATTTACAAAAACTAGATAAGAGTCTGTTTTTCCTCATAGTCTTTCATCCAAAGCACTGATCAGTCACAATCTGGACAAATGCTGCTGCGACTCAAACTGACGACTCAAGACTCCCCAAGGAAGCATGAAGGGATGCTGCCGCAACACAAAATAATCTCAATTAAAGTGAACAGGATATACTGCAGCACTTTTCTCTGTTGGCCAATGTACTGTAGGTTCTTCCCAACATTTAATTGAGCACGCCTGGCAATTTTCGAAGATGCTCTAAAGTCCCTGCAATCTAATGAGACCAGGATTAACTGGCACATACAACATAATCTGACCGATTCACTCTTATACAACATTATTCGAGCGGGTATAGCATTCAGGTTATTACCATCAATTTCTCTTCACATAATGTAGGCGTGACCAGCACAAGAGGAAAAGAAAAAGCTGTTAATTGTGCTCATTCTAGTTCACTGAGCCTCTTTCATTATGTTCAGCTTTGTGTATCATAACCGCCGGAAATGAACCCACACTTGAGTGGCTCTTAATTAACCAGGTTTTCCTTCCTCTCAACCATGGAATGGTCCAATCATTCATTCCTATCAAATTTAACTGAGTTTTTACTCGACCCAATGCATCAAACTGTGAAGGCGTGTAACGATGCCCGGGAGAATGCATGAAGACGTATTTTGTCATGATTATACATGTGGTGGTGGGGGTTGGGGGGGGGAGGGAGTGTTTTTGTCGCAGTGTGACTAACTTGACCTGTAATTCGTCATGAGGCCACAACGCCTGCAACGCCTCACAGCCCAGTGCGGCTTCTGTGGGGTGTGCTCGCGGTTTCTGGTTATCACTTCAAGGAGCTCTTAAGCAAAATTATCCACTTGTGTGAAGAAGAAAGAAATCCACTGCCAAATAAACCCACACGTTTCTCTCTCTGTGTGGAACTTCAAATCACAGTAACAGGGCCTGATAACGTTTTCCTAAATTAAGTGATTATTCTTAGTGCACAAACACAGTATTATCAGCAGACAGATTTGGTTATTTTAACATGTAAGATTACTCTGTTTCTGTCTCTGCTCTTTATACTCATTTGAAGTGTTTGACTGAAATAACAACAAAGTGTTCGAACAAAACTCGAGTTTTCATTTTAAAACTGTCTCCGTCCACATGCGCATTTTTGTTCTGCATCAGGAATAATCCCCAGAGAAGTAAGATGAGAAATGTATTTTCTTGCGTATGAAGATGAGGTGTAACTGAGAATAAGTGTTTCTAATGTCATGAACGATAAGAACCAATCAGGATAAAGGGTTTGTAGGGGCCAGCAGCATCTCAACACTTCTCACTTTTAGGCTATTCAAATAATCGTAATCAATTGTTTGTGTTGTAACATGTAAAGAACTGGGTCATTTGTGCACAATCATTGACCGCATCTGCTTTTTGATAACTGCCATCTGCTTCTTCCGCTATATTAAACAAATTCATCTGGAATAAGGCCACTGAATAAGAGCATCTCCACATTTTCTGTATTCCTCTATGAACTGACAAAAGCAGAAATAACAACAACAACAACAACAACAGGCTCATTATTTGCTATCTCCCTCCTTATTTGTTCTCAGGGACTATAAAAACAGCCGTCCCCGAGTCTGACATTGTTTCACATGATGCTATGCACAGCTATTGTTCAGCTCGAGTGCTAATATATTTACTGAAGGGTTGTGTCACCGTCTCTTCATTTTAATGAGCAAAAACCAAGACAAGCTGCTGCTGCCTGCCACAGAGAGATCAGACTGTTGGAGACAACTAAAGTGAAAGCTGCCAATAACAGGGTTACTTTCAGCTTCCAGAGTAAATAAATAACATCGTTAAACACTTTTCAGATGATTTTGTAACTCTGATGACTTTCTTGAGGTGAGGTGTTCGAAATTCCAAAAGGCGAGAAGCATGCAGAATGAAGGACACAACCTATAAATGTGAACAGCACATAAACAAAGCCCTCTGCCCTTAATGCTGAAAGCTCTCAGATCTTATTTTCTTTCCAGATTGAAGTATCTGTGGCTTCCTACACATATATGGCTCCTCTTTTTAATCCTGATATACGCGTAAGTCGTGGGTTATAAACATCATTAACACGTGCACTATTTCACTCACAGTGAATTTTCTTGCTGTTCTCTCACATGGACTCACTCGTACATTTTACTAGGGTGCTGTCAGGAAAGGTTCCAGAAAATGACCCGAGAAACTGATTGATATCTGGACTTCAGTGCATGTTTGAAAGCAGCTATACAGAAAAGACAAGTGTGTGTGTGTGTGTGTGTGCGTGTGTGTGTGCGTGGTGATTGTGTCTTGCCCTCACCTTGCGTCCGTCGCTCGCATGGCAGTTGACGTTCAGCGGCGTGAGCAAAGCCATTAGCTTCTCCTCATTCCCACTCCTGCAAAAGTACACACACACAAACACACACATCACACACAGGAAACGTCCACCGCCGTAGAGGATTAGCGCCGTTGCTCAGCAGGAGAGAGCGAGGGGGAGAAAATGAGGGAGAGTGAGATAAGAAGCTTGAGACCGAAGGAGAAAGACTGAGAATTTTTTCATCTGCACAAACTGACGTAAAGAAATGTTTGGTGAACGGATGAAAGAATGTGTGTTTTCTTGTAAACTTGACAACAACAGACTACAGAGGATCTGATGGAGAGGACCGAGAAGTGTAGCTGCAGAGGAGTTAAGATTTTGTTTATGTTGTTGATCTGTGCTTCCTGCTTCTCAGGTTTGCTGCCCTGGCATTAGATGACCACGGGGAAGTGTTGCTAAGGCTGCAGCCAAACCGCCCATCATCCCTGTGACAGCCTTAAAGGGAGAAGCTGTCTAATGGAGAGAAAGGGATTATTCTTCTCCTCTTCCATGTTCCCCTCCTCTCTATCCTTTTTTTTTACTTTTGTGTTTTTCTGTGTCCTTCCTTCTCTTTGTATCTAAAACATGTATTTGCATCCTCTCTCAGTTTAACTCGCCATTCCTTCTCTCATGTTCTCTGGTTTTCCAGCCATGGTTATCTGCCGTCCATCTTTCCCCTCTTCTCCACCTTTCCATCCCCTGCTCAGCATCTTTCTTTCAGTTTGCTTGAGCTCTACTTGTCAACTCCTACTGCTTGTACCAGAAACAAGAGAGCCTTCTATATAATTTGTATATTCATTTAAATATGAGGGGTGGGAGTTCATATTTGAGCTGTAATGACCTGTTGTAATTATAAATACACAGTATATAAGAACATCAGACCCTCTGAAGTAGTTTGCCTCATGATGCAGCATCAGCTCGACCTAACAGTAAAGTACGATTTGTTACGTTAAGTTGTTTTGCTACGAAATATTTATCACAGCCTTAATGACAATTTATCAGGTGAAAAGAAGATAGGAAGAAGATATTAAGAATGACAGTAAGCTTAGCTTAGCATGGTGGCTCCAAGTAGGAGAGAAAGTGTATACTGACTTGTTTGCGTTTACCTTGCATTTAAAAAGATGCTAAGCTGAACAGTTTACCATAAGTTTCATTGTGAATGCTCTGCAGGTGGGATTTCAAATAAATAATCTGCGGCGCTCACAAACACGCCAGCTTATTATTTTGAATACGTGAACAGGAAACAAACAAGCATCTTTAAAGTCCTGCTTCTTTCATCTCATCCCATAGCCTTCCAAATCTCTTAAGCTGCATGTTAAATCAATATTATGCAACTATTTTACCTTGAAACAACCCTAACCCTTCAAAAATCTTTTTGATGGTATACTGACTTGTAGTCAGGAGAGCGGCGCCTCTTTCGTTCCCACTCTCCCGTCTGGTTCATGCACTCTTTAACTTTGGCGAGTGGGTATGATCTTCCACGAGAGGTGCACGACTGAATGATAGTCAGCGGCTTAAACTGCCTGAATCTGGCTAAGCGATTAAGTTCAACAGCAATACCACTAACACCCATCAGTTAAAACGACTTACAGGTAATTAAAAAAAGCAGCATTCAGCTCAGTTAGGAAACTTAAAGCATCAAGAACTTCAACGTGTGGTTATTACAGTAACAGAACTTCTGTCTGTATATATATAATATCCCCAAAGGTTTTTATCATCTTTCAGCTCATTGTTTTGGCCAACAAGCAAGACAAACCAAACAAGTGCAACATTAAGCAGCTCAACAGGCAGAAACAACAATATCCCGTAAGCCATGTGTTGGAGTTATTTAACCAAACACAACACTAAAAAGTGTGAACATTATAGTAATATACGAATCTGACAAAATGACATTGGTGATGAACCCGCCAGTGGCTCAGCAGTGAGAACACTGGGTTCACAGTTCACACTTAAACAGAACGCTGGCTCCCACAATACACTGGGGTGTTGCGATGCTAGGCCAGCTGCTTCCCTGTGTATAAGAGAGGGAGAGAGGAGGGGGCTGTTGAGGAATGGAGCGCTCAACCACCCACACACATCCCGAACCAAAGCTAGGTGTTTCTGCATGCGAGAGGTGCAACACACGGAAACACAAACACACGCTGCCTACATGCACTGCCTGCAACCATGAAATGCCTCCAAAATGTGCATCCCTGGCCCACGTGTACTGAGCTTGTTGGATCTGAAACACCTGTCTAGTGTGGGAGCTGAGAACAAAACTGTGTTTGTGTGTGAGATAGAGGGAAAGAAAGAAACAACTGATAAACAGAACAGAGAAAGTGGAATACAAGTTGGGAGAAGCGTTGTAGAGGTTGGAATTCAAATGAGAAAGAAAAAAGGCAAGGAGAAGAACAAATTGAAGGAAAGAATGCAAATAAAGGGAAGGAGGAAGAAGGGAAGGTTAGAAAAACATTTAAAAGGAAAAGAATGGATGAGGCAGGATGGGAGATAATGAGAGAAATGTAAGAAAACAGATAATAACATAAGAAAAAAATACAGAAAACAAGAGAGGAGAGGATGACTCAAGAAGAGGAAACAAGGGTGAAAATATGAGGGAGGAAAAGACAGGAAATTAAGAACATCAGAGGAGCTCAGAGGGAAGAGAGGAAGCAGAAAAACAACAGAGGAGGATAAGGAAACAAGGACCGGAAACAGAGAACATAAGTGGATCAGCGAGGAGAGGAAGGGGAGGATAGGAAAACAACAGGGAAGGGAAAAGGATGGGAAACAAGGGAAAATAGAAAATGAGAGGAAACGAGATGATACAGGAGAGGAAAAGAGACGAGGAGAAAAGAGGGGAGGGGAAAGGAGAACAAGAGAAGAGAAGTAACCATAGGAAGCGAGGGGATGAGAGAGAAGAACACGTGAACATGCAAGAGGGAAAAGAACAGAGGAGAAGAAAACATGAAAGGGACGACACAAAGCAGAGAGAGGAAAACAAAGAGTGTGGTACTCACCTCGCCGCCTCCAGCAGCTCATCCTTCTTGTATTCACCTAGATGGTCAGAGAAGATCACAGAGTCAGACAGCTGGCCGCTAACGCACAGCGACCACACACAGACACACATGATTGAGCGGCGACAACAATCACACAAACATACACGTACACAACAACCACGGAAAGAGAGATGGTGTTTTCTCCCCACCCCTCCACCCTCAAATAGATCCTTCCTCTCTTTCCTCCCCCCCCTCAAATAGACAGATCCTTCCTCTCTCTCTCTCTCTCTCTCCCCCCCCCCGATCTGCCATTCTCACTCAGTGCGCACCCCTCTGGCTCCGGTTGCCGTGACGATGTGTTGCCGGCAGCGACCACAGCATGTTCATTGTTCGGGGGGGGGCGAGCGGCGAACCCACACGCGCTCTCAGCCTCTACCCGTCGGTGTGTTCGCGCATCCCTCTCTTCTGTCGCTCGCCTCCTGTCTCCTGGCAGCCGCTCATATTGCTAACCATCTCCCCTCGTCCTCCATCATCATCTCTGTCCCGCTCTCTCTCTCTCTCTTTCTCTCTCCCCACTTCCGTTATTCCCTGTGGACTCAGGAGGCGCAGTTGCCATAAAAAAAAAGAAAAGAACCCACAACAGAAATAAACAAACCCCTCCCCCTACCTCCCACTCCCTCTCCATCTCTCTCCCCCTCTCTTGGCCCTGCCCCCATGTTACTACAGTCATCACACACAGACACACACCTTTACATAGAAGGGTCTCATCTGACATGGGTGGAGGAAACACCAGCCCCTTTGGGATCTGTAACATGCTGGAGTCGTTGGTTGCTTTTTGGTTTTCAAGCAGCAAGGTCTTGATCTCTGAGAGTCACTTCAAATTTTTTAAAATATGAGACATATCAAGACCTTGATTTCTTAGCTGTGATTATCAAATGTACACCTGTGTCAAGGAGGTTATATGTTCAAGTTCCTGTATTTTTCAGTCTACGGCTTTCAGCCGGGTCTGTTGGATTACGCGAAAACCTACAAGACGGATTTCCATGAAACTTGGTGGAAGTATGAGCCGAGGAAGACCTTGTTACATTTCGACGTGGATCTGGTGCAGATCCAGGATTTTTAAATGATTTTCTTTAAAACTGCAGGACTTTACTTTTACTTTTCATAAATTTCCCAGTCAAATAGGCAGATTTTACCTAATGGATTTTACAATATCAAAAAGGCTTTTCTTAAACTCTCCCTTTATAATCACAGAGGACAAAAGAGAAGGCTGCTAATGAGCTATAAACATTACTCCTCTTGATGAGTTTGATGTGTTAAATCACTGGAGATTCCCTTATAGGATTGACTGAGAACCAGGAGACAGCTAGTTGAGATTAGTTAATTTAGCTTAGCAAATTTTGCCTAGAGCTATTCCTTCTCCGGACCTAGTGGTGTGTTCTGTGAGGGACGTTTAGAATGGAAATGATCGAATCTGGATGTAAAATGTAATTTAAAGTGTGTATTGTTTATTATAAAACATCTACTATAAATAGAACAATACTATGATACAATATGTTGCAGGGTTACCATGAAAGCCAACCTTATTCCCCTTGCACAAGCTGCTGCTTCACATTAAAACTTCCAGGAAGAAGGCTTTTATTGTGAAGCAGCTATAATTTCTATGTTGAGTTAGTGGAACTAAGACCGCAAAGTTATTCTTCATTAACAAAGTCGTAACATAATACTGATGCATTCTGTCACATTTGGGAGAATAGGAACGAGATGTTATGAGGTGGAGCTGAAGGTGACAGACTCTTACTGCAGCGGGCAGAAAAACAGCCATGACAGGGTCCGACCTCGGAGGATTACCTTTCGCGACTTCTACTGAAAAGTGACTTGAGGGCAAATTCAGACATGAAAACCAATGTGGAAAAAATTGCTGGCACAATAATTCAACGTAGTTGGTCTCTGAAAGGGGGCCAGAGAGAAAGGCAGGTATAAAATTGAAATAGGAAAATTAAAAGCAAAAAAATCAAAGGAAGAGGAAATGGGATAGAGATAAATGGAACGAGGATGAGGAGGATGGGCCGCGTGCGCACGGAGCAGACGGAGGGGTGGGGTAGGGTGAGGAGCTAAGAAGAAAGGTTACAGCGAAGGAAAAGGGGGGAGGAGGGAGGAACAAAGGATTTGCAGATGAAAGAGAGGAGGGATGATTAGGGATCTGGAAACTGACATGCATGGATTTGACACAGTATAATTGGTGTTAGGGAGGCTAAGGCGGAACCATCAGAGGAAGGAGGACGGCAGTGACGGAGAAGGGCAGAGCGAGGCAAGGAGACAGAAAAATATGAATACAATGGGGAAGGAGAAAATCGTACAGGAAGAGATCAGGACAAAAAAGAATTAGAAGCCGTAGTTCTGAACCCATTGATGAGCTGAGACAGAATCATTTTTCCATTAATCACATGACAGTCAGCGGTATTACAGGCCGGCTGCATTACATGATCATAAATACAATTAAAATCATTATCTTTGTCAACCTTTAATTGCTTGCTCGGCATCGTACTATTTTTCAAAGTTAATATGTCTTCATGCCGGCTCTTTTTACTGGACCACATCTTCCACAGTTTCAGCAGCATAAAATACATCCAGTTGTGATATGACTTTAGGGATTGATCCTCCTCCTAATTTTTAAACAATTAATTCGAAAGTGAAATTGTTTTCCCCCAAACAGAGAAAATGGGAAAAAGGTAAAGCTCAATCCCACTTCTACTCTCGAAAGGCTGTTTCAAACAAACAAATGAAGAGACTCACAAAACAAAAGTCAACAATACCTGGAAAGTCCCTAGAAACCAAACAGAACAACCGGGCATCCACGTCAGCAAAGTCATTCCCAAAATTAAGACTGATTCCGAAAAGAGGTCTTGAGAGAGTTTCTATCCTTAACTCCTTTCAAATCTTGGGCGTGAACATCAATCGGTCCGATTGGTAAAGTTGCTTAGAGGTGGATGAAGCTGACTGTGAGAGATGAGAGTGTTATCGAAACTAATCTGACAACCCAACAAGCAGCAGCCTAGGTCTTAATTTACTGACTCACTATTGAGTAAATAGAGGAAGTAGAGAATGAACCAGTGAGAGAGTGATTCGGCACAGAGCCACCAAGTGTCTACCAGGTGGCACTGTAGCCACCAACCTGGACACAAGAGTATTGATCTATGATGTAGAGGCTGCTTAGAAATGCTATTAAATCCAGGGAATGACAAATAGAAACGTGGTCCACTGAGGTTTGACGTTTTTTACCAATGCCAGCCCATGGTTGTTGTTGTTTTCTGTTATTCTAAATATAAGAATAAAGGAAATAGAAAAATACAATCTAAGAAATAGGTAAATAAATTATTAAAGAACAGTCCCTAACCAGAGCAGACTTCTGTCTAAATTAATGGGAAGAGATCCACAACTGCACTTTGACCTATCACACAAACAACTCCATGTATCACAGTCTTTTCTGTGAAATTACAATGAAATGCAGAAAACAGGGAAACTAAAATAATGACCATCCTATAAAACCGCTTCATGAAACCGTGTGTGTGTTTTCTTTTTGAGACCACATGCTGTCACAGTGTTTCTTTAATATATGGAAAATATCCCAGGCCTTTTTCTTCACATAATTTCTTCATTCCTTATGAATGAACTATGAGTCCATGTCATCACAACTGCTGCCAAAATATAATAATGTGTTAACACAAACCATTCATGGCCGCGACTGGCTCATTAAAGAGAATGAATGTTGGTGATGATAACAGACAGGGATAAAACAAACTACACAACGAATGTGGTGCCCTACTCTATGTGTGTGTGTGTGTGTGTGTGTGTGTGTGTGTGTGTGTGTGTGTGTGTCTCGCGGTGTTTGTGTGCGTCATAGACAATCCTGCTGACTCCGAACAGAAGAGACAAGGGCAGGTTAAAGCTCGGGACAAGCTAGCTGCCTCCTGAATGATGATATTATGTGCAAGTGTGTGTGTGTGTGTGTGTGTGTGTGTGTGTGTGTGTGAGACTGTCACTGACTGGGCAGAATTCACTGGACACCGCCGATCACTGTTTGAATTCTAATTGTTGTATAATTGAAAGCCTGCATTGAAATGAATATGAATGCCTGTGCATGCATGCATGTGTGTGTGTGCGTGTGTATAGATGCATGTGCATGTACATTAGTGTGAATGGAGAGGTCATGACCCAATGTGGACGAGTCAATGTCAAACAGATGCAGAACTGTGACTTGACCGAGCAACAATGACAAAGTATACAGAGTATTTTGAGTACACTGTGTTTGTGTTTTAAGTGGTTTCACAAGCCAACATGACGCTGACCGATGCCGACTGGACCATGAGTCGCCTCAGTGCCCAGCTGTCCACATGTTTGTGTTTTTGTGTGTGTGTGTGTGTTGGTGTGTGTTTGAATCAAATATCATTTATTTTGGAAGCATTTTATCTGCATGTTATACAACAACTGGCTGTGAGTCAGGAGTTTGAGTGATCCACTTCTAACCTCAGCGATGTCCCAGCTGCTGAGGCTGTAAGTGTATCAGGGTGCATTGAGGCCAATCAAAAGGAGAGAGGGGTGGGGGGGGCGAACTAATAAATGGTTGGTGAACAGAAATTATAAAAGAGGGTGTTTGGGTCGTTTTTCTGGCTGGCTCAGCTAACTTCACACACACCAACCGCTTACACTGTGTGATTAATTGCCCCACACTGTGCACTAAAGAGAACTGCTAAGGATTAATTGTGTTTTTTAGCCACTCACCCACTCCCCCCCACGTGTGATAAACAGCAGAATCCGGGTTGTTTGTAAGCATAAACTTCTTTGAACCAGAGGAGGAATTGCTGGTGATTATTCAATGCGGTGTGTGTCCTTCCACAAGCCTCTTTCTTGGTTCAAGCATCACACTCGAACTTGGACGGCACCAACAACAGGATGCAGTGATGATGTCACTGCTATACAGAGTGAGAGAGCAAGTGTAGAGGCTTGTGTTGGTAGAATATTGAATATTTGTACGTTTGTGGGAGTTTTTAGACAAGAGGAGGTAAATGAGCGGAAAAAAACGAAAAAAAAAAAAAATCATGTACATTAGACACGTAAAAGACACCCTCGCAGAGTTTGTGGTGATCTTTACATCTCGCCTGAATAATGCTGTGGATTTGTTGCTGTAGTGATGTTTATCTGTGCAGAGAACCTCCCGCTGTGCACGTGTGAAAAAAAGACTGCGGGTAAACTCCGTAGTATCCAGCTCTCCGAGTTTTTACCCGCAGGTCATGCCTGAAAACGGTTCCAGATAGCGATAAATTAAAATTCCACAGATGAAAAGGATGCTAATGTGTGATGGTATCAGGAAGCTGCTTAGCATGCCTGAAAAGCCCCAACACAAACCGACTTCTTTGTCACAGCGATTCAAAGAATGCACGCTTCTCCTCTCAGGAGCAAAACAAAATAAACAAAGTTAACATCAGTATTCAAATTAATATGGATAAGATCAGATCATGACGCATTTGTCCTGAGCGAGCCACACAAACACAGGAGTCACGCAACAGAAGAGCAGAAACTAAATAGACCCCAGTCAGCTCATTCCTCTACATCAGTCCACCAAGCTCCCAGGCCGCTCGACACAATGACTCATGACAGATAATGGAAACATACTACTGCAGCGCTCAACAGATATGCTGTTTGAAAGTGTGAAACTACCAACTTCCTGAAGATAAGCAGCTTCATTGAGTCCTTTTGTGATCCTCAGTGATTAACAAAGATTTGCTTCTATTTGTGTGACACATTTCAAGCACAGATTCACAAACCCAGGAGGAACGGATTAGTGTGTGAGGGAACTTTCTTTAAATTTTAATAGCCAAAGTCTGTCAGTCCACTCTCGCCCAGTGGCCGACTGCCTTCACTGACTTACTCTGTGTTGTGGAGCTGTGCAGCCATGTGGAAAACTAGGCAATTTCAGCTGCAGGAAAACGACTCAAAGGGGGGGTGAGGTAACCTTGGTGCATATCTCTCTCTCTCTCTCTCCGACACACAAGCTGTCATGGGTCACTGTTAACATCACATATACTTGCTTTTGTTTCCCGGAGATTGAACCTAACCCCGACCATACAAAGAATTTAGTACCCCTTAATTTGACTAGAACAGAAACACAGAATTGTTTTACATCTCTTGCTGGGATTTTTTTTTTTTTTTTTTAGGAAAGCAAAATAGAGTCATTGTGTATCTGTGTTTGTGTAGCTGGACAAAATTAGGGTTTGGGATCATTCATCACGGGGGACCAATTGAACAGCAGTCATGGTAATCAATGAGCATGTCACTGATAAGGAAAAGAGAGCTACACACTTGGCCTTGCCACCGCAGGAATTCTCACACACAAACAGACACACACACACACACACACACACACACACTTTCACACACTCAAATGTGCATACAGGTGCAAGATCTCCTGTGTTCCTGCAGCATCAGGACGGAGGCTTCAGAGCAGCTACAGCTCTTTGTCGTCATGAACGGGATGTTAACGTACACAACGATCGGAGCTGCCTCCTCCTCCAGTTTCTTTGCATTCACTCCATGTTGCATCAGTTCATCTCTCTGTTCGTCTGCCAGCAAAGCCAGTCAGCCTCCTCTACCTTCTCTCCCTGGCTCTCTCTCCTCTCACTCTTTTTATATGTTCTCATATTCTACCTCTATCCAATTCCTCTGCTTCCTCTTCCCCCGCCCCTCATTCATTCATCCACTCTCCCCAAACCCTCCCTCGCTTTCTCAAATCTCCCATCATTTTCCACAAGCCCATGTGACACGAGAGCACGCCGGCTAATTTTCTGCTGTGGTAAAGCTGCTTTCCCGCCACAGACCTCTCTTCAAAGCGGCAATTTATTTTTCTCGTTATTTAAAATAGAGAGGAAGTGCTTACTGAAAACAGGTCTTCCAACACCCAGCATGGCAGGAACATTTATTTTAATGGAAACACTCATGCACACACAATTTCTGTTAAAAGTATACCTTCTCAACTACAAACTGTTCATTTTAATAGTCAAACAGCAAAGCCAGGATACGGGAAAATGCTTCTGTTAAAACTGCTAGATTGAAAAGTAGCGGAGGATGGACACAAGCCCTCGTTGATTCTGAAAGATGAAAACCTGTGTGGCAGCGGAAAATTCCGATTAATACCAGATCCAGTTATGACAAGATGACAGGGAGACCATGAGAAAATGACGGAAAGCCATTTTATTCTTAGTGGATTATTTTTTCCTTGTCCCTCTTATATCAGCACATCCTTGCTGCCACCGTTTCTTTAGCGATGACAGCCTATTACCACCGTCACTAACTCAGGCCTGAGGATGAAAAGCTGACTATGACAAAATGACAAGGAACAGTTCTAACGAAGGCCACTTAACTCAAAGTTGTTTAATTCCTCGTCAAGTTCTCCACACCCCTGCAGTCGTGACAGACTGTAGATGACGGAGATCCAATACACATGCAGCTGAAGACTTGCACCACAAAGGGAAGATATATTATCGTGGTTGTAGCAGTCAAGAAGTCAGGGGGGTTTCTTGTTCAAAAGTCAAATGAAATAATTACCAAGTATCCGAAAACACCAACCGATGTAAAACTACCTCAAAGAGACACAAAGTTCAAAAGGATCCTAGGACGGCACAAGATGACAACATAATGATATAAAAGGACAACACAAAGAGACACAAAGAAACACAAAAAATAAAAGAGATGGCTACAAAGAGACACAAAACAAGCACAAAAACACACAAAACTGCCAAAAAGCAACAACACAAAGACAGAAATGAGTGCAAAGACAATGCACCTGCACATGTAAACCATCACCTCTCGACAAAAAATGACCACAGAGTGACATGAAACAGCTGCAAACAACCTGGCGAGGTGTGTTGTGTGTCTTACAGTCAGGTGGTTTTGCTTCCATACAGAAAGGGTGGGGAGGCTTTTACCTGTCTGTGTCCAAGGCCCCCCCATCTGATAATCGATCCACGACATAAACTCCATTCTTTAGATCTTTTTAAATCCATCTGTGTGGCCAAAGGTTGTCCGCTCCGGTCATTATGTTAAGACGAATGCTTTCTTTACTCAGGATATTGATTAGCATCTAATGCAGAGATAAATGTTCAAATGTACTTTGAGGAATTCATAAGTTGAGAGAATAGATTTTTGAGGGGCAACTGGGCTGCTGCTTTAGTAACAGCAATAGAATTTATCATGGAACAAAATGGGATAATGAGTTTGTATATACACATTTATCAATTTATTTGGCGGCGCCACTTTGAAATGTTCTTCCTCTATTTTATGTTGTTCCTATGGATTTGAGCAAACTCAAAGAATGTCTGCAGAGTCTGTCCACTAATCTGTATCATAAATCCGTTGGTCTATTGTTACGGTCGACAGCAGAAACCTGGACCCTTACTTATCCGTCTATCAGCAAGAGTCTGGTAAAAAGGTTACACAGATATTGCTTTGGACTGTGTGACCCACACTGAGTGTGTGTCTGCGGATGCCTTTCCATCAAAAGAATAAATGAGAAAGAAGGATCAAAGCCATCTTAACCGCGGTAGTGGAGGCAGCCGTATTTCATGTCTACCCCCTCGGATCAGATCAATTTATACAGCGACCAGAGTTACCGCCTTCGCCGACAGCCCAGGAGCAGGAAATATGGTCACAATCTCCCCTTCTGTTACTGAGTTATGGTTTTGAATAACAGACAGAAAAGTGTTATTGCTGAAAATTAAGTCAGAGTGAAGTTGACCTTTTGGACATGAAAAGTTGTCATCTCATTATTTTATCTCACTAGAAATTTGTGATAATTGCCATAATTGGAACATGGATTCTTGGGTTATGGGAAAAAGGTCACCGTGACCTTGACACTTACCTTTGACAACCATGTTCCAATCAGTTTGTTTGAGTCCCGGCTTTCCTGATATATCGCATTCACAAGAATGGGATGGCCATGAGTTGACAGTGACTTGATCTATGACCACCGAAATCTAATCAGTTCATCCTGAAGTTAAAGATTGTTGGGATGAAGAAAATCCCTCAAAGTGTTCCTGAGACATTGCTTTCACAAAAACAGGATGCACTGATGGACAGGCGAGCCAAAAGCATAATGGCTGGAAATTGAAGTCTGGTTCAGTCAATACCAATCAAGAGCAAACATCTTGAGATATCACATGTGCTGTCCAAGGGACTACTCTGATTTGACAATGAGTTATTTGAAAGAGCAGCAGTAGCATGAATGACAACACAACACAACATGACAGGCTTGTTCAAGCGTGCACCCATATACATACGTACACAAGAGAACGCCTACAATGAAAATATATACGGTTTCATAATGCTGAGTAATCCAAGAGGAGGTCGAGGTCAAGAAGAGGGAAGTACAATCAACAGAAGGCGATCAAACAGCTTCATAGCAAAGGGGCGATACTGTCAACATGCAGAGAAATCCGATACCGGATGCCAAATTGGCGTCTGGAGGACACTTAGCCTCAAGCAAACAGCAGGCTGACAATTTGTTTGAACAAACAACAAGACATGTCGTCCTAATCTAACTCTGCTTGTGGCACTTCAGTGCTGCAATGAGGTCATGTCGGTATCAAATATGACACAGACTAAATATACACTCCTGTAGAAGAAGTAGGTCTTCGTAGGCCAGAGAGGCAGCATTTGTGTGAGTAAGAGTTAAAATAACAGGAAAAAAGTAATAAGCTAGTGTGTGTGTGTGTGTGTGTGTGTTTGTGTGTGTGTGTGTGTGTTGACTACAGTCCAGAGAAGAGAATTGATCTCTCTGAAGCTCAGACACAGCTGGTCTGTGAATACCAATCAGAGGTAATTAATAGCAGCTAATGGACTCTCTTCTCACTCTCCACTCTCTTCTGTCTCTATGTATTCCCCGCAGTCTTACTCTCTCTTTTTTATTATGCAGGAATAATACATACAGGAATGAATAATAATAATTTTCCTTCCTTCTTTATTACTGTCCCCAAGCTATTGGCACTCAGAGAGACATTTCAGACTTCCGTAACTCAAGTGGGTTTACTGCAGGTAAATTTATGCAATGTGCAGTGAAGACAGACAACAGAAATCGAAGGTAAGATAATGGTGAGAACAATGGACCACTGGTATAAAACTTTCACTACTAGCTGATGCTCTGCATAATACCAGCTGCATAATGAAAGAACCGCACTCTCCTGAAGTGGGTTTCCACACCTTTGTCACCTGCCTTACTTCAAACAAAGCAGCAGAGAATATTTCAGCCGGATTGTTATCGTAAAGAATTAGGATGAAATTTGCTGGAAAACTGTCCACAAGTCAATTCTTTATTTGCGCATTCAGGCTTAAAATATGTTGTTTAAAGATTAACTGTGTATTTGCAGTGACAAGATATCAATGCAAAAACACCACACATTTGCTCACTGCACTTTCTCACTGAGTCTGAGTGTAAATTTAGCAATTTGAAGATGTCCTCTAAGGCTGACACTTTTTCCAGGAATCAAGTTCGAATGACTTAGACATGACACCCAATTTGTTCAAATGTATTCAAACTCCTTGAGGGGTTTGGCAGTTGCACGGTAAATTAACAAACAGCCCTATCTATGTGCATTACTTAGCTGTGAATAACACAACACACACATACGCCATTTCTTAGAAGCGTTGGTGTCATGACCCTCCTGGACTTCCTCCATTTTTGTAACAAAGCAACGTGACATTACTGCTAAACTAGGACGTAACTCCACCTATTCCTGTCATCTGCTTCCATTGTTCATGCTCCATTATAATAAGAGTTCTCAAAACTTTGCTCTGCACTTTCAGTCTCATCACAATATGCTACTTTCAACGTCTTTGTGGGGTAAGTGCACAGTTAGCTAGTCACGCCCTCCTCCCCCTCAATGGCTCCGAGGACAAACCCACACACCTGTCACTCACTCGAATCGAGCCAAAGGTTGGAACAACAATATGCGCAATTGAAAAAGTGTTTCTCTTCTACAGGTGTTTTTCAATATTTTTTGTATATAAAAATGTATTAAAAAAGATTTTGTTCTTTTTTGAGACATAAAAACAAAACCGTGAAAGCGTGAGACCAAAATATGCAGATGAATATCACTAATTAAAGCTTAAAACCAAAGACAATTAAAGAGAACGACATAAATTACATTACAAAAGCTTAGTAAAAAGTCTATTTAAATGAAGCTCATTGGGCAAAAACTCTTAGTCTTGATAATAGTTGATAACTTTTTGCAGCGATGATTGCCAACCTTCACCTAATAAAACTAAAAGGGGTTAAGTAACATTTCCCAGGATTGCATGAGGTCTGCGATGCACCAGAGACCAATGTAAGACTAGGCCTATGTTACTGACAGAGATTTAAAGAGGCTGAGGCAGAGTGAGACATTTCAAGTGAGGAGAAAGAGATGAGATGACAAATGTCAAAGGGTGAAAGATGCCAAGTCTGATTGTTACAGAGCTTGAGATGGATTGGGAGACAGCAGGGGGCAAGAGGACAAAAGAGAACAGACGAGGAGTCAAAGGAAATGAGAGTGACACCAAGGCTGAGGTGAGGATGAGGAGAGAATTGGGTACGTGCTGTACTTGCAAGCTCATTAAACAGCTGCGTAATTGATGAGCGAAGAGGGGTGGGCAATGGAGAGATGAGGGAAGAAGAGAAATAGTCGTCAAGGACAGACACAACTTGATGAAAGAGTGCTAATCACTGGTTTCCGGGCCAGAGACTGAGATCAATCATCGATGACGGCAAAGACAGATGTACAGACAAATCCTGGTGGTGAACCTTTTGTTTTTTAGGTTAGGCTGTTCTGGGGCTTTTCATATAATTACTGCATGATTGTCTCAATTACCTAACCGCAGACTGCTAAAGGGATACTTCAGGTTTTTGATAACCCTCACACGTCGGAGCAGGAGCCTCGGAAAAAAACCTTGACTTGGCTGTTGGGTCAACTTGGATTATTAACGACAACTGGGTTCATGACTAGGGATTTGGGCCTTGAACAAGTTCTGTGAGAACATCTGTTTCTTGGATATTTGTGAGTGAAAGTCCAGACAGACAGTTTCCCGGAAATTTTCAGGAGGGACTTGGTGAGACATTTTAGCCGGCCCCAGTAAAGACATCCAGAAAATGTTCAAGTGAGCCCATGTGAATTCATTCTGAACAAGAAAAAAGGTGTGTCGTACATGTCTAAAGACAATAAGTCAAAGGTCAGACACCGGTGTAGATGTGCAGTAAACAAAAACATGTAATTTCTGAAGCAGAGGTTATACATTACATCCTGCCCACTGCGTTTTCTACCTAAATGCTCCTGCTCGTCTGAATATTCCGAACATTTTCTTCTACTTGTGAAAGAGTCAGATCCTGAAAACCTCCTACTGTGTTTCTCAAATGTAAAAATCAAACTCTGGAAAATGTCCAAACGCACATTTCCCTGTCATTTTCAATCATTTGCAATTAATGTCATTATTGCAGCAGAAACTAAAATGGCCACTGTGCACTGTTAATTCTGTGTCCATCAAAACTCTACACCTGTAAATGAGCGCACTGTGCGTAACTCATTTTATAGGCCAGGCTAAATTTATATTCGCATTCAGCCGGTGATGGAGAGCAGTAGCTCCAGGTTGTGCTGAACGCGCTCGATCGCAAATGCAAATTTGTTTAGCACTTCCTCAACAGTTGACACAGGAATATAAATCTGGTCGAAACACACCGGCCTCGCTCCGACATCTGATAAAGGCTGTGCACTGCAGGCCGCTCAAATTCAGCCCCCGGAGCCACTGACCATTTAGAGATAGGCTAATCTCACAGCAAATCTGTCCATGCCCTCCTCTGTGACTTGATAAGGAACAATACAATTAACTTCCCACGCCCCAATGGAGAAAGTAGCTTGCTTCTTGCACTTTTAGCTTTGAAGAATTTATATTTCTATCCGACTTAATGGCTTATTTGTTGTGTGACTGATAATGCTATGCTAATTTGGATGGGCTGTAATAGATTTATCTCGTCCAATGCAAAAGCACAATGTGTTCAATATCATGCCCGGGCAATAATACTTTATAACGTACAGCATCTATACTTACAAACTCACTGCACTTCTGCCAATTAACTTGATGAAACATTCTGCGCAGTCTTTTTTTAAACCCTGGATCCACAATGTGGGTAATGAATTTGTGCGTGTGAGTCTGCCCCCTGGTGTGGTGTGATTAGTGGTGTGTTGTGTTTGCAACCGTGTACAGCTACAGTCTACAGGATTTCACGCTTGTGTTTGTAAGGAGGCGTATCCGGGGAGAAACTGAGAAAAGAACATTAAAGACAATCAACGCCGCTCTGCCGTGTTCTTACGTTTATGTTCATTATAATCAGGACAACAAACTACACGATGGAGTTTAACAAAACACTAAAACGAACTCAGTGTATACATTAGATCGGTGTGACAGGAGTCTGAAGATAGGTTTGATAAAAAGAGAGAAAGAAACCCTTTGCTTTTCCCTGTCACATCCCCAACTAACAGGGGAACAGAGTCATTTCTGGGAGCAGTTTTCTGGATGTGGCAGAGCACTAGAGCTAATTTATGGGTCGATATAAACTTCCATCACCACAGACTGAAGCTGAAAGCTGTGCCGGCATGCGGCAGAAATAAGGAAAAGATCATAGACACAGAACGTATAGGCCAGGGAAGAAAAGGATTAACTTGTGTATATGTGCAGAAACACACATCTAATTACTTCTCAGAGGGTTTATCCTGCAGCAAATTCTATCGCACCTATACAAAAGCCTCCCATACGCAGTAATAAAAGTGATAACTGCATGAACTGCATGAACTGCATCACTTGAGACGGTCTTTACACCAGTCTAATCACTCCAGGGTGGCACTGGGTGAGTGACAGTGTGACAGGAGGATAGTTTAGGGTAATTAGCGCGGGCAGTTAAGAGCATAACTCATGTTTCTAGCAAGATGAATTTCTCAGTGCAGAACGGCCACTGCAGGAGAAGGAGACCAGTGACGGGGAGGAGAGTCAGGGAGTCGTGTTATGGAAGAACTAGTTTCCCTGATAACCGCTGATTTGCACCTGGATGCATCAGTGGGTGTACGTGTGAAAAAGAGCTGATGCTGAAGACAGGGAGACAGCGTTCAGCTGTAAATGACTTACGATGTTGTTCTTTTCATTAAAATGTGATGAATATGTAACTTCTAATGGGCTTTTTTGCACATTCCAGTTAGGTGTCCTGGCTCTGAAATGATTTAACGAGTCATCTAATCAGTTACACTATTAGCCACACTGAGTCATTACATACTATACACACACACACACACACACATTTGATTTGAAGTGTGCCGTGTTTGATTTTCTAACACCTATAAATCGAGGGCGATTAAATGTGTTATACTACTCTGCAGAATCTTTTTGGGTTTACTGCTCGTAAACTGCACTACCATGACCACTACGCTGTAAAACCTGCGACGTGTCTGATCCAGGGACGGGGGTGAAGGGGCTAACTGCATCACATGCAGCAGCGTTCAATAATCCTGGCCCCGAACAGCCCTCATTTCAATTCCGGCTGCCGAGGACAATCATTTTTCACGGCGCGGATGCGGTAAAAATCCCCCCCTGGTGTTTTGACACGACACAGCTTCTTGCTGTGGTATCTCGAGGTTCATCTCGTTCACCGCGGAGGCCAAACAAAAAGGAATTGATGATGTAACGCACAAGTGGTGCTGGCAAATCTGATTGAGTGCCAACATCGATACTGAGGGAGCGAGACGGTGAGAGACGGTGAATATGGATATTTGAATTTATATTTTTTTCTTTACTCACCATCTACGACTTAACAAAACACAAATTTACTTCAATACGAGCCACATCTTTTAAATGTTCCCTTCTAAAAAGAAAAAGACTCAACAACAGATGACATTTAACACAATCACACTGAAATAAAAACGTTTCCAAGTTGGGATAAACAGAAGGAAGTAATTTACGTTAAAGGACATGCTTTCAATTAGCTTCTCATTAAAAGGCAAACACGAGCCAGCCCAGTTGTTCTTCTGCCAACGAGCAGTTGTAACGAGTCCCGCTTCCTTTAACAGCTTGTTTCATATAAAAGAACCAGTAAATTATTGTAGTTTCACTACACACTTTTAGCATCCTATGTTGACCACTAGAGCTTGTGTCCTGCTGTTTTATTGAGAGGAAATGAGGGAACAAAGTTATTTGGTGGAAAAGCTGAGAAATATAATTATTGAAGCTTTAAATTAAAGTAGAGTTCAGGGACTTAAGTTAGCAGGGTCAAGTTCTGGCATTTAAATCCAACACCAGTTTAAACCCAAGTGGGACGACGTCGACAATGATAGAGGAGGCCACAGACTGATTCTAAATCTAAACCTGCCTGTTTGAAATGGTTTGCTGATCCTGTGGAGATGTCGGCTGCAGCTTTCTTTGTGAAACAGGAAAAAATAACCTGCAGTAACTGAGCTGCGGCAAGTGACTACCTGCCGCTAGACTCAGTCCCCAGAACCCTGAGGCAGCACCCCCGCTGCTGCACAGAGAGTTGATCACCTGTTTATTGAAAGTGCAGTGAAGCTTGAGGAGGCAGAGCCCGCAACTGGAGAAGCAGCTGCCACTGCTCCCGAGCACTGGTCACCTGTCTATCACAGTTTATTAATATTGAACGTATTACGTGTCCAAATCGCACCACATTCAATACTGCATTTCTTTGAGCCTTAAAAACAATACACGGTTCCCAAGATATGCAAGCCACAGAAACACTGCTCAGTAAAGGTCTTATGTCTCATTGTTTGTGTTATTACTCGAGTGAAGGAAGGAGGTAAAAAAAAGGGGGAACCAAGGAAGGAAGAATCCAGCAGAGAGAGGTTGTTTATTGAGTAGCTGATCAATGAGTTCAGCCTCAGCCAGAAAAGGAGGCAGAAAAGAAAAGAATGCAGAACAAAGAAAATGTGAAGTAGTGACCAGTGTGTGTTCAGGGCAGGAAGAGAATAACGAGCGTGGTGAGCAGCGCTGCCTTGCAACACAACAGGGTGACAGACGGACAGAGAGAAGGTGGTCGTGCCTGCAGCCTTTCACACAATGAAGGAACCAATGTGGGCTTGAGAGTTGTGGACGAAATGTAAAAGACAGAAGGAGAAGAAAGGAGCCCATTAGAAACTGACACCAGCAGAGACGTAAACAAACACAAGCAGTGGGCAACAGCCTTCAGTCCACAGACAGTAAAACACAAAGAAACACAGACATGTGAAATGTGAGACGGACACACACGGCGGCAGGACACTGACCTGTGAGCACGGCCTTGGCGGAGGGTTCAGCCAGGTCCAGGGCAGACTTGCCGTCGGTGTTGCGGATGTTGGGATCGGCTCCGTGCTGCAGCAACACTGTACAACAACAGGGCAGACACAGACAGTAGCTGAGCTCCTGAACTGACATACAAACTCCCCGACACACACCTCCTCCCAGTCCTCCTCCACCTGCGGCGCCTCCTCCTCCTCCTGCTGCTGCCGCCACTGAGCCACATCCTGCTCCGTAAACTGCTCTTCCTGGACCCTTTTCTCCCCCTCGCTCTTCTCCTGCTATCCCCCCTGCTCCTCCTCCTCTTGTTCTATCTCCTGGCTCTCCTGGCAGCCCCTCTGCAAGTCCTGCTTCACATGTCTCTCCTCCTCCGGCTGCTCCTCCTCTGTTGCTAGCGCTGCTCCCTTGGCTGCTGCTGGCTGCCCCTGCCCTGCGAGCCATGCTGCTGATGTAAACAGACATGTCACAACAAGAGCAGCGAAAGCGCCACGCCAGACCACAGCACCAGGGAAACAAGGGGACCTTACAAAAGGGCTGCGCGACAGGCTAAACGGCACATCCCACATCCATGGATGATGGAAGGACGGCTGTGGTTGAGCGGAGGAAATAAATAAAAGGGAGAGAGGAAAGGAGAGACGAGGGGCTACAGCTTGTCCAGGGAGCAACAACAGCAGCAGCAGCAGCAGCAGCGAGACGGGCAGGCAGCGCGAGCGGAGAGACTCTCGCCTCTCCGACTGACTGAGCGGTGCAGCGGAGAGAGAGATGAGTGAGGAGAGGAGGGGAGCAGGTTGGGATGGGGTGGGTGAGAGTCAGAGAGGATGGGAGAAGGTTGGGATGGGGTGGGTGAGAGTCAGACAGGGTGGGAGTAGCGGAGGGCTAGAAGAGGGGAGGGAGAGCAAAACAAGAGAGAGGCAGAGAGAGAGAGAGAGAGAGAGAGAGAGAGAGCCGGGAGGAGATGAGAGGAGAGGAGCCCCATGTGACTACCAAACAGGTATGAGCTGAATTACAAACTCTGCCTGAGCTCGTTTTTTTGCTGTAAATTAGCTCTTTCCAGGGCACTGGTGTCACAGCTCCGCCTGCCTTCCCCTCCGCCTCACATCCTGCTATTGTGACAGGCGAGCCGGTCCCGCTGCACATGCCCTTTGACTCCTGTCTGCTTCAAACCAGCCCTGCTGAGACACAGCAGGGACGATAAGCCGGCGTGCATGTGCATATAGGAGCACGTGAGTGCACCTGTGCCAGCGCTGACGCACACGTTCATCACCCATTCTACAAAAACATGATTGAGTGCTGAACCAATCCCTCAGACATAAATATAAATCAAGCAATCACTCCATATCTCTCTCACACACACACACATCTATACATGTTATGATACCCAGAAGTGAGAGAATATGAGATGTGCCTACAGAGGGAATCGTCAGTTTCTGCTGCAAACACAACTCAAAAAAATCATTCACATTTCTTTCAGTCCAGTCTGAGCTGTTTCCATATACATTCTATAGGTTCTGGTGATACAACAGTAATGACTCCCTACGTTAATATATTTTCACCCCATGTCCATTTATGTATTTGTTTGCCTGAGTCTTCAGCAGGATTATGCAAAACCGTTTTGGAGCCGATTCAGCCGGCACTAGAGCTCATAGCTCCATTATAGCACAATGGTCCCCTTAATAATAATCTCGTTAAGATCCATTAATTATTCCCTGGGAAATTAGTGAAATGTCAAAACAACATCCTTCCTGCAATGTTAAAGAAGTGATAAAAAATGTCTAGATCAGCACCAAAATGGGTTCTTCTCTGAGATATACTGTCTGGTTTCTCAACATTTAAATGCTTTGACATTTATTGTAATAATCATTGATATAGACTGAGGTTAAAATCTTCTGCCTTCTACTCGTCTCATCTGATTAAACTCAATCCCTTTTTTGCGAGGATTAGTTTCCAGGACAATGTCCATGACCACAGAGTAAATGACCAGATTTATTTCAGCCCTCTCATCTGTGCGGTAGCTTTTTTTTTAAGTGCTCAAGCAAAATAGGGAGTAAAACTAAAATGATTACTTCATGGGAACAAAGTGCAGCTGAAGAATGAAAGCAGCAGAAACCAGCAGTCAAACCGGAGGCAGGTGCATCACAGATGGAAAAAGTTACAAGTTTGGCTTTTACTGGGTCTAAATTTACATTTTGATCTATTTGTTTGGTGACATTTCCGCACAAGTCAACATTTAGGCATTTAAGAGCTTGAGGTGCTGACAAAAGTAAAATCACCAACTTCCATAATAAAGATAAAGAAGAACTCTGCGTGCAGTATGCAACAACGCGGACTGAAATCTCACGGCAAAGACTAATCTGTTTGTATAAAACACCCCTAACTAATAATGTTATGCAGGTTTTGATATGCTATGTGGTGCTAAAACTATCATTTATTCATGAGATCAATGACCGAAAAAATACATTTCCTGCTTTCCCATTTTTTGCAACTAAAGAAGGTAGGAAAAATGGTAGAAATCTGCCATTTTTCATTTGAAAGAATATTGTAACACCAATATTTCTTGTCTCCCTGACATTTCATAGAGCAGATCCATCCATCCATTAGCTGTATTGGTTATCCGTTGAGGGTCAGAGAGCAGATGACTAATGAACGAACCCTGGCTCCTCCTAATCAATGGTTCCGATGTCTGGGACGAAAAACGTGGGAAAAGTGTCAAGTCTTAGCAGCTTGTGGTCATAACGATGCCCAGTGAAATTAAACTGAGGAGAACTGAGGACACAGTTAAACTGTCAAACTCAGGGCCAATAGAAATGTCTGCTTCGGGATTTTCCGTGATCTTCTTTTCCCAACTTTGTTGATTAGATTTTCTTTGGACCTTGAGCTTGGAGAGATGCAGGTCAAGTAATTTTCAACTCCAGAGCGTCCGTCACACTGAGCTGCAGTTACAGACAAATCAGAGCTGATCTGACTCTCATTTAGCCGACAAATCTCGAAACCTGGCGACAGCCCACCGGACCTCCGTCCAATGAATAAGCCACCGGGGGTTTTTTCAGCTCTGGCTCACGCAAAACTAAATAAACGTGGCCTTCGATTGCTGTTATCTAATTCAGATTCATAATTTTAACTTGGGTTATTACTTGAAAAGTTTTAAAGGTTCCTAATGTTCAGAAGAAAACATGACTTTCCTCATACTAGCCATTGCTGCCGCTCCTCTTTTCAGCCTCTGTCTGAAACTAGAAAAAAAGCCGAGTCGGTTCTGATTTGAGGCTGTTGTGATTGGTCAACAGCTTCCAGCTTTCGAAAGAAACATCGCCCTCCGCTCCCTCTGCCTTTACCGAAGTATGTTTCTGGAGCTTTAGGAGCTGAGTTTTCTCCCTTAACCAAAGATTGAGCTTTTTAACTTTGCCAAACTTTTCTACACAGTCAACTTACATAACACCCGAGGGAAGAGAAACTGAAAAAGCCTCACACGTCTGCTTTAATGGCGTCTGAATGATTTCACCTTAAACAAACTGCTCAGGCACTGGACTCGTCTGGCAGCTCTTTAAAAACCTTTGTGCACTGGGTTTGCACAGCTGTGTACTCAAAGGAAATCATTACGTCAATTCCGCTTGTTAAATCTAAATGAACTGTGCTTTTGATTCATGCAGAGTTGATCAGAATAGATATTGAAAAAAGAAACTGAACACAACGTGAACTCTAAACTGAGAACAGTATATTTAAGTCATATTTCATTACGCAGGCAAAACACATATTCAAGCGACACAATCTTGGACCATTCCCCACAGTTTACCATATGTTTTCAGACTTTCCCCACATCCCAGGCAGCTGCTGGTGACTGATCATTTCAGGAGGCTATGAAAATGAAACTTACACAGACTCATAAAACTTGATAATCTGCATTATGTTTCGTCAGTATTCTTATAATAATGCAGAGAATGGCAGAACCCTTATTGCTGCACATCCCGGGATGGAAAATGATAAGTGGAAATGTGTATTGCAGTTTCTCTTTGTGCCAGAGGGCAGCAAAAGATGTATGGGAGCAGTGGAGGAGTCAGCTTTTTAAATTATCCAACAAATTGGAAATGTGACCTGAAAATATTTACCTTTTGAACTGTGAGAATAAAAGCGTATTTATCATCTTTGTGCATCACAAAATGTTATTAGAAACTATCTTGTGGACGTGCTGCGACATGATAGTGCTCACTGCTCTGGACCAATCAGAGCTCGTCTGTGTCCTTCACCCTAACACTGTTAAAGAAGTGAATTAAATGTGGCTTAAAAACAATTAGCGAAAGGGCTTTGGAAAAACCAAAGCAGCGAGCACATCCTCTGCGTGACCTCGTCCCTCCAAAGCCTGGTCACTGTGACTCAGAGAAAAAACTGCTTCATGCAAGAACAGTTTCATTTTCTTATCCTACATGTCACCTTTTTCTGGGAGGTTCGTTCGTACGAGTGTTCAAGGTCGGATTCACTAAAGCTCGTTACAGTTTGATAAATGCGGCTCTTAAATTAACGGCTCTTATGGCTCCACTACATTTGTGCAACAAAAAAAAAGAGGAGCTTCATGAAAACATGATCAATTCAGTGTCTGTGATGGCTTGAAACAATCCAAAAATATGAATAGGGCTGCTTACAATGTGTCATCAGATCAACTGTGACACAAACATAAAGAATTGACATTAGGTTAGATTCTAATCAAAAAAGTTATTCTAAGGTAAAGCGATCGGTGATTGTGAAGAAGTGCAGAAAAGAGCTAAAATCAATCTGAGAGTCCCGTTAGTCAGGTTTAAGCTGAATGATTTATGAACCTACAAATGTTTCATCAGATAAAGTGAATCCATGGAGCAGTGTGTGGGATTTAGGGGAATATCGTAGGTAAAAAACTATAAATGCACTACATACAGATACAGAAAGTTGTTTCATCTACATTTCTATGTCATTCAAATTATTGACAAATCAATCAACTGCTCTGAGCCTCGACAACGAGATCAAATTGTGCAAATTGATCATCAGAGATAAAATCACTGACGCACCTTTTCCTCCCTCTCGCTGTCAGCACTCAGAACACGCCGACACCAACTGTCGCTGCAGCCTGTCGTTAATATTTGTATTATTTTAACTCATACCGAGCAAAGCTTTTCCATTAAGATCATAACGATAACAACACAACCGAGTGCTCAGACGTGCAGGTTTTCACGCTGAGGTGCATCTTGTCTACTTCAGGGATCAGTGGCTTGTTCTTCAGTTCATGTTTCTAAGATTTACTGCTGCTGCTGTTTCTGAACCGAGCCTGTGGAGTTTGTTCCACTTTTTAATTTAAAAGTACGCTGGTGGCTGCTCATATATTGTGGGACAAACAAATCAATGCTCTTCTGTCCCCTGTGTGAGCCGAAGAGTAAGCACTAACACAGTGATTGCAATGTATACGTTATTTGCTGCTTTATGCTTAATGGTAAATAACAGCATACTTGGTGGTTTATAATTGTTTCTAAACAATTACTTGAATATTATTCAGAACTCTGGAATGAGACTTTTGAGGAGTGCTGGGGGGGTGGAGGCACTTAAAACAAACGGTACACGCAATTACAAACTTAATTTAATATCTAACAATTAGCAAAAGTATTATAGCTGCAGGTAATAAAACAACAAGGAGGAAGCAATGACATTCACTGCACCAGCAGGACTTAGCGTTTACTGTTTTTGTTCTCTTCACAACTCAGACCAATTCAGTCTTAGAGATATAGATATTTGAAACATACAGTACACAAGTTTACTTTGTCCACAATATTTCCGGGCGGGTTTTTGTGTACTTACCTATACAGACATCTATCTTGCCTTTGATGGAGGCTTCATGCAGCGGCGTGTAGTTCCAGTTGTCCCGAGAGTTGGGATCGGCGCCCTGACACAGCAACAAGGAAACCACCTGAAAACAACATACATAGAACATTCAAACCTTTTTATTCTGCAAAAAGGATTATGGTTATATTCATTTGTATGTACTGTTTATTCTGTCAAATTAAAGTTTACCTATCAGCTAACATAAATGCAGATAACGATATGTCTGATATCATAGATTATGTTGAGTTGAGAGTTAATTATTTTAGATTGTGGAATATAAACCTTCTATTTAAAAAATAAAATAGTTATAATTTAACAAAGTTGCTTGTCAATGCCTAAGTGTTCAATCTTTGTCTTAACAAATGTACAATTTGACGACCTATAGGAGAACACGCTTAAAGCTGCTTCCTGATTTAAAGAGTGGAAGATCGAAGCCTAACTTTTCTCTGCCTGCCACCCACTACACTACACAAAACAAGACAACAACAACTTTGAGCGGTTTCAGTGAGGACGCAGTGCTTTTTACTCCCATCACAATGCTAATCATCCCTGTGATCATACAGCAGCATTAGCACAGCACTTCTGGGACGACGTTGCAAAGTGCTCTCCTACAAAGCCTCTAAAAGCCTTTAACGCAACTGAAACTGTAAACACTCAACCCATCACTGTGGTTAATGATGAGGAGGACGGGGAGAAAAAAAAAAAGCTTCAGCACATCTGTCACGGATAATCCAGAACATTAGCAGCAGCGAGGGGATGACCAGAATCTCAAATAAGCGATGGAAATGAATGTTCTGCTTTTCTCAATGTGATCTTTGAGGATAAACGTGCGCTTTGTATGTTTGGGGTCGTCAGAAATTTGACAACAGCGCACGTTTATGTTTACACAGGCTGTATAATATTTAGCTTCACCTCTGGCTTTGTCAAAATCACAACAGCACAGTGGAAAGGCAGCGACACAATATATTCCATCCTGAAAATAATACAAACGACAGAAACAACACAAACAAGTCTGAAATGTTCCCTTGTTCAGTCTCACCTCAGAGTGACCGAAAGAGCAGGCGTTGTGGAGCGGGATCAGACCGCCGTCATCCCTCGTGTGCACGTTAGCGCCTGTTTGAAGTAAGTGGTCCACCACGTCTCTCCGCCCGAAACCTGACACGTGAAGAAAAGAGAGCAGGAGATAAAATAACATTCAAAATAAGCTTTTGTTTGACCTCATTGTTATGGATTTTTATTCTGTTCATTGTCTTTGTTTACTTCTGAGAACTTTTAGCTTTGTCATTTGGTTCCTTTACAAGAATCAATCAATACTTCTTATCACAAAGTACATATTTGTTTTGTGAAGCATGAGTCACAGCTGTTTGTGAAAGTTCAGAAAATGTGACGCTTCACTACAGAGAGAATCTGTTCTTGTTCAAGTTGCTGAGGACTAAAGACAGAGATGTAAAGCAGCTGGGTCACTGTTTTGCAGAATTAAAAAGAGTCAAGTGTGGAAGAGAGGAGGTGAACTGCTCTTTTGATATCCAGGGTTGTTTTCCTTCCTTGATTCAAATCTGCTTCAGATTTTGCATGTGGCTAAAAAATGAAATGCACTCCATTTTAACAGGTGTGCCGGCTCGTGTTACACCATAGGCAATGTTTAAATATGACGTCAAATTCACAAATACGCCCGAGTTGTTAAGTTGCAGCTATGACTGCTTTTTCAGACAAATTGTTAATACTGACCGTGGCATGAATTAGTGACATGTTCCAGATAATACAATTCAAGCTGAATATTTCCTCTTCAACACAGACGGTGTGACATGTCTCCTCTGGTTAAGATATCTATATATTCTTGTTTCTGGTGTGGTTACAAGGATTCAACGTATTTATCTAATGTGTAAGTGAGATATTGGAAGAAGTCAAATAAGTCAAATAAGCAAAAGTTTCATAAATTCATTAAATGTTTAGAATGGACTGTTGTCCGTTTTTTTAGACCTTATCAGAATAAAAGGTGCATATAGAAAAGTCAATGGGCCCTTTGCAGCTGCTGGGTAGCATATTTTAAAATGCATATCTTATAACATGCTGTTTGTAAAAGAGTTTGATAAAAGGGAACCATCAGTCCGCTGTCTGCTTCAGATATGTTTGCATTTTCACTTGCCCAAATTTTAATCTAATTTCCAAAACACTAAACAAATGCAAATCATCTTTCAGCCCCAGTAACTCAAGTTGTGTAGTGCATGTGTGTGTCCTTCTGAACTTTGTTATTGGAAAGTGCTGTTTACACACAATAGATGCTTTGTTTACACTGATGAAAATTAGAAAAAGTAGTTATTATATTTCTGCCCTGTTTTAATAAAGTACTTCTACGTAGTCAGTGTCATCCTGACAAACTAATTGAATACATATTAACACTTCTAATGAGTTAGCATCTTTCTGGTCACTCCAGTCCCTGAACGCATCATCCAGCTGCACAGCCTGTCTGAAAAATACTTTTTACTTAGTTGAAAATTAGATTTTAGGTCATTCTTACCTGCTGCGAAATGCAGAGGAGTGGATTTACGTCCCGCCATGTCTTTAGCGTTCACATTCAACACGTCCACGAGCTTCTTCACCCGGGAAACATCCCCGTTCCGACAGGCTTCAAACAGCTCCCTGAAGGCACCGTTAGCTCCACCACCACCGCTACTGCTGCTGCTGCTGCTGCTGCTGCTGCCCGGGTTACCGCCACCCGACTCGGGCGTGGAGCCCGGGCTGCTCCCGGTACCCTCGGTGGTGGTCGGGGAACTGGCGCTGCTGCTGCTGCCGCTGGTTGTGCTGCTGCTGGCGGTGAGGGCCAGAGATGGAGAGCCGCTGCTGCTGTTGGTAGCGCTGGTGGTGCTGGTAGTTGTGGGAGAGGCCGGGTCTGCCTCACCGTCAGGCGGGCTCTCCATCAATCCGTCCCGGGGAGGAAGCGGGGCGGCATCGTCGGCGGGTGCCGGAGGAGAGCCAGGAGGGCCACCGGGGCCCGAGGAGCCGCGGGGCGGGGAGGACAGCAGGGAATTCGGCTGTTGCTGCTGCTGAGAGGAGCGACGAGGCGTCGCCATTTTCACAACACAACAGTCCCCATTAGCAACAAAACACTGGTGACAACTTCCGGTTGATGAAACACAACTTCCGCCTTCACAGGTTCACACTTTATCAAACTTCATCAGCACATTCAATAATATTACAACAAAAATAAATATTTATATACAACAATTTGACATTTAAGGCAAGTTATTTGAGATTAAGGAAAAAAACAGTGCACACTTTTATATTTCTTGGGAGGAAGACTGAAAATACTAGTGTGGGGTTCACCCCCACAAAAACGAAATATTTGTACCTATATTCATATTTTGATTTATTAATTGTATATCTATTTCATGTTGTGCTGTTGCTCTATAACTAAACAAAAAGCTAAACAGATACTTGATGGACATAAGTAAATGTTGTGCACATGTAGGATTTCAATTGTATCTACATTTTATTTCCTTTATAGCTTTAACGTTACATTCAGTTGAACAATACAATAAAAGGTGTATAAATGAAAAAGACAGAGACTGATTATAGTTGAGGGATCAACACAATTTAAATCGAATGTGATGTAAATGATGAGCTGATTAGTGTCAACTGGCCTGGCTCTAAACAATAGCGCCATCTAGGGGAGATGATTGGTAATGAAGAAACTACCTGGGCTTTCTTCAGACTGAGCATGAAAATCATGACTGTCCCTCAACTGATAAAACCAACACATATAACAAATAACATAGTTTACATTATACAAATATACAATAACAGGTTTCACTTTACATTATGTGTGTTTTTGGCAAATGTTACAACGCATTGGGCAATTTAAAACATGTCTTTATACAACTATAGAATTGAAGTAATAAATCAAGAAATGTGAGGATTTAGGTCAATCAATCAATCAATCAAATTTGTATTGTAAAGCCCATATCATCCCAACCACAATTTGTATATGTTTTGGTAAATGATGTTATCTTATTTCCATTAATAAAATACAAATCAATCATTCTTATCCATATGTAATCCTATTAATAACATTTTACAAGTATTGTTGACTAATACAGCAGCTTTTAATGCTAATGGTTTTAATCTATGAGCCTTTCATATATTTAATGTTTATTCAAACAAATAACTGGGTAGGTCTTATAAGGAAGGTGTGTTTATGTGACTGACAGATGACTCTGTCTGGAGGTATGTTAGTAACCACACTGGTTTGGTTCCACTTTACTGTTCATCCGTCGCTCCATTGAAGTTGCATCCTGTTTCGTAATTCTACATTTTCTGTCCTGAGAAGGAATCCAAGCTACAAATATCAATTAATAAATCCAAGGGCTGCAGATGACGGAAAAATATTCCAGTTATTGTGTTTGCTTTTTTAACAGAGTAAAACAGAAAATCTGATCTTATAAATTATAGGATTGGAAATTTGTCTGAGCTTCCAATGAAAACCTACACATACATTATGAAAACTGAATAAGGATGGCTTTGTGGGTGATAGACTCTATTTCACTTGGTGAATTTACACTTGCAACGCTCACAGCCTCTGTTGCTATTTCTAAGCATGTGTATGACTACGCTACCAGTTTCTTAATAAAGGTTAAATTTCATACTTTGCTGATCACATGCTGCACACAATCTGTTCTCAAACACTGGTTGACAATCAGAACTAAGGAAAAAGTACAGCTTGAGGGATCATTCCCTGTGTGTCAGTGTTGTATCCATGAACTGTAACCACATAATTCCAGCATCTTGTAAATGCATTCTGCACTGAATTGTGATGTGACCTGTGACACAAATGTGAGGACAAATTTAACAGATACATACATGCATCGTTGATGTGATGCTCAGAAACAGAACCTGGAACAGAGATGAATACAAATCGAATCAAGACTGAAAAACTTGTGAAACTTTTTTCTCAGGGTCTTGAAAGTTTGGTTTCAGTTGCTGCCTGGCGCTTTAAAAGTTTAAATCTCTGCTTGAAGACTGAAGACATTGGTCAATAGACCCACAATTTACCAAAGTGACAATATACTCATTAAATGATTTGAGACACTAACGGTGTCTTTAATTTAACTCTGAAATATATCTAGATGATCCAGAATGATAATATTTATAAAAATAAACTTTTCTTTATACATGACTATTTAAAACAAAGTGCACTATATGGCTGAAACATGATTAATACCCTTTAAGACTGAGGCAAATACAATTGGCCCTGAAGTCTGCACCAAAATGGCAATTTAAAGTAAAGAATATATAATAAATATGCAACACTTATATGTCTGTGTACATCAGCCACAAGTCGGTCAGCTGATCACATGTTGTTTTTTTTTAAACTGTGTTGTCAGAGGATGAATAAGCAAAATTCTGCCTGGTCGGTTTGTCGACATTCCTCCTCCAACCGCTCTTAGTGTTACAGAGTTTAAACTTAGCCTGAAAACCAATCATCACGAGAAGAGATTCAAAAATGAGAAATGATTCTATGTCTTCTATGACTTCTACAACTGCTGAGCTTTTGGATGCAAGCGTCACACAACTAGTATAAAATCATTGTCTCATCTTTTCCCATTAAAAAAAAGCAGTTGGCTGTTTGTTATTTTTCAAAAGAAGGTCCAAGGTGTGTCTTGTTTGGTGACAACCATCATTCACAAGATGCCACAGTGGTGTAAATCAGGGAGGATGTCGTTGGGCGGGGACGACTAGAAGTGCTGAGAAGCTGAGAAGTGGCCTGTTTCAAAATAAATTGCTCTTTGGGCCTTTCATAGACTTCGACAAGTTAACCACTTCCCCTGTGAGGTTGATGAAGACGATGGTAGTGTGCAAGGCTCGGTGATGTCTTGTAAGTTGTTCACTTTTAGGGTTTGGAACAGAGAGAGCAGGGAGAGAGAGAGGAAGAGGCAGGACGGCCTCTAAGCTGTTGTCATTGGATTCCTGCAGAACTACATTCTTATCGAAAACAGTTCCCACATAATCACAGTTTGAAATCTCTCAGTCCAGCTCCCTCTTCTAAACTCAACCCTGATTATAACAGAAGTTCTCCCAAATAGATAAAAAGGTGTTTCCTGAGCCGAGGCCCCACTTAGAGTCTGTAGAGGTTTTATAAAAGACGCACGAGTTCTGTGCTTCAGTCTCATCCTGGTTTTATTGTGTTGATCGCAAACCTGTCGTCAAACATTAACCAACATCGTTAATCAAAAGCTGGAAAACCTCAACTATAGAGTAACTCCTGTAAAATATGTATTTGCTTCATTAATCCGGACAAAACTTTGTTTGCTTGTCTGCTAAAAAAAACTACTAGGTAGTAGGGTCTAGTTTGGGCTTACGTGTTCATCAGTCATTTTTAAGTTATTTAAACTTAACCAGACTTATTTAAAAAGTTTTTAAAACACCAACTTGTGTGAGTTATACATTAATGGGAATAAATCAAGAATGGGCTGTTTTTAAAGTCGAGCAGGTTGATGATGCCTGACGGATGTTTTTCGTGTTTCTCATCACTCACAAGACATTTGCATCATAAAAGTCTAGTCGAAACCCCCCCCCGCTCTGTTCATCTCTGCAGGGGAGGATGAGAGAGCCTGTGTCCTATCTGGCGCACAGGTGAGGCAGGAGCCCCGCCCACCGCCGGCAGGTTTCAGTCCGACTTGTTTATAAGCGCAGCTGTTGAAGTTGTCAGAACTCGGTCACTTCTCTCAGAAGTTACGTCTCCTTGTTTAGGACTCAGAGCGAACAACAGCCAGCAAGCAGCAGCAGCCATGCCGAGCCGAACCGCGCAGGAGTGGGTCCGCTTGTCCCTTCGCACACCGGGCATCCTGATCTTCGGGATGGTCCTGGTTCCCTGCGGCTGGGTGCTGGCCCTCGTCGCCACCGTGGCCCCCAACTGGAGGACCCTCAACAATCTCCCCAACGCCCCGGAGGGCGAGTACATCGAGCAGGGGATCTGGGACATCTGCAGGACCAACCCGTCCTCCCAGAGACCGGCGTGCGGGCTGGTGGACACCACGTACTTCAAAAACCAGGTCATCGAGCCGGCGCAGGGGCTGATGGTCGCCTCCCTGATCGTGGCCATTATCGGCCTGTGTGTTGCCATCCCGGGGGTCCGCTGCTGGAAACCAGAACCCAACTGGACCACGGCCGGCCTGGGTGGACTGCTCTTCTTCCTCGCGGGCGTCATGACCATCATCCCCATCGCGTGGTACACCCACATCCTCGAGGAGGTCGCCACGGTGAGCCCGACCATCAATGTGAAGGTCGGCTACTGCATCATCCTGGGCTACATCGGCGGGATATTCGAAATCGTGGGCGGCTTCGTCATGTTCATCGGCATCTGTCGCTGCTGCGGCGGGAAGAACCGAGGCGAGAGGCGGGTCGAGGACGTCGTGGGCCCGCGGTTCCGATCCAAGCCGCCGCCGAGACCCGTTGTCGTGCCGAGCCTGAGCCGTCCGGACCGGAGCAACGCCAGCAGCAGCGTGCCTTACTCCAGGAACTCCATGGATGATGATGTGTCCTTCCCCCGGGCCAAGAGCCCCGCGATCCGGACAGACAACAGCTCGTACGGCGGCAGACCCTACGATGCTGACCTGTGAGGAGCACATCTGGACTCACACATCTGGACTCACACATCTGGGCGCACTAAGAGGGTAACACAACCTGAGGAGGTTACACGAGAGTGGACGTTGTTCCAGGAAGAAGTCCTTGAATGATGACTTTACAATCCACCACCTATATTAGAAATAGCCTATTAATATTCAGGAGTATCACTTTTAAGTCACCATTGTTGCCTGGTGTGAAACCATAAGTAGTGAATTTATTTTTTATCCAGAGATCAAACACCCTTAAATAGATGTAAACTAACTATTACATGAATGAGGAAGAATGACTTAAAACATAGTATTAATGTGTTTGAAGGCATTTTTGTATTATGAGAATAATGTGTTTAATAGAGGGGCAGGGCTACAGATTAGAGTCATTATAAGCGTTGACATCATTACACCCATGTGCCTCTTGCTGTGCTGTAGGATGATGAAGTAGAGGATTGTAAGAATATTACAGTGGAAAGAGATTAAGTCTGGAAAGTGGAGGATTCTCTACGATTCACTTCTTTGAGTGAATCGAGGAGGGAAGATCCGATTTGCCTCATCTGTCTTTTAACATTCTGCAAATGATGCTGAACTCCGTTTGTAAATATTTCTCTGAGGAAAAAATGTGTTTTCTCCCTGTGTTCACTGCCTAATCCAACTTCTTTTTTTTTGTTGTTTATGTAAATACTGTGTTGTTAATGCACTTTACAACTGTGGCCGAGCTCATAGAAGGATCAATATTGTCCCAGCGTGCGTGGCTCTGTGACACAAGTGCAGTTCATTAAACGCTCACTGTGAATAAGACACGACTTGGTCTCATTATTTGATAACTTAACTGTGCTTGTTTTGCTTGTTCGAGTGGCGGGAAGGGTGCAAAGAAAACTTATAAAAGGTTTCACTGCAGTAACACGTGGAAAAGCTTTGAATTTTGTAATTTTTAGAGATTAGACAACTATTAAAAGTACTTTAATTGAAATACATATGGATTCATTCCTCTTGTGCTGCAGGGAGAGTCAGTTAGAAGACATTTAAACTGGAATAAGCTTCTTTAATGTGACAGACTGATGCAAACACATCATGTTCAGGGACCCCAGTAAGATCCAATGCTGCCTTTCAGTGCAGGAATCTCGAACATTCAGATTCTCCACCACACCTGCAAAGATTCCTGCATGAAAGAAAAGTCGTTATGAAGCTCTACTCAAACACACGTACAGCCCGACGTCAATTCTCAACGATGTTTTTCTTTCCTTGCCATCCAGTCGGCTCGGCCTGAACCTCATGAGTCTACTGACAATGCAGCCTGACCGGTTTAAGAGCAACCCGTCCAGCAGCATTGCTTCTTGTGTGTAAACTGGCTTAACGTCTTGAAACAAGGCTACACTGTACTGAACAATCATTCCATGACTGAGTGAGTCTTTTGTAGTTGAAGTGGGAAGGACGAGGCAGTTCTCCCTGCACGACCAGGAAGAGGCTACAACCAATGACAGTTGATGAACATGAAGATTAAGGCTCTTTTAAAGCTAATGTTAGTTTTGCGTTCTCTCTGAGGCTGAGACTCGGGAGCAAACACACACTGTGTCATGTGATCGGCTCAAACAGATGGAAATAAAATACGAGCTAAGGTAGACATGCTGATAATGCTTTGAATATTAAACAAGTGGAGGAAAGATATTTTATTTGATTAAAAGTTTCAAAATGACAAATACTCTGAGTAGTGATGGTTTAACGTCTGTGGGTCACAGTGACAGAGCCAATGTCCTATTATATCTGTTTCAATACAGATAAGCCATTTTCACCACAGTGAGATTTATTTCGGTGATGCTTCGAGATACATTTTTCTTTTTTTGAATTTCCTTGTTTAAAGTTTAAAAGTGAATTCAAATGAAACATCCTGCTAACTGAGGCAAAGAATACAGATAACACTTATATAGGCTGCTGTGTAATATGAGTTGAATTAGCAGTATTGAATATTGTAACAGGCAAAACATGTCACCGGATATGTGCTGTAGTATGTAATAAAGCAGACAACTAAACCCAGCAGTTGCAAGTGCTCACTTTTTGCTCTGTTTAGTGAGAAGGATTATCTGGTATCACATGAGTTTTATTGTGGAAGAGTTTGTATCGTCCACTTCCTGTGACTTGGAAGATGACGAGTGACGTTAGTTTGCTGATGTCTCAGATAAAGTTTGTGGTTAGGATGCTCTAACCACAAGTTATTTCATGTTCTCAGCCTTATTGTGAGAATGAATCAGGAAGCGCAGTAAATATAAACACAGGAGAAATGTTGGAGTAGGTCAGGTGCTGTCTATATTCACTGTTATGTATAATATTAGTCTAAATGAATCCATAACACATGAAACACTGTGGCCACAACAGAGCTGATCAGACTGCAGGTTGGGGTTGGAAGAGATGTTGTGTTTAGGGTGTGACGAACTATAAATAACTTTTTATTATTAGAAGTCACTTCCTACCCACATCACCATCAACTCTGTAACACATTACGTTTATTCATTCTCACATTCCTCCACCCTCAGACGTGTATAGTTCATGTCCAAACTGTCCATCACTCCCAGTGGTTTTTAAACAAAACATTATGGGTAAAACCAGCAGTTTTACTTTAATAACTTACCATGTCAACTTAACTACAACTTTCATAATAACTCACTGAGCTCCTCCTGCAATACAAACATGCAAAGACGGCTCTTTAATCCGGAAACAGGCTTCGACATGGTTTCACCCTTAGGGCAGGTCCCTCCTCTTCCTTGTTGAAACAGATACATGTCGTCTTGTGCAATAATACCAGTGAGGTTAACTTTCATAATTTTAATTCATCACCTGGTATTTGTTGTTAGTAAACACTGAAGCTCGGGTCACTGGATCCCAGAGAAAGTTTGAACAGTTTTTCAGAGTAAACCCCACACACACACACACTGGCAGTTGTCTGTTTTCACTGTTAATACACATTGAGACCTCAGATCAGATCACTGGAACAACTGAATGATTATGTTTCAAATGGATTTGGCAGAATTAGGTAACAATAAGTGACATTCTGAGGAGACAAGTAATACACAGATCAGTGAATCAAACTGGGAGATAATTTACACTGAGTACTGACTTCCCAAATTAAGTGTTGTTTGTCATACCTGACTAAAATAAACGAAATTTCTTCATGTCATTAACTGAATTTATTTATTTTCACTTTTATACAGTAGTTATATACAAATCACTGTCTTGTCGGTCGATTTCACAATGTTTTTGAAAGTTGGAGACCATACACGTGGTACGAGTTTTAAAATATAAAACAAAGCTGCTCAAGCTTACTTAAAATCCAGTGTTGTCTTCAGCCTAAATAATAAAAAAAAATATACATGTGAGGTAAAGCAAAAGAAAAGGTGAACAGCCGGTTAATTGATAAAGAACTAACTTTTACAACAGACTTATTGTAGCTTGCTCCACATTTGCAAAGTTAGTTCTATAGAGAAGGTTTAAAAATATCATACAAAGATAAATATACAGCTTCAATAGGCATAAAAGGTACAATCTATTTATAACAAACAAATGAGCCAAAAGAACAGTCCTGTGTTAATCTGTGAAACATTTATGGCACGTGAGGAATTTTAAAATGAAGCAGAACAGGATCTGAGAAGGTGTGTGCACACGTCATGGTTTCTGTTGGTCGATAACACGTTTTCCGTGGTTGAAATAAAAAACCAAAGTCTTCTCTCTCGGTCAGTTCATGTTTTAAACATGTTTTTGTCTGGATCAGTGATGGTGATCAGTTATCGTTTGCCTTCTGAGCAAAATTGTTATATTCTCCTCATTGTTGCACAAGAAAGGAAAGAGGCACATATCAAAACACATTATCTTCTATGTTCTTGTGTCAATCCGAGTCTTCACTTCAGAGAAAGAAGCTTGTGTTTAGAAAAAATTACAAAGTTAAATAGAAACATTAATTCAGTCAGTGGTGAACAAAATAATACAACACAAAACAACACAACAATCAAGTCACTACTTCATGAATCAGTAAAATCTTACAGGACGACCACTGACTAGCTGTGATTCTGAGACACCCACAGATGTATGGAGGATTCTAGTGTCAAATAATTTGGCGAGTGATAATAAAATCAGGGACTTGTTTTTTAAGACTATAGACATGTTGCAATTTTGTAATTTTCAGTCATAGTTCAATACAAAAACTGTCCAAAAAAATCTACAACAACGACACTCCACAGTGTAACCAGGGTGTCACTCACAGACTGAACCATCAGTCGAGTCTCTCTCAGTAAACGTTCAGTTTACCAGTTCAGTGTTGGAGGTTCTGGTTTTTTCCCACAGCTGTGGTTAGAAGTCAGACATTGTGCCAGACGTGTGTAACTGAGTCCATTTCTGTCAGAAACATACTTCAACAAACTGGACTGCGGGCCCTCGTGGTTGACCTGCATGAGAATTAGAGAATAATTACTTTCATCTGTGACAGTTAAGTTTCATAAATTAATAAATACAACTTCCATGGTTCTAGACTCAAAATCCACATTTAGACTCAGAGACACAGATTTAAAGATGGAAGTAATTTGTGACTTAAAGGTAGAGCCTGTGGAATGTTTGACCACTAGTGGCACTACTGAGCAATGTTGGGTCCTTTGTTTCCTGTCTGGTGATTGTGCACATAGTCCATCCTTTGATTTGCAGATCACACACTTTCCCAAAATGTTCAATAACCAATAAAAAATGGATAATTCCAGTTCTTACCTCAGATTAAAGGAGACTCTTCTCATTACACAATAACCGCATGCCCTAATTTCTTTGCAGCATTTCTCCTGTTGACGAAACAGAAAGACAAACAGTTCATTTCCAAATATTTTCTGATCTTACGTCACCAGTAACATTGTGTTCAACAATCCAGTAGCTCACACGAAGCTCACACGAAGACACAAGTAAGAGAAGGAGAAACAATCGGATTGTTAAAACGAATAGAGGTAAAAGACAAAATTCTTTGAGGTTTCAGTACCTGCGATTCTTCTTCTGAAGTTGCCGGAGCTTGGCGAAGATGAAAGCCAGGATCATGATGCCGATGATGGCGCCCAGTACACCCAGGGTCAGAGGGAGGCTCAGCGCCCCGTTCACTGTGTTCTCGCAGGACTCGCCCTGGTAGCCCAGGTCACAGTCACACAACAGGTTGACCCCCCCACCCGGAGGGGACACACAGGCCCCGTGGCTGTTGCACTGGGTCTCTCCGCAGGTGGGCAAGCTGAGGTCGATGCCTCGGGGGGCAAGGAGGAGGGATGCAAGAGTGGCCATTGCAGGAGGGAGGGAGACTGTGTGGGGGAATGGAATGAGAACAGGAGACGCTGAATGGAGGAGACACACCTTGAAACACAATAGGTAAACACAACACAGAGAGGACACAGACCTCTCACTGGGAGCTGCGTGTCTCTCACTGGTCTAATGGATGACCCTGAGGTCTGCACACACTGAACCTGTAAAATCTGATTTGAGAGCAGTGAAATAAAAACATTTTAACTGTGGAAAAGATTAAAACAGACAAATCTGATCTGTTACCACAGATAAGTGAGTTTTTCTTTTGAGCCTTTTAACAACCACATTTCTCTCCCTTGTTTTATAACAAACAATTTGAATAACCTAAATCCTAATTTTATAATTCATTCTATTTCTTATCTAGTTGTTTGCTGTGTATATACATATTGTAAATATAGGCCTAAAGTATATTTACCTGCTTTGTGGTTCGAATTCTACTTTCCCAATTTCCCTTTGACCAAGAACCAGATCTATCTCTCTATCTAAGGTGGAGCATGTGATTATGTTTTGCACACCCTGCAAACTAACATTTAAAACTTCAGTCATAATTACAGCACTGTGTGCAGTGCAGAATGTGGTAGACATTATGTTACTGGGACAGTTTATGATTCATAGCTGGATGAGATCTGATGTTTCCCACCACAGAGTCTGAGGAAGTGAATGTTCATTGTGTTTTTAAATTAAGAATGAACTCCAATGAGATTATATGTAGAGTAAAGGCTTCGTCAAATACGCATTTACGTCACACTTTTCACATTAAATCAACAATGAAACCAGATACTCTGTGGATCTCTGACACAGACAAAGTCGTGTTCCAAGGAATTTTAATATATCCACAGAGCTGCTTGTCCTGTAGTGACTTGCCCTCAAGAGATATTTTACTTTTAAATTGTGCAAACAAATGACCCAAAACAGGAGCAGCCTGCTCGCACACAAAACTTAAATCAACAATTCCATGTGTACCCTTAAGACAAAATAGGTTTTATCAATTTAGTTATTTTCAGTTTTTCTTCCCACGTGATAAACACAGATTATTGTTCGTCCCATTATCTCCAGATGTGCTCGTTTCATCTGCACCAGCAACACACAGAAGGACTCAGGTAGTTTAACATGTGGTTGTTTCCTATTGAAAAGAACTCCAACTAGTTGACGGATGACTTATATGGAAGTAAAGGTTCACAGATGATTCAGGTGAACACAAAACCCAGAATCAAGGTGTGTTGAAAAGAGAAGTGCACATTGACTAATAAGCTGATTCTGTTCCTCAGTAAAACATGTTCCAACGACAGTCTGAGCCTCGGGAGTTGCTCCCAAACAAAAATTAGAAATAACTAATGTGGAAAATGTAAGAAACAAGACTTTCTAAAGCTCTTGAGCAAGGCAGGAGAACTGATAAACGCGTTTAAGTGGCGGCGTTGATGTTTTACTGCCTCTAAAAGCATCTTGTTCATCAGGTTCTCCTCCAGCACAGATTACAGGTGAGGGGGGGAAGCAGGGACAAAATGAAAACCCTTCTACTCACATGAACAAAGAATGCAGTCGGGACGTCCTGAACGAAGGTGGTGGAGTCTTAGGTCTTGGTTGTAGCGCTCCCCAGGTCTGTGTGTGTGTGTCTGCTCCTCTAAAGAATTGAAAGTTCCTGTTCCTCTGAGGGAATCAGTCACACAAGGAAGGCGGGATGAGGAAGAAAGCTGAGACATTAGAATACCTGCCTGCTCTTTACCATATACACACAGACACACATAACCTCCTCCTTCTCATGCTTTATCTTAAACTGGCGTTAAGCCAAAGACTCGTGGCTGCTGCTCTCGTTCATGGAGCAACCTCACATTTCACAAGGCGTGCGCTCGTGACCAATCCTCGGCTTCAGGGTAATCTGTGACTCATGTTTAATGCTCTGGCAGCCCTGCATGGGAAAACTAAACTTCATGTGTGTGGCACCAGGAGCGACCCCAACTAAAATGACAAATGTTAAGCTAATGTTAAATGTGGTATTCGTTTGATTAGAATAAACACGTCTTCTCTCTTGCATGTTCTCTCACACACACAGGCACACACACACCCTGACCTGAGGACGACAACACTGAAAAGCAGAGGGTGTGGGGCGAGATAACAGGGGGATAGAGAAGAGAAGGCAAGTTGGAACAGGACGCAGCTCACAGGAGGGACATGCCTAATAATCCTTGTTTTGTCCTGGACTCATTCTTGCTGCTGGGAAATATACTCTGTGCAAGAGAAGATGTTTCTAAAAGGAATCCTAATGAACAGCTGAGAGTTGTCAAAGTGCAGGTCCTAACTTTGGTAGTTATCTTTAACAGCAAAATCATTTTCTGCTGTTTCTTCTCAACAGAATCTGTTCTTCTAGAGTTTCCACAGACGAGTGCCTCTGATGTGCGATTGGCCATCAGAAGAAGTTTCACTTTGTCGGCCCCGTACTTCTCATGGTGTGATACCGGATCAAGTCTGTCTGAAAAACATGTGGAAGTAAATGAACAAAGAAACCTTTAATACTGATTATGTTTCTGTAGAACAAATCGGAGGGAAAGAGGAACAAGAACAACACCAGGAAGTTTTTAGTTGAAAGTGGATCAGTTTACGAAAAGGGACACAGATTCACACGAGGAGCTGTGACAACAACTCGTCACAGTCAAAGTGAACTGAGATAAACAAACCTGCTATTACAAGTTCACTAGTGAGATGTGCAAGTGTGGACGAGAGGTCAAAACTGAGTCTGGTTACTTGTTCATAATACATTTGATTTATTACAATACAGTCTTCATCAGCATGTTGAAATCCAGGATCAGATGTGACTTTTCCACATCTCAGCGGATTCAGATGATTATTGAGGTTTGAGCGTCTTTAACATAAACGCTGGGTTCTTGGTGTCGACTGGGGATTCCAGCTCCTGAGGAGGAAGAACAGAGCAAATCAGCTTTAGATAAACTGAATGGAAATAATATAAATCTTCCAAACTAATGAAGGCATACTTAAGAAAAATATCAGTTATTATAATAATAATAATAAGTAGGAAAATCTTCTCAAAAGAGAAAAAAAATAATTCTACCTCAGATTCAGAATCGTAGTTTTCACACGGCAGACCCATGTTGGCCAACAGAGTTTCCTTCTCAATGGATCTGCTCCTGATGGACGCCCAGGCTCTCCTGATGAATCCAAGGCACACAGGTCAAATACTAAGTATAAATCTAATCCAGCCGGAACAAATTGGTCACATGTAAATATCAGTTTGTATAAATTTGCCAATTTTTTTTAACCAACTCCAAGAAAAATTCTTTGGTAAAACAACTTTAAAAAGGTTCTTTCTTGGCCCATGTCTCTTTAAAGTTCATGGAAATCTGTTCAGTAGTTTTTGAGTAATCCTGCTGATAAACAAACAAACAAACAAACAGAGATGAACACTCCTGTGTGGAGGTAAACATCTTGCTCAATAGTCTTCTGGCCACCACTCGTGGTCAAAGTGAATCCCTCTTTTCAGGGTAAAAGAAAACAACCTGTTGTCTTTACCTTTTTGCAAAGACAAAGGCTGCCGCCATCAACAAGGCCACGAGGCTGAAGACGCCGAGGATGACCCCCCCGTGATGGTGTCCACCTTCCGTCTCCTGGCAAAACTCTCCGCTGTACCCGGCCGAGCACTGGCAGCGAGCGACTTCACCCTCAGTGACGCAGTGACCTTGACCCTGGCAGCGCTGGGGATCACAGTCTTTAAACTCCAGAGCGTGCTCATGTTGTGGGATGTTCGGTTCAGGAGAGTTAGAGTCATGATGACGGTCATCACCGGCTGTGCTCCCGAAATTGTTCGTGTTTGGACCTGAGGAGAAAATAAACACCAAGAAAAGCCACAGATCACTGAAAATATGCAGCAATTATCTATGAATGTATTATACGTCTGATATTAACTTTGATATAAGACCAAATTATTTCTCACTAATGTTACATATTCATGGCCAAATTCGGAAAAAAACAAATAAGCGTCTTTAAGTGTTATTCGTTCATGTTCTGTGGGGTCTATAACAACTTAGCAAATAAACAGAATCCCATGTGCTGGGTTTTTATCTTCTGGGCAAGAAAGATGCTGCTGTACTTAATAACCTTTAAAACCCACTCACAGTCCAGTTCGTCAGACTGGTCCTGACAGTCCACGCGTCCGTCACAGAACCTGCTGCTGCTGATACACTTGGTTCCATCAAAGCAGGACCGCTCCCTGTCCGGGCAGTCGTGGAGGCGGGCGCAGGAAGTAGCACCGACGCTGTAGAAGTCCTCGCCGCATTTACACGTGCGACCTCCGGGAAAGGCCAGACACAGATGGGCACACCCACCGTTAGTGTCCGAGCAGCCATTTGTTCCTGAAGGAGTTGAAGGAAGTCCAAAAGAAAACTGAAGTCTGAGAGGAAGGTGAGGGTCATGGATTTTGATAAATGAAGATAAAATAAATAAATAAATTTATAGATAATTAACAATTTGATCTGTATTGATAGATTGCAGCCTTTTTCCTCACTTGATATAACCGAGGGGACACTTTATTTGGAGCCACGTTCTTAAAGTATTTCACAGGTGTTAAAGTGTCTGTAGACATAGTTATAACAAAAGTATACAACAGGTCATCCACTAAATCTTTGTCTTTTAATTGTGGTCCACATAAATCAGGGCCTTCTGGCTGTCATAGCACTGAACTCAGGCACTGGAATGACCGCTCTCAGACTGTGGCGACGCCCAGATTAAGAGGAAAAAGGTGTGACGATTTGTCAATGGAAAATTGACGATTATGAAAGAGCATCTGGCTTCAGCGTGTGAGCAACTGAAGACTGATGTGGAGTTGTGCAAAGATTTGTTATTCACGCGTGCTACTGGATGATTGTCAATTTGTTGACGTGCTCCGCGACACGACATCTTTGGCACTAGATCAAAGTCTCTGAGTTTTCGTATCCAATCAGATTCCCAGAATTTGTTCAGCTACTAATGTTAATGTGCAAACTGAGGCTTCACTTCTGTTTTAGTCTTTGGAAAATCTGAAAAAATGGCGCTAAATAAAATCCTTTAATAGATGACTTAAATCGTTATGAGACTTTATAAAGATATTTGTATAAGAAAACGATACTTTATAATAAGGAAATTATACTGTAAATCATAGTATTTCTAATTGGTATTTCTTCAGAATGTTGATTGCACCCTGCGTATATTATTTTCAAAGTAAAAGGTTGTATTTCAAAATAAAGGTTTGGAAAGTAAAAAGTTAAATTGCTTTAACATCAGAAACTTAAAGAAAACATGGATAACAAAGATTTGAGAAGCAGCCTCACACACACAAACTAAAACACACAATCTGTTCTCCAATTACAGCAGCAGGGTGTTGGTTAACGCAAGAGAGCAGCGCTGCTTTGAATATATTAATACCCCAAGTGTGTGTCACAGGTCGAGAGAAGAATCAGGAGGAACAGTGAGGGTGTGTTCGAGCTCCATTCACCGTCTGTCTTTCCCACTGCAGCGGAAAACTGTAACAGGCGTCTGATCTCACGTCTCCCTGCAGATATCACATCCCTACAGCTTCTATTCAACTCAAGCCCAGTCTAAGAGAGGCTTTTCATTCTGCCCGGGGGTGTCCAATAACACTTTAGCTGCTTTCTCCAGAAAGCAAAGTAGAGGTGAAAAGCTTTGTGATGATGATGATGAGTAACAAACTGGTCTGGCAGGTTTCTGCTTTATAAATCCATGTGCTGCACGTCCTGTCGGTGAGGATTTCAGACCTGCGCATCACAGGAGTTTAGGGTTGAAAAGCCACTTTAAAAAATGTCAGTTTGTGTTAGTCTGCAAATCACAGCTGCGTGCACAAACTGTATATAAAGATGGATGATGCATCATTGTACAAGTCACAACCACCCAGTCACAGAAACAGCCATCAGGGGCAGTGTAGGGTTCTTCTCGGGGGCAAAGGACACTTAAGAAAGTGGACTGGAGAACAAACCACAGACCTTCTGGTCAGTGGTCAACCCTCTCTACCTCCTGAGTCTCAGCCGGTGTCATGACGTTTCACCACTCATCAGAAAAATGTACCGTTGAACAAACATCCGTGTGATAAGAACTATCCATAACAAAATAAAAAAAAGGTGCTACGTTTGGTCCATGCTCCAGCCACTAACAAGGACAAGGCAGAGTTTGTGAGCAACACTGCAGCCAGCCACCAGGGGATGATTGAGATCCTTTAGCTGTCCAACCAGCTCCTGGTAAATCATCTGTCTGATTGCAACATTACAATATTCCACGTTAAAGCTGCATGTTGTGACTCAACATCACTGGAGGCGCTTTAAACACCAGTGTTTCTCATCTGCTTCTCAAATGTAGCCACAATTTGGTGAATGCGAAACTCAAACTGGATTTTGTACATGTTTTATGTTGAAAATTGAATATTTCCAACCTCTCCTTCTTGCCTCAGATCTTTCCTCTCATCAACATTATGACATCGCTTGCTTGCAATATCGACTCTGACATACAAGCAGTTTGTGCAGTCATGCTTCTTTTTATAGAAGTAACGGAAAATGCATTTGTATCCATGAAACGTTTCCCATCTCGATTTGGTTTCTCATCCTTTTTTCTGCTCATGTTCTCATGTCGCCCACAAACTGCAGCGACGAGCTTTTCACTGGCAGACCAGAAATAAACTAGATTCTATCAGTCTGCTCCTCTGCTCTCTGTTGTGATTAAACTCCAGTTTTAAAAATGAACCCTGAACTTTTATTAACAAGTGTTTGAGCTCAGCTGGATTCAGCCCAAAGCTGTTCCACTCACTCTGTCAGATGAGGCTGTGTCTGGATCTACAGATGGAGCATTGGTTCAGTTTGTCAGAAGGTTTTTGTCCTTTGCACCATCTGATTATGACTTAGATTTATCTCATACTGCTAATTTTAAATGTTTTACCCGATTGTTTTAGCCTGTTGAATTTTGATAAAGGAGACCCACTTTGCAGAAACCTACCGGACTGGGTGTCGTTGCTGAAGGCCCTCACCTCCACCAGTCTGGTCCTGGTCTCAAACCACAGCTGTTTAGGCTGAAGTCCGTCACTGAACCACAGTTTGGTCACATCTGTAAACAGTTGAAATATAAAAATATGTAAATATTAACATAAAAAAATCTGTTTAGTGCAGTGCAGAATTCAGGAGGAAATATTTAACCTGTGTTCATTACTCAGTGAATTTCAGGATTTGACAGGAAGGACAGATCTGAGGGAGAGAAGACAAAGTACCAGCGATTCAAAGTGGAAGCGTTTGAAGACAGAGCAGTTTGCTAATAATTACTTGGCTGCATAATTCAGAGCTACATTAGTCTGTGATGACATCTGCTGCCTGAAGGGAGAAAGAGACAAATGAAGTGAAGGTGAGAAATTTAACTCCAGGAGCAGGACACAGAGGAGAGGGAGAAGACACAGAGGAGAGAGAGAAGACACAGAGGAGAGGGAGAAGACACCGAGCTCCGTGCAGCAGCACATCCAACAGGGAAAGGACATTTTTTTGTATTACAAAACAAAAAGTAGCCCGACCTTTGTCAAGAGTGATCCAGAGGAGGAAGTTCTCGGTTTGTGTGAAGGAGATGAGCAGACCTGGTCCTGTTTCATACGTTTTATAACCTGATCCATCCACTCCCATAGAGCTGATCACCCCCTCACCTGAGAAGAAGGAGAAATTAGAATAAATCAATAAAGGGTTTCTACAGGATCCAAAAAGTTTAAATAAGATTTTTTTAGGACAAAAATGAAATCAAAGACTTGTGCTTGCTACCAAATGCTCAAATTAACGAAACACATAATATTCCTATGTATTTATGACCCTGCAGAAACCTGCATTGTCTCATCAAGTTCATGAGGTCTATTCTAAGTGCTTACCCGGGTCAGCCCAGTAGATCGTGGATCCTTCATGAGAGAAGACCAGCGAGGTGGGGATGAGCGACTTCCTCGACAGCACCGCCTTGTCCCGGCCGTCCATCCAGGCGCAGTTCACCTCTGTCCGGCTCTTTTCATCGGACGCAACTATCGCGGTGTAGCAAAGTCGTCCTGAGGGGGGGTGCAGAGCGATGGATGTTGTTCCCTGAAAAGGCAATACATGATTTATTATAGATTTAGTAAAGGAAAGAGTTTATCTGCACTTTAAAAATTCAATCTCTGGTCAAGAGTTGATTTTAGGATTCATAAATAATTAACAAATGCAAAATTTCCTTCAAAACAAATGTTCCAAACTAAGATTTCCATTAAATTCTGTTGTATATTGTAGTTATTTTATGAGGACAGTCTACAGAAGACGGCCCGCCTTACCACCAGTGATCCCTGCAGCAGAGAGGTGGTGTACCCGTTTTGGTGGGAGGTCACGTGGAGGTCAGGCATACTGGTGCTGCTCCAGTAGAGGTTAGAGGTCACCCAGTCGACCGCCAGAGCTGTGACTGCATCCTCCTTCAGCTTCAGGATTTGTCCAGCAGGTGTCAGCCCCTGCCTGGACCTGGAGCCGCTCAGTTTCAACACCTCCACAGTTCCTTGTCCTGCATCGGCCACGAACAGAGAGAACTCGTGGATGGACACGTCCAGGCCTGAAGCCTCTGTTACTCCAGGAAGAGGCAAAACTCGACTGGTTGGCATTTTTTTAAGAGCAACGCCTTCTTTTTGCAGGGTGTGCAGGTAAATCTAGCCGAGTAGTTGTAAGCCAAAAAAGAAAAAGGGGGAAATGAAAGAGAACAGTTTAGCAGAAAAAAGAGAGTTATAAGTTACAAATTAAAGACGTGCACAACCAGAAAGGAGAGATCTCCTGTCTGGTCTCCACACTGAGATGATTCACCTGATAGACTGTGGTGGGAGACAAAAGCAGCATGAATGAAGACTCCATCGGCAGAGAGCAGGTGATCTTGTCCTTGGAGAGCAGCAGCCCCTTTGGGCATCGACAAACTGCCGTGAGCCCCCTCACCACTGGAGCTCCTGGTGCTCCAGACTGGCCTCTTTGTGCAGGAGCCAGCAGGCAGAGGTGGGAGCAAGGCAGAAGATCACAGGGGCTGGGTGTGACCGGCTGGGACAGGGCATGCATCAGCTGGGGGAGAGGAAACGCGCATATGTAAAAACTAATTTCTTGCTAGGGACCTCTAGATTGCGGACATCATTAGAAGCCATATACTCACCTTCAGTCCAAATGGCTGTCCGGGTCTCTTCAGGAGAACCTTCTGATTTTTGCCAGTGTTCTTATCAGCCGAGCGGATCGTTCTCCTCTTCGTGTCAGACCAGAACAATCTGTCGTTGAAGATCCCCACAGAGAAAGGGCTTGGAGTTTCAGCTAACTGGAGAATCTAGTGAGAGAAGGGCAACGTCATTTAATTACGAAGCTGGGAGATGAGCTGCAAATATAATATGTGTAATTTTAAAATGGCCCCTGCAGGATTTGAGGTTCATCACTTTACCTTGACCTGGTCTCCGTCCAGGGAGGCCGAGCCGATGCAGCGCAGCTTCTCATCGGCCCAGTAAACCCTGTCGTCCAGGAGGTCATAGGCCAAACTGACGGGCCAGCTCAGCCCCTGACTCACCACCACCTTCCTCTGGGAACCATCCATACCAGACTGCTCGATCTGAGGGGTGCTGCCGATCTCCGACCACAGCATCAGCCTTGAATTATGAAAGATCTAGTCTAGTAAAAATATTTTATCTATTCATCTACAACCTGACTGAGCATCCTACCCTCTGTGTGGCAGCAGCACCAGTGAGCTCGGCTGCTCCAGACCTTCTCCCAGAACCACGGTGTAGTCCTGAGATCCCACCGTCGTGTCGCTGAGCTTCACAGCCAGAATCTGGCCGACGAGTCCGTCCACCCAGTACAGGTTCTTACCGACCCAGTCCACGGCGATAAAATCCGACTTCACTCCTGCAACAGAACAATGTGGTGGAATTTCATTCATTCCAAATGTTTAAACATTTCATTTTGACTTGCCAAAGCAGGAAAAGCGCCAAGGAACTGACCTATATCGAACGTGTTGTCCCTGTGTCAGACGTACCTTTGATAAGTGTTCCTTTGTTATTGGAGCCCTTCATGTCAGTCCAGCGGATGCTCTGATAGTCGGGGCTCAGCCAGTAAACCCTCTGCCGCGCCCAGTGGTAATCCAGGGAGAAGACCGGCCGATTGGCGAAGGAGAGAAGACGCAAGGTGCTGCTGTGGACTCCCAGGAGCAACAGCTCCGACTGCACGGACGCCAGGAGCAAAGGTTCGTCTGAAGACGGAGACGTGACCAAAATGACGCCATTAAACTAGCTGTCATTTGATTTGTTCTTTGCCAGAATAATCCATCAAATTCATGTTTCTGTCTAAGCAGAATTAAGAGTGCATGAATTTTGGTGCATGATAGGATCCGATTTCAAATATTTCACTGTCAAAGATCTCAGTCAAAAAGCATAAGGTTTAGGGAACTTTATCGTAGAATACAAAAAGCACAACTACTGAGATCCTGGTTCATGAAGACATCTTTACCCTTCGTCTTGCAGCTTTTTTTGTCAGGCTCCAGGAAGAAACCATGGTTGCAGTCGCAGGCATACGACCCACGGGTGTTGCGGCAGTTGTGTTTGCAAACAGCGTGGGGCGCTATGCTGCACTCGTCAATGTCAGCACAGGACAGGCCGCTGGACTGCAGCGTGAAACCAGCAGCGCAGAAACACCTCTGCAGAAGTGAAGGGGAAATGCATTGATAAAGCCAAGCAGGAGTAGGGTTGTTGTACAGACGTGAAACTCATCTCAAAGCGATGGAAACAACCAGATCCACTGACCGCTCCTTTAGGGGTGCTGACGCAGCCGTGTTCACACCGAGGAGCTGACGGGCTGGAGCAGTTGCGTAGAGCACACCCCGCGCCCTCGTCTGACCTGTCGGCACAGTTGGTGAAGCCGTTACACACCAGGCCAGGGTCCACACACTCTCCACTGCCACACCGGTAAAGGGGAGAGGGGCAGTTGCTCTGGCGGCCTGTGGAAGCAGAGGTAGAATCTCTTCACAAGACACAAAATGAAACAGAAGGAAAGAACACGCGCCCCCAGCTGGAGCCGAGCAGGAATCATCTGAGAATAAACATGCTCACATTTGTCTTCGTCGGCTCCGTTGTCACAGTCCTTTTTCCCATCACACTTCCAGGACAGAGGGATGCACTGGCTGCGGTCTCCGCACTGCCACTGGTATTCCCTGCACGTTGCTGCAGGCTTCACACAGTTCTGGACACAAATGAGGAGACAACGTTAAAAGCAATGATTCAATTTGTATTAGGACATTGTCCGTCCCTCCTTACCTTCTCGTCTGAGCCGTCTTCGCAGTCGTTCTCTCCATCACAGAGCCACTCTTTCTGAAGGCACTCGTGGCTGTGCAGGCACCGGAGGTGAGCCGGGCAGCGGGGGGGTCTGGTGCAGTCCCTCTCATCGGAGCGATCGCTGCAGTCGGCGTATCCGTCACACCTCAGGGCCTCAGATACACAGTGACCACTGGTGCAGCGATACTGGTTACTGGCACAGGCCACCAGACCTAGAAGAAGGGGAGAGAAATAAGGAAGTCACCTGAAGACTGAAAAGGGGATTTCTGCAAGTCTGGATCCGGGCTGTGAAATGATCTAAATCTCATACCACACTTTTCCTCATCCGACCCATCAGCGCAGTCTCTCTCGCCGTCACACAGGAAGGTCTTGGGAATACAGCGGGTGTTGTTGTCACAGCGCTGATGGCAGCCGTCGCTCATCTTGGAACAGTCCATTTCATCAGACCGGTCCTGGCAGTGGTACTCCCCGTCGCACACCTGCTCCAGTGGGACGCAGCTCTTCCCGTGAGAACACTGGAACTCACCTGGAGGGAGAGCGAATAAACGTCTCAACTGTCGTCCTTAAAATGTCAACATCTGTCAAACATGTCCCTCACCGAAACACAAACAGACCTTCTTTGCATTCAACAGCACATCCTTCTTCGTCTGAGCCGTCGTGGCAGTCTCTCTCTCCGTCGCACACGTGGCTGTACATGACACAGTCCAGGCCGTCTTGACACGGCTTGAAACCTTTGAGGCACCTCAGAGGGGCTGATTTGTCGTTGAGCACATCGGAGGCTGGGCAGAGGGAAAGTTCTGAGTTTAACACATTATGAAGAGAATGATAATAGATCATTGTCATCACCACAGACTTGGCTACTAGGTGGGGGGGAGGAGACTCTCTGAACCTCTCCAGTGTATTTGAATTCTCTCTTTAGTCAGTGTTGAAAAATGAATACTATGGAGTTTTTTTTCTTTTTTGTAGTGAATTTTAAGTATGTTTTGATTATTGTTAAGGTATTTTAAATGGAGATCCAGTAGTGGATGTTTGTATTCAGAGAAAGGTGGAGTAAGTGATATTCTGTCAAACTTAGTTGTATATTTAAAAAACTAATTTAAGAACAGGCAGCATCTCACCACACATAGGTGAGATTATTTTCGTGGGATTTTCCGCAACGATGCAAATTAAGAGTGGTTAGATTGGACTTGAAGCTGTAATAAGGCTAAATGGCTGGTGGCGAGTTGCCCAGTGGTTTCTATGATGCCTTTTAGTTGGTGGTTTAAATGTGGTTTTGTGAGGTGTCACGGTTACTAAATGCTGCTTGTGTTTGGCAAAGTGTATTTTAGAGTCCCTGCAGTTCGGCCTTCATGTCCTTTGAAGGAGACGGCCCCTGAACTGGGATACAGCTAGAAACCAAGGTGTTGCCAGGACTTAGCTATGGTGTCCTGCCTAGGATGCTATGGAGTATAATTTGGTTGTCCGTGGGACTGAAGGTTAAAGTGTGTAGTTACTAGAGTGCAAGCAAATAGTGTTAATTGCCAATCGATAACTAAAGATGATAAAAAATGTTCTTGCAGTTATTGTTTTGAGTGTATTTTTCTTGATTTCTTACAGGAGTCAACTGACGGACACTTCATCTCGTCAGAGCCGTCGGGACAGTGGGAACGTCCGTCGCACACTTCCACCTTGGAGACGCACTTTCTCCGGTCGCTGCACAGGAAGTCATCTGAGGTGCAGGGTGAGAAATAGTCAAACCTCACCATTAGTTCGCTGGGTGGAGTAGAGTGCAGCTACTGTTGCTTTGCAGACTCTACCTTACCTCTGTTTTCACACTGGAACACACAGTCCTTCTCATCAAATCCATCAGGGCAGTCTCTTCGTGCATCACACAGCTGTTCCTGAGCGATGCACATGGATGAACCGGGGCAGAGGACTGAAGGTGCCACGCAAGCCGACTTGAAATTGCGGAGAGGAGGCTCAGCTGTGGTCACAGGGTCTGGAGACGTGAGAAGTCAATGTTAAACTGAACTTACAGGCAGGACTGTCTTGGTCAGTTTCCACTTCATACCTTCGCAGCCTTCCTCATCCGTGCCGTCCACACAGTCTCTCTCTCCGTCGCACAGGAACTTCTTGGGGATGCAGCGATCGCCGTCGGGACAGCGATACTCGCAGCTCTTGGTTTGTTGCCGGCAGTCGAGCTCATCAGACTGGTCCCGACACTGGGATTTCCCGTCACACACCTGAGCCGCAGGGATGCACATCTTCCCGTGGGAGCACCGGAACTCATCTGGAGTGGAGGAGGAATTGAATGAAACAGCATTACAGCTAATCCTCATTTAAAGGAGAGTGCGTTTAGAAAAGCCCGGGCTTCATCTTAACTTCTTCAGGACTTAAGTGATTAGATTGTTGGCTTAATAATATTGTGTTTTTGGGGATAGAGATAAAATTGAATCATCTACCCGAGTGTGTGTCTCTGCCGACCTGTGAGGTCCATGTGACCTTGACCTTTTAACCAGTCAAACTGAATGTTTATGCCAAATTTGAAATGATTCTCTGGAGGCCTGCTTAAGAACATGTGTTCACACGGTGTACTGAACTTGATATTTGATTCCCATGGGTCAGTTGTGAGTGTTTTTAGAGAAACCACCTTGTTTACAGGTTTCGGGACACGCTCGTTCGTCAGATCCATCCTCACAGTCCTCCTCTCCGTCACACACGTGGCTGTACAGAACACACTCTGCGCCGTCGTTACACAACCTCGAGCCCCTCCGGCACTTCAGGACATTGGTCCGAGACACAGGAGGAGACTCGCTCGGACAGTCGAGCTCGTCTGAGCCGTCGTGACAGTGAGCGCGGCCGTCACAGACCAGATCCTTTGAGACGCAGCTCCTCCGGTCATTGCAGAGAATCTGATCTGGGAATGTAAGAATGTAACACAAACATTATGCAAAAGAATCAGTCCAACAAAACAATACGTCTACTTTTTCAGTAGGTTTTGGGTAACTCACTTGTGTAAGGGCATCGTGTCAAACAGTTCTCATCAGATCCATCAGGACAGTCTCTCTTTCCATCACACATCTGTGTTGGGCTGATGCATGAAGAAGAAGAACCTGGACACAGAACTGAGGGACTGCTGCAGGTCGGCTGGTGGGGAGGTTGAGTTGAGGGCTGGGTGACTGCAGGGGGTTCATTTAAAAGAAGATTTTCTGGATTAGTAGAGATCTCTACAGCCTCTAGAAACAAACAAACATGACCTCCACCAAGATGATCATGTTCCAGCCCCTCATATTTGTTTATCTGCAGGATTACATAAAACCTACTGAACAAATTTCTGTGACTTAGCGGAAGGATAGAAGATTGGCCAAGATGGAGCCAAATACATTTTGATTCAGACAAAGGGGAGGGCTCTGTTGCATCAAGATCAAAAGCAGCATTTTCCCAATAACTCACCACACTGTTCCTCATCTGATCCGTCTCTGCAGTCTGTCTCTCCGTCACACACGTGAGTAAAGAGAACACATTCTGTCTCGTCTCTACAAAGTCTGGAGCCCACACGACACTTCAGGACGTTCACACGAGGAGCAGGAGCAGCTACAGCCGCACAGGCGACCTCGTCCGAGCCGTCCTGACAGTGAGAGCGTCCGTCACAGACCTGACTCTTTGAGACGCAGCTCCGACGGTCTTTACAGCGGAAGTCGGCTGTGGAGGGAAACGTTTGATCAGATTTGCTCTGTGTACTTTAAAGATTAATTTGAGATGTTATTCTTTTTCAAACCGGTACTCTGAGATGTTGGCTGAAAAAATAACTTCAAGATAAAAATGAACTCGTTGAGTTTTCCAGTTTGGCTCGGTTTAATGATTTAAACTGTTCCTAACAGTGCTCATTCCATCATCTTCAGCCTCTGCACTTACTTATGTAGGGACATCTTTTCACACAGTTCTCATCAGATGCATCAGGACAGTCTCTCTTTCCATCACACATCTGTGTTGGTTTGATGCATAAAGAAGAACCTGGACACAGAACTGAGGGACTGGTGCAGGGTGGTTTGGTTGGAGGCTCAGTCAATGGTACCACTGGTGCAGGAGATGTAGTTTTGGGATTTTCTGTAGTAGCGGCATTGTGTGCAGCATCTAGAAAAGTCAGAACAAGAGATTACATTTAGAGTCTCTTCAGATAAACATTTGTTTGTTTTTGCGATATAAGATCAGCAAACTCACCACATTCTTCTTCATCTGATCCGTCTCTGCAGTCTCTCTCTCCGTCACACACGTGAGTAAAGAGAACACATTCTGTCTCGTCTCTACAAAGTCTGGAGCCCACACGACACTTCAGGACGTTCACACGAGGAGCAGGAGCAGTTACAGCTGCACAGGCGAACTCGTCCGAGCCGTCGTGACAGTGAGAGCGTCCGTCACAGACCTGACTCTTTGAGACGCAGCTCCGACGGTCTTTACAGCGGAAGTCGGCTGTGGAGGGAAAAAAAAGATTCAAAGACACGAGTGGAATCATATCAGATTTGCTCTGTGTGCTTTAAAGAATCACTTGAAATAGTTCAAACTGGTACTCTGCGATGTTGGCTGGAAAAATATGACTTAAAAATAAAAAGCAAGTTGTCTTATTTTCCAGTTTGGTTCAGGTTTAAGAATATAAACTGGTCCCAACAGTGCTTATTCTATCATCTACAACCTGATCACTTACACTTGTAGGGACATCTTTTCACACAGTTCTCATCAGATGCATCAGGACAGTCTCTCTTTCCATCACACATCTGTGTTGGTTTGATGCATAAAGAAGAACCTGGACACAGAACTGAGGGACTGGTGCAGGGTGGTTTGGTTGGAGGCTCAGTCGATGGTATCACTGGTGCAGGAGATGTAGTTTTGGGATTTTGTGCATTAGCGTCATTGTGTGCAGCATCTTGAGATATTAGAACAAGTGTAAGAGTTATTTGTAATCTTAACAATCGAGTTTGTTTCAACCTTTGCACAAAAACGCACCACACTGTTCCTCATCTGATCCGTCTCTGCAGTCTCTCTCTCCGTCACACACGTGAGTAAAGAGAACACATTCTGTCGCGTCTCTACAAAGTCTGGAGCCCACACGACACTTCAGGACGTTCACACGAGGAGCAGGAGCAGCTACGGCCGCACAGGCGACCTCGTCCGAGCCGTCGTGACAGTGAGAGCGTCCGTCACAGACCTGAGTCTTTGAGACGCAGCTCCGACGGTCTTTACAGCGGAAGTCACCTGCAAGAAAACAGTCAGGAATATATGAAGGTTTCCAACTTTCAGGACTTCGTAAAATAACTGTTGAACAGACTCCAGCGTACTCTTTGAAGGGCATCTTTTCACACAGTTCTTTTCATCAAAGCCGTCAGGACAGTCTTCACGGCCGTCACAGAACTGTTTGGGAGAAATGCAGAGCCGAGCAGAAGGACAGAGCATGGACGGGCTGCTGCAGGGTGGCTCAGTCGGAGCAGGAGAGGTGGTGGATGAGGAGATAGGTCTGGTTGGAGTTGCTTCTTGAACATAAAAGAATCACATGGTTAAATTTCTACAAACTAAAAACAAAAACCTTGACTGAAAATACCCAGGAGAGATTTTGTCTTCCTGACACCCACCACATCCAATCTCATCCGATCCGTCCTTACAGTCGACTTCTGCGTCGCACACGTGGTTGGATGAAACACACTCTGTGCCGTCTTCACACAGCTTCCACCCCACACGACACTTCAGGACTTTTGGCCGCCTCGGAGGAGGAGCCGCGGTCGGACAGTCGACTTCGTCCGAGCCGTCGCGACAATGAGCGTGACCGTCGCAAGCGAGATTCCTGGCGATGCAGCTGCTGTGGTCCTTGCACTTGAAATCCTCTAAAATGAACAGTTAAAAAGAAAATTACACAAACTAGATGATACAAAGAATAAGTCCAAGTTTAGATTTGTATGGTTACCTTTAGATGGACATGTGGTGACGCAGAATTCCTCGTCGTCTCCTTCGGGACAGTCCCGTTTACCGTCACACAGCTGAGCTTGAGAGAGGCAGACTGATGAGTGTCTGCACAGCACGGATGGTTCACTGCAGGCTGAGGAACTTGGCACTGTGGAAAGTTGTGTTAATGATAATTATTAAGATTAAAATGTCTCTCTGTCATAGTGGCCTGACTGTCCCTAACCCTCCAAGCCAATTGGAATTAAGCATCACCTGAAACTTTAACAGAAAATTCTTAACTTACTAAAAAGTCTTGATCAAGATGATTCACAATACATCTCAGGGTTCCTACACATTTGCCCAATATTCCATGACTTTAAACCAAATTTCCATGACAGAACATTTCGTAAAATCTCGGAGTATATGTATATGAATTTTATTTAAACTAACAATGAGAATTCCAAGGCATACAGTATACCTTAAATGACACAAACCCAAGTATGCCTGCTTATATTTTGAGCACATTTCTTTAGAAGCATATGAATTATTTAAAACTCAGCGTAAATGAACAACATGGAAATTTGAATAAAACAAATGTCCATGACTTTTCCAAAAACTTTTGGGATTTAACTTGTTTCCATGAATTTTCCCGGGCTTGAAAAACACATTTTAAAATTCCATGACTTTTCCAGGTTTTTCATGATTGTAGGAACCCTGTTATCTAATAAGTAATAAGTTAACAGCACGTTTTTGAATATGATTTCTATACCTGTTCGAACATCCCCGAGTACAGAGACGACTGTGACCACCTGACCCCTCACGGCGATGTTCTGGAGGGGCGTCCCGTCACGCCGGTCCCACAGAGTCATGCCATCATCAGAGAGCGACAACAGGAAGGGCTCGCAGGCGCCGACAACCGAGCCGGAAATGTTCCATCGTCTTCCAGCCTGGTGGCTCCGCCCCTTCACCAAACTCAAGGCTGTGAGGCCTGAGAAAGAGGAACGAGAAATAAAAAAAACCAACCTTGTTTTTATTTTCCGTTTCTTGCATTATGGGTCTGTTGCATGTTTTAAATAGTACCCATATTCAGGGACAGTTTACTGGCACAATATCAGGAATGTTTAACATCTACAATCACTGGCAAATAAATCAACAAATATAAAATAAAGAAATATAAAAAGATTTTGTATATTGTGGAAATACAATTCTGTGATAACCAATCAAATAAAATAAAATCTACACTGAATATAGAATAGCCGACCTGAGTTTTCTGTGATCCACAGCAGACTATTGGCCCTGAGGTCGTAGGCCATGTTCCCTCGGACTCCTCCAGCCAACTGCAGCATCTCTTTGGCTTTGCCTCCCGTCGAGCTCATGCTGAAGATGCGGTCGTCCTCCAGCCAGATGACGCCACCTCTCAGCCAGTCCAGATAAAACTTCCGGATGTTCCCCTCTGTGCGGTACAGCTGCTGTGGGAGACCACCACCAGCTGCAGTGGTGCCCAGGCTCTTTTGGTCACAGGACACCCAGTAAAGACTCCCCTTCCTCTGGTCTACTTTGATATGACAGACTGAAAAGAAGAAGAAAACAGGAAGACGGGTCAGTAGAGATCAGAATGACGGGACTGAAACTAACTTCACATTTATTTCAAATTCAATACATTAAATTCTAATGAAATGTAAAGCGTAAAACCAAACACAAACCTGGCACAGGAGCTGGCACCACCTCGGTCCTGACCTGCGTCAGACTGGTGCGCTGGATGTGGCCGGTGTGGTTGGCCCAGTACAACCAGTCTCTGTACCATTCCACATCAAACGACAGGATCCCATCATCGGTGGTAAACAGCAGCTGGTCAGATGAAACTTTCTCTCTGAACTCCAACAGGTTGATGTTGGTGCTGGTGGCGTAAAGAAATCTTGGATCTGTGGAACCAAACGAGATTTGAATTACTCCCATATCCTTTCCAACTAATCACAGGAATGCAGCTAATTATAATCTGTTTCATTAATATATTGAAATGGCTCCAATTCCCTGAAGTCCTTTATTTGATTAATTTGAGAAATTAAAAAGAAAAACTGTTAAACTGTATAATTGGTTCTTTAAAAAGATGCATTAATGATCATTACTCAATAAGTTGATATCATTAACCTACATTGACATGACCCATCAGGCAGCAGCATTTTGAAGTCTGGACAGGTGCAGATGAATCCGGCTGGGTTTCCTTTAGTCAACTGGCAGAGGTGACACGGAGTCTTCAAACAGGCAGAGGAGCCTGATGGAAGATAAGATGACATAGTCAAAAAAAAAAATGTAATAATCATATCATCCAAAAAGGTAAATACTGTTGTAAAAAATACCTTGAGGCTGCTGGAGCTCATGGAAAACAGTCAACAGAGGCAGATCCTCTTTCCAGAGGAACCTCTTCTGGTTGGGATGGTTCTGTGGAGCCTGCCACAGCCCTTTGACGTCCACCCAGTAGAACAAACCCTCGAAGACCGCCAGGCTGAGAGGAACTCGCCTGGGGAACAGTCCGCTGAAGGAGAAACGACCGGTCCCGTCCACCTTCACCGTCTCTATGGACTGAACGAGTTCACAGGAAGACGATGAAATACATAGAGTCGTCATCAACAGGAAGGAACTCAAACTTGTGATTCTTTTAGTCACTCACCTTCTTGAAGTCGCTGATCCAGTAGAGTCTCCTGGCCTCCACGTCGGCAGTGAGGCCGTGGGCCGACTGAGCGGTGACGACCACCAGAGCGTTTCTTTCGGATCCATCCATCCACGACTTCTCTATCGTCACCCGCTCACCTGGGCCGCCATTAATCCAGAACATCAAGCTGGGAGACGGACAGAATTTAAATATCAACCAATAAATATGGAAAATCAAACATTTTAAGACAACTGTGAAAGTAACCAATTGTACCTTTCTACAGGTAGAAGCACCAGATCTGACGGGCTGATGTTTTTTCTCATCAGAGTCATGTGACTGTGCCCATCAGCTGCCTGCATGTAGATGGCCTCCATCTTCTGATTGGTCCAGTAAAGGTTTCCATTGAGCCAATCACAAGCCAGACTCTTTATTCCAGGCTCTCCTGTTTAAAAATGTGGGACATGTTTGCAATAGAGAGGATTTTGGGAGCAGTCACGTTGTCCATCTTTGAATACAGTCATTTAAAGAACACATGACCAAAAGGACAAGGAACCACTGGAGTACACGACCAATAAACAAGGCTAAAACATTTCAATATTGAAGGTTAATAAATGATATTCACAATCCCATTCATCCCAGTCCACTGACCAGTGTAGATCTTCCAGCTGCGACGTCCATCACTTTTAAAGATGCTGCCGCGCCCGTCGGCCCAGAAGTACCAGCCCCGGGCCACGTCAAACGTCACGGCCACTGGGTCAATCCCCTCGGTCACGACTACTTCAAACTGTTGAGACTTCACGTTCAACAGTCCGATAGATGTCCCCTGCACGGTCAGCAGCCGGGTGGCGTTACCTGGACACGGTCAGAGACGAGAGGAAGAACAGAGGAGGAGGTTTGACCAGGTCTTGTGTCTGATCTCAGATTTCCACATTTTTCCCAGGAGCTCAGTCACATCAACAGCTTATTAACATTTCACTGATCTGGTGTCAAAGTGCGACGTTTGTTCTCGGGTTTGATCTTTTCCCTCAGAGCGAAACTAGATCCGGAGAAGATTCACATCAAGCTCATGACGGAGCCATTACCAGCATTTGATTTGTCCTTACATGTCGTTCAGTGTTAAATCATAGACTTGTAGGACTCAGTCTTTTCTCTTGTTAAAAACAAAACGGTCATAATGTGTGTGATGATCATTCTAGAGTCATTAAGGAAACCCGAGCCTCATTACCTGTTGCTACACATGTGGAGTTTCCATTCAGTCTGAAGCCATCTCTGCAGTGGCAGTAGTAGGATCCGATGGTGTTGGTGCAGTGATGCATGCAGGGAGAAAAAGGTGACGCACATTCATCCACATCTAGGGACGGAGAGAAGGTTGAAGAGTCAAGAGAAGGAGTTGTTCATCAAAACTAGAGACTTGAGAAACAGATTCAGATTCAGAAGAGACACTGGTGGAAATAAAAGTATTCCAAAAACTCCAGGTAATCTAACCCTTCCTATAAATTAACCCTCAACAGAATGTAAAGTGAATATTGTGTCACTGCCATCTTCCACACACCTTCACAGACCGCTCCATTGGCTAAGAGCTTATATCCGACCCGACAGACACACAGAGCGCCCCGGGGCTCGTCGACACACGCGTGGTTACAGCCGCCGTTGTTCATCGAGCAGATACGACCTGTAGACAATCAGGAAACTGTTCATCGGCACAGGAAGCCATTACATCACGTCACATTTCTTTACATCAATAAACGTAATCACAAGTCAAGTATTTTCTGTTATTGTAGCGTGTGTAAATCGGTGTCAAACTTACCGCAGGTTACAGGTTCATCGCTTCCATCGGAGCAGTGAAGCTGTCCGTCACACCTCTCTTCAGGAGATAGACACGTCCCGTCAGGACACCGCACGCTGCCCTCAACACACACACCTGGAAAAAGGACAAGCGGGTTTTACTACATCACCTGGTTGTCTTACACATCCTGAAACTTCCGGAAAGTCTTTGAGGTTCTCTTGACATTTTTCATTCTCACATACTGCCCCTGTGGGAAATGTCAGGAAGTTATCTGGAGTGCATGTCAAAGTTTAGGTATCTCAATATCCAGAGAAAGAAGATATCATGAACATCTGCATTGCTACAGTAGGTTCCACTAGAGATCCTTCAAAATAAAATCAAACTTCACTCTGAAGTCTGGTGCATTGACACAGACTCTGCCTCGTGTGTTCCACCTGCTCCTCTTCCTCACCGCAGTCCTTTTCGTCAGAGTTGTCCACGCAGTCGTTCAGCCCGTTGCAGCCCTGCTCTTTGGGGATACACAAGCGGTTCCGACAGGTCCAGTCCGAGTCCAGACAGCCGCCTGCGGCCGTGCAGTTCTCCTCGTCAGAGCCGGTGGGACACTGGCTCCGTCCGTCACAACGGGCCGAGGCGTCCACGCAGCCGACAGAGTCCAAGCAAGGAAACTGTCCTGGTGGACACAGAGGGGAGCCGGGAGGCGCTGGAGGAAAGACAACAAGACACCATGAAGGGAAACACACACAAGAAGGAAAAGGGAATTCCTTAAATAAACTGTTTAACTGGTGCTGCTTCCATCAAAAGTTGACTCCCTGTATTATATTATTTATAATTGTATTATTCTAGACGACCAGGGAGTTTACCCACCAGCACAATCCATTTCATCAGATCCATCCAGACAGTCTCCTTCTCCATCACATTTCCATTTATCAGGGATACAGGATCCATCATCACATAGCCACTGGTTTGGAGAGCATCCCAGTAGCTGGCCTACATAGACAAAGTAATAATACAATAGAAGATTGGAAGAAATTGTCACTGATCAAAGTTTGTCAAAGATGAAGTAGGCTTAAGGTTTTAAAATGTTTTTATTTTCAATGTTCCATGGGCCAGTTCAAGTGTTTTAACCACTTTTGATAACTTTATTTAAATCTGGCACAAAGACACAGATAGGTTTATAGGTGTTTCTTTAGGTCAAATGATCTAAAAGTGTCTCATGTCACATTAACTGACTGAAGAACTGACACTCAGCATCAGTAAAGATCACAGGAACGTGCCTGACTTGAATTATAACAAGCTCGTTAAGACCTGATCATTGTTTTATCCTTTTGAAATGCGTTTTTGAAATTTTCAATATAAAGATTGCAAATGCAAATTATTTTAATTAGCACTGGTATAACCTACATATCAATCGTTTTACTTTATTCCTGTTGTTGCTTTTATCCTCTTGTAGAGCCTTTTGTAAATATCAATGAAAAGGTATATTAACTTTATTATTAGGATTTAGATTATATTACTACAAAATCAAACAGACTTAACACGATCAGTGTGAGATTACTATAGATTCATGTAAACATTTCAAAAGGTAATAAATAAAACAGGCAAATTAAAATCCAACCTTAAAAAGTTACTCATAAGTTGCATAAGACTCAGCTGTGTCACATACTGACCTGAACTTGGCCTCTCACATGAATCAACTTTATTCTGTCTCATCAGAAAGTTGCTTTCAGCGCCAAATGTTACTTTACTCTGCTCCAGCCTCTAACCCACTTTGAAATTAACTTTATTTATATCTGGCACAAAGACATGGGCACGTTGTCAGGTGCTCATTTAGGTTAAATTGCCTCAGACTTCACCTTCATGGAACTTGACCTCAACTTGAGAAGAGCACAGACACACAGCTCGATGTAAACTACCTGACTTGAGCGTCAACTCCAACAAAGCTCAAATGGACCAGAACTCTGGAGTGACGCCATGTTGCCTCCTCCTTGTTTACCTCGCTGCTGCGTGTCACTGCGACAATTAACTAAGTTTGCGCACGAACACACGCGCACACTCTGGACGAACGTTTTAAAAACACGCGTGTTCCAGCGGCTCGTTACCTGCTGAGAGTCTCAGAGATGTCAGAAGCATCAGGCGGAGCAGGAGGTGAGAGTCCATGTTGGCCCGAGGCTCTCAGCGACAAACCGTCCCAGCTGAGGGGACACGTTTTAATCAGCCCGCAGGTGCGCGTGACACCGGTGACACCACGCACATGTCAACACAACGGCAACATTCATACTGTAGCAAATAACACGTCATACAATACAGTTTGAATCGCTCTATACTGTGTTACTTTATGTTATTTTACATTTTATTTACTAATTTGATATTTTAAATCCATCTTCAATCCTATTCGAGGCTCCTTAGTTCACTTCTTAATCCAGAGTTCAGTGTGTAGATCGGTTTTGCGCATCTGGATCGATTGTTTTCACTTTTACGCATGAAGCGAATTTTTTATAATCCCAGTTTATTATCTGTAATATATTCAAAACCAGGCCCTACACAGTTCCTGGTTTGTGAACTTATTCCCAGAGTATCTGGGGAATATAAATCGATATTTTATTTAATATAGCTCCGTTATTTTAAGTGATAAGACACATTTTGACTCTCCTCGTTCTGATCTATCTGAATCATTTTCTAAAATGTAGCTGACTTTTGTTTCTATTACAGTTAAACATAATGACAATCACATAAAATACAAGATATCACAGTTAGAATACTGATGTTTTATTCTATTCATTAACTATAAAGTCACTTTACATTGTAAAGCCTGATGTTTTTAAAGAAGTCATTTTTCCTGTCGTTCCAATCGTCCAGAAGCTGCAGGTCATATTTAGAATCTAACGCTTGTTTGATGAAATAACATCAAAGACGTTTCACAGAGCAGAGTGATTTTAATTCTAATGGCTCATCCTCTCCATCCTCTTCATCCCGTTCTTCGCACAGGGATCAAAGCTCCGGAGTTCAGCCTCAGCTCTTTGGTCTTTTCTTCCAGATTCGAGCCTCCAGATGTTGTGTGAACGACCAGCGATCATCTGGCTCATATGTGACGTCATCCGCGACCCTTTCATGCTGCTGTCAATCATCAGTGTACATGACACATAGGTGAACTCTTTTCATCTGTGCTTTTCACAACTGTTCATTCATACGAGCCTTCATCCAGAGATCATAGAGACGATATTGATATTTAAAAACGGTTTCCTGACATGGTCTTTATCGTATTTTCTAATCTGTTATTATTTATGTTTTTATTTATTGAACGTAATTTGTCTCCAGTTCAGTTACAGTTATTTAGAATTCAGTTCATAAGTAATATATATATATATTTGTATTTAAGTAGCACTGAGATAACCTACCTATTATACCTTATAATAAGGACATTGTATTAGATTTCTATTCATGGTTCATGGTTTTATTCTTATCCCTTTGAAAAGCACCTTGTCAATGTTTGAATGAGGCTGATTATTAAACTATATTAAGCACAGAGATAACCTATCTCATAATAACCTGATTGTATTCTTGTTTGTGTTGTTCCTTTTGTGTTGTTCCTTTTGTAAAGCACTTAGAATATATGTAATAATATTTAGTTAGCATTGATATAACCTATAATACCTAATAATAATCACAGTTTATTAGATTTGTATTCATGATTTAGGGCTTTAGTGTTGTTTTTATCCTTCTGTGAAGCTTTTTGTAAATATTATAAGACGTCCTGCATAAAATTTATAATAATAATACTATTCATATTTAGGCTATTGAGCACTAACAATAAACGTATAAGGATTTAATTGTACTCTTGTTTTATTGTCGCTTTTATCCATGGTGTAAGGTGTTTATATACAGTTTACTATTATTATTATAATTTTTATATTCTATTCTATACAGACTCATCATGTCATTGTGAGGTAACTTTTATAACAGATTCCTTTATGGTTTTCAACGGAAACAAGAGGAAATAACAAACAGGAGAATTAGATAAGAAACGTATGAACAAGTTGCATCAGATTTAAACGCGTCTTATATTGACCTGTACGTGGCCTCCTTCATGTCTTCTCCCTCCTTCATGTCTTCTCCCTCCTTCATGTCTTCTCCCTCCTTCATGTCTTCTCCCTCCTTCATGTCTTCTCCCTCCTTCTGATCTGACAACAGATCAGCACAATAAAGTCCTCTCTGATTAACTCCCGTGTTACGTCCCCATTAATCACTGCGCAGTTGTGCAGCTCGTCATCTCCTTAAGCGATGTGATTGCCAGGGCCTCTTATCAAAGGGATCTTTAATGTACAGAACGGCCACTGGACTCTTCGCGGGTTTCACACCTTCCTCACTTCAAGGGCCAATTGGTTTCGACACACAACGTTAAAGGCGTGTGAGCGGCCCCGTGGATCACACACGCCCTCCATCCACCCAGCTTGACAGATGTGCTCCAGAGGACGTCAGGGGGAAGAGGTGTGTCCCTATAAAGCCTGAGTCTCTGGATCCCATCAGCACCATTCGGCTTCTACCTGAGGAGGAGACAACACCACATCTGGAACTATGAGGGCTCCCGCTGTGGATTTCTCTTTTGCGCTTTTTCTCCTCCTGGTGGATTTGGTGGTGGCTCAGCCCGACGCTCTGTTCCGGGCCGCGGGCTCCAGACGCACGGTGCTGCGGCGGCAGAGCGCCAGGCTGCCCCTCTACATGATGCAGCTCTACCGGACCATGCTGACCGACGACCGGCACGCAGGGATACCGGCGGCCAGCATCGTGAGCAGGGCGGAGGACAACCTCGTTCTGCACGACTCCGACTCGGTGGTCAGCCTTGTCGCTAAAAGTAAGTGTTCATCATAACTAAAATAATAATACTCTTGTAATAATTAGCTTGTTATTCTGGCTGCGTGTATCAGTATGAGACACAGTGCGTGAATGAAACAGGGAGCTACTCATTCAGATTATGCTAAATATACAGTTCAATTCATTTCTTTAGAAAGTGAAAATGGTAATTCATCTCTGCCCTTAATCCAATCATTTCTTGAATCAAACTCTTCTTGATCAATGTATTTTAATGCAAAACCACAACTGGGAATACAAGCTGTTCTGTTAATAAAAGCTGGGAGGTCACATGATCAATAAGAAATTGGGTTTTGAAAGCTTGAAAACAAAGTTCATGTGATGTAACATCAGTTTCTGTTCTGGAAGTTGTGAATAATGTTGACTAACTTTCTTCACCGTTCTGTTTTTCAGGTTGTCATCAGATTGGCAAGAGGTGGTCCGTCACCTTCGACCTTTCCTCCATGTCTGCAAGTGACGAGGTCCAGCTGGCCGAGCTCCGCATCCGCCTGCCGGACTTCATGGAGTCTTCCCGAGCCTCAGTGGACATCTACCACTGCTCTGGGAAGAACTGCCAGGAGAGCAGGCAGCTCCTGGGCCACCTCCGAGCTCATCCCAGCTCCATGGTCTCCCCTTCCTCCTGGAAGCTGTTCAACATGACGGAGATGCTCCGCCGCTGGCTGCAGGGGGAGCGCTCCGCACCGAGGGTGGAGGTCGAGGTGGGAGAGGAGGAGGGCGTCCAGCATCCTACAGCCGACCGGGTCATGATGGCGGTCTTCTCCAGGCAGAGCAACAACAGCCTGCGAATGCCGACGCTCATCCGCACAGCAGAGCACTCCAAGTACGTCAGCCTGGAGAGGGAGCAAGTGGCGGTCGACTCCGGGATGAGCAGCCTCAGGGCCAAGAGGCACCATCACACCCAGCAGCAGAGACGTAGACTACCCAGGTCTGCCCATGCTCACCAGTCCACCGTGGAGGAGAAGGGTCCTCTCTGCAGGAGGGTGGACATGATGGTGGACTTTCAGAAGATCGGCTGGAGCGAGTGGATCGTTTATCCAAAACGCTACAACGCTTTTCGCTGTGAGGGCCGATGTCCTACTCCAGTAGATGAGACCTTCACCTCAACCAACCATGCATACGTCCAGGTAAGACACACTTCTTTCGTTGTGCAGCATCTGCAGCAACAACAAACACTTAATTCAACAATACAACCAATGCTCTACTTGGATGGATTTGTTCTAATCAGCCATTTTCTTCTCTTTCCTTATCCAGAGCCTCCTGAAGCTTCACCACCCAGACAAGGTGGCGTGTCTGTCGTGTGCGCCGACCCGCCTGGCGCCGCTCTCCATGCTGTACTACGAGAACGGGAAGATGATCATGAGGCATCACGAGAACATGGTGGTGGAGGAGTGCGGCTGCCACTGAGCAAAAGGCTCAGACACCCCCAATTTAAAAAAAGGCTTTTAGAGAAAGACAGGACTTTGGCTACAGGCGCGGAGGATTTTACAGATCTGAGCTACTCAGAGGCACAAAGTGGACGAACTGTACGTCCACAGGCACTTTACAGAGAAGCCCAGTTTGACACTGGGACAGAGGCTGCTGCTGGGACGCAGGACATTAAAGAAGGGAGCTATTGTTTAGACTAAACAATGCTCTATAACCTATTGGTATAACAAATAGTATTATATGTTTGAAGTATATTATGTAGAGGATTAGGTGCGATGGATTGTAAGAGTTGATCCTGATCCACAGAAGCACAAGACGGTCACAGACTGAAGCACTGTAGAGAACTCAGCTGGACACCAGAGGACTTACGTAGACAGCTGTTGAAGGACTGATGTTTTTTAAATAGAAATGACAAAGATGTCAGAATGTAAAGCGCTTTAACTTTATTTGGGTCACATTGATCCATTTGTGTGTTTGCTATGTACAGAATACAATAAATTATTTCTTAACATGAAAAAAGTGTGTCATGGTTTTATTTGATGTATTTATACAAAGGTTTGAATTAAGTTGTTAGACTTCTATTGTTTTCATACAGACTTAAAAAGGTATTTTAACAATATTTCTCTTTATTTAGAGAAATAATGATGATGGTGACCTGGCTGGTATAAATCTATCAAATGTATTTGTTTAACACCTTGAAATACCACTTTACAAAGCCAGGTCTCAACCTCAATATCATAGAGAAACCAAACAGTTCCAACAATTAGCAAACATTGTGTTTAGTCAGTTGAACGTTGGGTTGTAAAAGGTAAATGAACTGGATTTATAAAGACATTCACACATTTATACAGCTGCCTCACTGAACTTATCTATCAGACCTCTACAGAGGCTGTCAGTTCCCATTTAAGTCTGTGTCTTAGTTGTGACACAGGGAAAGTTTGTTCACCATGTTGGAGACTCTTAAAGATGTTAGTTTAAACAGGCTGGAGGTGAATAAGAAGTTTGTGCCATGATCCACTAGAGGGCGCTCACTATAAGCTCGACCTTTTAGAGTGCTCAACTAATGAAAGACACCAGCAGGTCCACTTTGAGAAGTTAGTTAAACAAAATAAAAGTTGGTAAAACACCTTTACAAAGTGCAGCTCATGATTTCAGTTTTTTATTTGTTTAACATTAAACATTTAAAGACACGTTTTTTAAAAATCATTAAATGAGTTAAATCACATAAAAAACTAAAATGGTTTGATTTTAACGGAACACTGAGATACATGCGACTTAAGTATGTCACAGGTCGACTTCCATCAAAGTGTCTGTTCACTTTCAACAAACAGTGTTGTTTTATAAGAGCTATATTTTTACACATATAAGGTTTAAAAAAAAAAACATGTTAATTTCAGAAGAAATCTGAAAGAGGTTTACACAGCTTCTTTATCCCAGTAAATAAAAACAATGAAAATGTTTTTTTTTTTTTTTCTTCTTATCCTCGTCTCTCTATCTCTCTTCAGATGTCCATTTCAAACTGGTCATCTTCTCCTGGAAAAGAGGAAAACATCACAGTTAGAGAGAGAAACTGAGAAAACACATATAATCATCATCATCATAGTACTTCATGTCTCAGTCGTGTTTTACCTGCGCTGTCCTCTGTGTGCAGGCTTTGGTCAGTGTTGCTCTTCGGTGTCGGTTTGGGCGGCTTCGTGTCGGGGGAGTTGTTGAGTTTGAGCGGACTTGTGACGCCGGGGATGTCGGGCATCTTGGGAGGCGTCCGGGTCAGAGGAGACGTCCGACACTGCAGGAGGAACTTCCTGTCGTAGATGATTCTGGTGCCTGCAGGGGGCAGCAGAGGGAAGGTTGCTCAGTGATAATCGTTCCTCAATGGTTTTTGGTTTGTTGAACCAATAGGATCAAGTGTAGAGAAATTAAAATACGATATTGTACATTTAGTTTCATGGAAAAATATTTGTGTTCAGGATCATCTACCACAGCAGATAACTTTCTACATCCTGGCATCAGGCTCCAGTAACCCCCCGTTATAGTGGTTGTCCACTGTGTCCCCTCTCTATACATGTCCACACACGTCCACACACGTCTGTCATTGTCCCACCTTGTTATTTCACATTCGTATCAGTGACGTCAACAAACCTTCAGCGACCCGATTCGGTTTATTTCAGGGTAAAACTGATCCCAGGTGGATGAGTTGCAGAACACGGTATCAGTCCAGATCAACATGTGCACTTTAGTATGAACGTTCTCACAACTCGTCTTTACTGTTATCACCATACAGGTGTTTCCCACGGCCTCCAGCGTGTGGACGTCTGAGTGAAACTGGGTCAAACAACAGAATGTGACTGCCACAGGTAAACTGGGACTGAGGAGAAAGTTTGTACATCACCTCTGTGAATAAAAATAAATTGTTGTTTCCAACTAATTAAAAGATCCAGTGTGTAAGATTTAGGTGAAAGGGATCTACTGGCAGAAATTCAATATTAAATAATCCTAGGGATGTTTTCACTTTTAATAACTGTAGTTTTATTAACCCTAGAATCGGCCCTTTATATTGAAATACTTTATATTTACAGCAGGAGCAGGTCCTCTCTACGGACGCACCATGTTTTTTACAGTAGCCCCATCTGGACAAACTAAAGACATTTGAGTTTTTATGACAACTGAAGCGAGCACAGGTTTGCTCTCATGTTTGGAAGCTGAGGGTGAGCTGCAACGTGCAACTTCACCACTAGATGTCACTAAAAACACTGAACCGTTCTAACTTTAATTGTAACAGAATAAACAATACAGAAAAAAAAGCCTTTAGCTGGAGGGCAAATTATGTATATTATTGTTGTCTTGATCCAAGTTCTACGTGCTTTTTAAATTTATAGTTATTTATAATAAAGTGTATGGATAAAATGTGAAGACACAATTTCATTTCGTTGTCAGACGGGTTTGATAAAGAAATCTTAAGAATTATTGCAATTTGGATAAATTGATATTGAAAAACTTTTTACCTGCTATTATCAGTATCGCCACCAACCCTAAAAAATCCATACCAGCTGGGGTCTGATATAAATTCATCTTAGTTTGATCTTAATCCAAAACAGTGACTGGTTGTGAGAGTCTGGTCATTTCTAGCAACTACCAATGTTCCAGGTAAAGACATTATACACTTAATATGTAAATTCAATGATGTGGACGAGTGACCCGCCACATCTCGTAAACATGTTGCTGCAGCTCTACAACAGTGTGTCGTAATAACAAGACTATAAATACGATATGACTGAGTACAGTTCTATATTTGACCACACAGTCGTTGATTGTGTAATAATACAGAGCTACGGGACGATGACATCAGGAACACAATGTGTGACATTAAGCTTTCAGCAGGAGCGAGTCGACATAAACCTATGAAATATACATGAAACCACTTAGGATTTAAAAATCTGATCACGTGCGACTTCTCTACCGGTTTAAATTATGGAAAAGATGAAGGTAATTCATATTTGAACGAACAGAGCGTCAGATTGAACACATTTATTTGTAATTTGAATATTTGCAAATAAAAAACGTGCAACTACACAGTCACTTTACATATGAGCTGCAAATAAAAAATATTTGCAAGGTGCATGTAGGAAAATAAAGTTATTGAGAGATTACATTGTGCAGGGTCTGGGTGCAGAGACCTGCTCTTCATTACAACAACACATCCACTGAGGAACACAACACAACCGTGCAGCACATATAAAATCTGCTTCTTAAAAGTGTCACATCAAAATCGTTCTTCAAATCAAAAAGAGGAAGAGGAACTTTTGCAATGAACGTGTTGTTATAGAAAATTTAAATCCCAGATGATGTTTTTTAATATACAACATCAACATAAAACGACAGCTGCTGTGCAGAAGGATGGTCCAGAATGTGAGGGTCTAATATTAAATATAAAATATTAAGTTTCTGTCCGATCACATTAAATCACAGATCCAGCACTTCACTGTTTTTCTGCAGAACCAACAACATGAAAGTGAAAAATCTGACATCTTGTAAAAGTATTAGTTTGATTTAAAGAAGCCATGGACTCAGCCGGATGATATAAGACGTATGGACATTTGTGGAGCGACTTCCCTCTGACATTGACCCGCTCCCCGAGCTTTACCTCCTGGCGTGGTGCTGAACAGTGTCCCCCCGGGGGTCGTGGAGTAGTCCAGCGGCATGTTGGCAGCATCGTGGATCGCGACCCGCCGGACCGCGGGGATGTCCCGGCTCGTGGTGGTGCGTCCTCCCGCTGACATGTCTCTCAGCTCCGGGTCGGTTGTGCAGGACGCTGAACTCACGGAAGAAGTTTCCTCGAGGCTCCACGTGGAGAGAAAAAGCCAAAACAACCCGGCGACTTCCTGCTAAAGGGCACGTGGTGCGGACGGCCGTGATTGGCTGAGAGCAGGGGGCGGCACAGGAGCTGGGAGTTGTAGTTCTCTTCCTGGTCTGATGACTACAGCTCTACAGATACAGGGAAAACAAGGATCAAACTAAATAATGAAAATAAACATGTGCTAATCATGTCACACATTTATCAAACATATATATTAAAGAACACCCTCCCTGTGTTTCCCTATTTAATTTCATATTGATTTTAATAATATGCTCCCAAGGCCTCAAATGACCTTTCACCTAAATACCTCTCAGATTTATTGACCATGTTTTCACTGATATCAGCAGATGGAGCCGGTACCACATCTCACCTCGAACCAAAGGGTTAATCAAGCTTTTACTATCAGACCCAGCCAATTATTAAACCCATTGAACCGAGGCAGAGGATTTGTTTTTGTAAATATTCATACAAATACACCCTTTATGTTCTGCGTATTATTTACAACCTTTTGTTTTTATCTTTGTCATATTCTTGTCTTTTCTGCCTGTTTGGGGTAATTTCTTCTTTGATAAGAAAAGGTTTAGCATTATTATGTGACAAACGAGTAGTGGGTGTTTTTGTTTGTTTTTCCTTCGGGGTTTATATAAAACCAAACCAGAGGCAGAAAAGTGAGACTCACAACGACACGAACCAGCAGTGCGTTGGCAGTTGTTGAGAGCAGAGCTGCTGATAATCACAATTAACTCTAGAGAAACTAACACAGACTAGTGGGGCCGTGTGGATGTGCACAACGACACCACTTCCACTCCTTTTAATGCCTTTATTTTGGAGTTAATCTCTGAGCTTTTCATCTTCCTGCTCAGTGCTCCTCCATTGGGCGTCACTCCGGTTCGCAGGTGTGTTGAGTCACGTCGCTGAGTCGTGAGTGAGGAGCTGGTGACCTCACAAGAAACTCATGTTTTTGTTTTAAGGCCAATCTCGAGCTGTGGTTTGAGGAAATAAAAAGGCGGCAAATGAATGCATCACTTGTTGTTTTGAGGGACGTCAGTGTCGACTTGGGTCCAGGCTGAAATATCTCACCAGCTAATGGAAGAAGTGGCAAGAAGGTTTATTCACATTACCCAGAGGATGAATCCTGTCGACACTCGTCATCCTCAGGTTTTGAACAAAACATCGCAACAGGTGTTTGGTGAATTGTTTGGAAATTTGGCATTGGTGTTCATTTAAGATTTCATTTAGCACCAACATAAGTTTATTATGTTGCCCTCTAGCGTGTACATACAACGGCTCGATGGACAGGAAGCAGAGAGGAGAGGTTAGCAAGACGACCTCACCAGATACTATTATTGTTTTATTATTTTTGTCTGAATGGCCATTTTTTTACCAACGGAAAATGTTCAGAACTGCTCGACTGAACTGGCAGTGTGACTGTTGATTTTGTTAATGTAAAGCTAATGGCTTCTGCGAGTGTGTGCGGTGTGTGACGTCCTGTGTAAATGCCTCTTTTCTTTAAGTTATTGTTGTTTCACTTGTATGTAATGTTGGCTGTCCCACATTTTCTCTCAACACAACTGATATTTTAACTAACATAATTTGCTCTATTGTCAACGATACACTGATTAAAGACGCCATCCTCTCAGTTTGAAACTGTTGTTTTGTCTGTTTTTATGCTGGACTCATTTAATTATTATATCACTTCTTCATTTCATATACCTGATGTGTTTTTCTTTCTTCTAGTGTGTTATATTGTAAATTTTTTTGTGTGTAGAACTTGTGCAAAGTTAAAATCATTACTTTTCCAACTCATATTTCTGCATCTCACGGGACATTTCAGTGCCAAACATTTTTGGAAACGCAAAAAAAAAAAAAAAAAAAAAAAAAAAAAACATTTTTGGAAACGTGAACTCTTTGTTAAACTAAACATTTATAGAACTGTGCTTTTCCCAATATTTCTTATTAAGTTCCCTGGCAAGAACCAAGTAAGTTGATACTGGGGTCAATGGGAAGTATCCATAAATATCTGCTCGATTTAATTAGTTATTGTCACTTTATTATTATACATTTTATTTCTGATTATTCAATGATGACGCTGCTAGACTGCAGAAACATTTTGTACGAGTTAACCTGACCTGCTGTGCACTGACCTACAGTCTATGGCACTGACCCTGGATTAGGCTGCTATTGAACTGGAATGAATTAATTGCTAGTGCACTGATTTAGACCTGAGATTAGTTTCCGATCATGTATTTATTTACAGGAAAGCTCATGTAAAGAGGTAGAAAAATGCATCACCAACATTCAGCATCTTAACAGTTTGAGCCCACTACCTGAAAAGAATATCTGAAAGTTCCTTTAGGAAATCCTGGTAGTTAAAATTGAATGAAAACTCATCTCTTGACAGTATCTCCTTTTGACCACCAGAGGGCAGTGACTGTTCAATGTTAACGACATAATTAGTCACAAGTTGGTTTTAATGAATCTTTACCCCCCCAAAAAATTTGAATGTTAAACATGATTATCATATTAATATCAGCCAAACCTCTTTATTATTTATTGGGAAGGGATAAGTGAACAGTGGCATTCAGGGTCCTGTCAAACATATGTTAGCTACACCAACTTGTAATTCTCCCTCTTCAGGGGTTTGTCTGTTACTACTTCAAATGGGTGGAAGGAGATGTGAATACAAAGCAAACAGATCGCTGATGATTACAACTTTGAATTGCTTACGTATACAGTACGTGTTATTCATAATGCAGACAAACTCTGTTTTAAAGTTAAACCAAAGAAAGTGTTTATTACTCAAGTGCCAGGTGACAAAGAGTCGCAGGGCTCTTGGAAGTGTCTGTGGTTTGACAGTGAATCCAGGCAGTGTGTTCTAATCTGGTGAGCGGACAGGCAGGTTGGATCTTCAGCAGCAAGCGGACAGGCTCTGAAGAGGACAAGTACAAATTAAAATACAGGCAACAAGTAAGATTCAAAAAATCTCAAACCTTCCGGTGAGGGGAACCGATGGGGGAATGTTTAATCACAAGCTGGATTTAATTTACACTATTGCCCAACAAATGTTTGCTTGACAATTTAAGTGCAGTAAAAGACTTGTGCTCCTGTTTGTCAGTAAGTCATCATAAAGTAAAGTGTCAAAACTAAACAAAAATGTCAAAGTATAGTAAAGTATTGTCAGTTAGATAAGAAGGAGCTTTAGCCGGAAAGCTCACATGGGTATTCTATCATGGCTTCTGATGGCGCCAATGGCACCAACTACCTGTAAACATATTGTGCAACTTATTGTAATGTGAGGCATCATCAGCTAATGAAGCTTCTGTTTATTGAATATAAACAGAAGCTTCATAAATAGAAAATGTTTTTAACCAGATAATAACATTTTTAGTTGTTTGTTATAAAACCAATAAAATCATCCGTTTAAATAATGACTATAGCAACTACTATTAAAAATGCATTCATATATGTTTGTGCATTTTTTTTTACTGCAATTAACTGAAATAGGATGGGGTTATTTTAACTGATATCATATATGAGAATTATTAAAGGCAATTCTGATCCTATGTTTGACCCTATATGGTCTAAAAGGTGCTTTGATCCATTGATCTGATCCATTGATGCACTTATCCTTTGATGAGATCAAATACTATATATTGGATGACTTCTTGTGTTGTCTTCATGGAGAATAATCCTCTCTCTGAACAAACCTCACCTGCTTCTTTGATCGTGAGATTAGCAGCTGCACTTTTCAGGACTCTTGAGAAAACTCTGTGATTTTTCAGGCCCTTCAAGGAGCCCAAAGTCCTTCTACGGAGATGTCTCCAGTGGAGAAAAGGATTTTGTTCCTTGTTGACGAAGATGCTATAGCTGCGTCGTATGCTGGCACCAAAAAGAAAAGGAAGGTCAAGAACGGAAAAGGGCCTGGGGAGAAGAAAGCTTGTGGAGAGGTGACTCAGCCTGCTCTCCGTCCTGAAGACCTCAAGAGGATTTGCCTGTCCAATAACAGGCTGAAGAAATGGTGCCACATGCCCTTCTTTGCCACCACTGTGACCGGTTGCTTCGTCAGGGCAGTTTTTGATGCCAGCATCAGCGACCCACCTCAATGTGTTGCTGAAATTGTGTCTGTGATTGAGATGAAGAATGACTACAAGTTTGGATCAAAACGGACAAACCTGGTTCTCAATCTCCGGCACGCTGGTGAAGAACAGATTGTGACTCTCAGGTCTGTATCCAACCAGGAATTCACAAAGAGTGAGTTCAAGCAGTGGAAACGGGCGATGATAGCGGCTGGGACGAAAGTTCCAACATCAGAAATGATCGCGAGTAAGGAGAAGTCCATTAAAGAAGCCCTGGATCACACCTTCACTCAGGAAGAGTTAGACTTTATTGTCACCCAGAAGAACCGATTCCGAGCAGCACCTCTGAATGATGCCAAGAGGGAACTCCAACCAGTCGCTAAACGGAGCGCTGCAAGAAGTCGAGGAGATGCCGACGTGGTGGAAAGGAAGGTCCTTGTTGCCAGTGCTGCTTCTGCAGGGTCGGGGAGATCTGCTGGCACCAAACAGAAAAGGCAGGTCGAGCACGGCAAAGGGCCTGGGGAGAAGAAAGCTCATGGAGAGGTGACTCAGCCTGCTCTCCGTCCTGAAGACCTCAGGAGGATCTGCCTGTCCAACACAATGCTGGTGAAATGGAGCCACATGCCCTACTTTGCCACCACTGTGACCGGCTGCTTCGTCAGGGCAGTTTTTGAAGACAGCAACAGCCAACCACCTCCTTGTGTTGCTGAAATTGTGTCTGTGATGAAGGCAAAGAAGAACTACCAGATGGGATCAAAATGGACAGACCTGGTTCTCAATCTCAGGCACGCTGGTGAAGAACAGATTGTGACTCTCTGGTCTGTATCCAACCTGGAATTCAAAAAGAGTGAGTTTGAGCAGTGGAAACGAGCGGCTGGGACGAAAGTTCCAACACTTGAAATGATCGCGACTAAGGAGAAGTCCATTAAAGAAGCCCTGGATCCCACCTTCAATCAGGGAGAGTTAGACTCTATTGTTGAAAACACGAACCGATTCAGAGCAGCACCTCTGAATGTTGCCAAGAGGAAAATCACGTTACTCGAGTATCAGAGCGCTGCAAGAAGTCGAGGAGATGCCGACATGGTGGAAAGGAAGGTCCTTGTTGCCAGTGCTGCTTCTGCAGCATTGGGGAGATCTGCTGTCACCAAAAGGAAAAGGCAAGTCGAGCAGGACCAAGGGCCTGAGGAGAAGAAAGCTTGTGTTGAGGTGAATCAGCCTGCTCTCCCTCCTGAATAGCTCAGGAGGATCTGGTGCCACATGCCCTTCTTTGCCACCACAGTGACTGGCTGCTTCGTCAGGGCAGTTTTGATGACAGCATCAGCGACCCACCTCAATGTGTTGCTGAAATTGTGTCTGTGATGAAGACGAAGAATGACTACCAGTTTGGATAAAGACAGACAATCCTGGTTCTCAATCTCAGGCACGCTGGTGAAGAACAGATTGTGACTCTCCAGTCTGTATCCAACCAGGAATTCACAAAGAGTGAGTTCCACCATGGTGAATGAGATCCAAGATGAACTGAAAACGTAAAGCTGTTTACTGTGAGCTGGACTTGAGGTAAGACGCTGGGTTCCAACCAGAGTCCACCAGCCCTGTATGAGGACCGCGCTCCCCCACCATCGTGCCACCAACTCCCCAAATCAAATCCCTCATCCCGACAAGTCCTGTGCATAAGTCATATAATGAGAATGTCATTTAACTATATCAATATTTAAGTACATTTTTATAGTCAAATGAATTGCATCTGCCTGTGTGTTTATATTCTCTTTACAGTATTACAGCATTGGTTTTGTTTCTTATAATGTTTGAATGTGTAACTTGATTTACACTTTAAATAAATGATGTTAACATATTGTTGTGATTCATTCTGTGGTATACTGACAACTGAAAGTTTCCAAAAAGTAATTATTGATCCCAAAACTCCAATACCAGAAGGACTGTACTTCATATGAAGAGCAAAGTTATCTTAGTTTATTCAACACTCAAGAGTAGGGTTTCAAAATTCCGGGAATATTCAAAGTAGGAAACTTTCCATGGGAATATACAGGAATATATGGGAATATACGTGAATTAACGGGAATTAACAGGAATTAACAGGAATTAACTGGGAAAAAATGGAAATTGTGTGGATAATTTATACTAACTGTATTTACCTTGTCATACACAGACATAAATATAGACATTTTGTTTTGTGTTATGAAACTTTGAGCACTTGACTATATGCTTCTGGATCTTTGTGTCATTTTCAACATAAGCATGCCTTGAAATTGTTATTATGAGGATGATGGGTACAACTTTATCTTACGGCCGTCAGTTCCTACAAAGGCACAGAGATATGTAAAAGTACATTCATATCAAGTATCCATAAAGTGAAGCTGTATTAAATACAATGTTAAAATGCCATACTTACTCTTACCAAAGCTAATTCCCAGCTGAAAACATACGAACAAATGAGAAGTGGGACATTTTATTCTCATTAGCTGTTTCTGAGCATATATTAAAATTGAGGAGGTACATCTGCATTATTAAAGAAAAAAAAACACATAAATTCACCTTTAAATAAATTCTGGGAACGACAACTAGTGCTGAAACAACTGTTATATGAAACACATTCATATTTTCAGAGCCTTTTGTTTTCAGGTCTTTTTTCTGTCTTGTTTTACACCAATAAATAGTTTTTAGTGCATCAGTGAAATCAGACACGTGTTCTTTGTCACATCTTTGTTTATTAAGTCTTGTAAATGGTTTGAGCTGGTGTACAGGGTAAGATGATCTATACATATCGTCATGTCAGAAGGACTCTGATTTGAAAGGCTTGTATACATATTCACGTTTGTTTCTCCTCCTTCCAGGACAATACAAAAGAAAAGAAAACAAGTGGTCATAGCTACGAAGCCTCTACATTCCCCATGATCATGGGCGTTGGCCTAGTCTAGATAATGCTTAAAGAACATCCATAACAGCTCTATGAGGGTGCATAGCATTCTAATTAAATATATTTTGTCATATATTTATACACATATTTTCATAAAAACATATTTTTTTGTGCATGTGCGCGGTTGCATTCCTTAGGATAGAGTAATATGATATTGCGTTTACATCGTCATGTATCCATTCTAAAGGAGTATAGGTGATCTTCTATTCTTCGCAACAGTTAAAATTTTACAATACTCTTTTTTAAAATACGTTGTCGCAGGTTACACGTCCTCTCGAGTCAAATCCTCACTCTTCTATACCCTCCGATCCAACCAGGTGTAAAACCAAGCACCACACACACACACAGTCTCACACACACACGTATCATGGGATCCATACAACAAAAACATGGTGGAGTTAATTCATCACTAATCACCTCAATCGCAAATTCAAACGAGTGATAATTTACATTAATTTGCTTTATACATAATTTTTCTTAGAGAACTTTTTATATGATTTTGAAATCGCTTGACATCTGGTCTTTTAACTGCAAAATGAACAAGAGGATAATGCCTCTTTGGCGACACCTGTGGTTAGTGGTGGTAACAACATAGGGGTGTGACTAAAACATGCCCTAGAGGTTGGGTTTGGAATGACGGGTGTTAGCCACCGCAGAAGGTTTGAGTCTAAACTCTTATGTTGAACAATTGAGTTATATTTTCTGATATTTGTACTTTCCACATCCTCGTTGTCTTCGTGTGCATTTTGTGATTAAAGCATCAAATTTGCTACACTTATTGCAAAAGGCATTCGCCAAAGAATTAAGCCGTTGAACCACCAATTTTCAATTTGTAGGGTTTGCCACCATATTAGACTTGTCTACGCAACTTTGCGTGATCATGCTAATCACGGCTTGACATTTTTAATGACTTGCATGTATTATCCCCACTGTTGTAAAAGTGTGAGAACCTACAACAAGGCGGGAGGATTGATAAGATTCACGGGGGAAATCTAAGAAGGCAAATAAATTGAATGTTGTCTTGCACTTTGAGTGAGATGTGTCTTCTGCATCCTTTGTGCATGGGAGACCAATTTGGCCCCATCACTTAAATCAATCAGACAATCCCACATGTAAATATGCTAAATATGTGTCATTACATATATGAATTATAGGGTATAATCCAACATGAAAATCTTAAGGATTAAGACACAGTAAAAGACCAATAGATTAAAGTAGAGTGCATTGATTTAGTGATTGGGGGATAAATAAACTATACTATCCATCAGAATTAAAGACTCAACTCTGTTGATTCTTTTAGGTAAAAAATAATAATAATTGTAACTCAACTGAAACTCTTTACGATCTGAGTTTTCCTCTTCAGACAGAAAACTGCACAAAAGGAAGATTTCTACATTGTCTTGTTGAAATGGGAGAAACGTTTCACCATCACTAAAACTTTTGGTTCCTTTATTTTTTTTTATGAATTTGGATGATCACAACAAACGGAAGTGTCAGTTCTCAGGAGGAGCTGAGCAGTGGACGAGGAGGGGTCTCTCTCCACACACAGGTTTGCATGCACAGGGCACAGAGACGTGGTTACTGACCACACACTCAGTCCTCTGTGTACTTTTTGGTATTTGAATCGAAATAACTCTCACACACACACCCACACAAACTCGCATTCAAACCATCCCTCTTCAAACCCCGTCCCACGCGTCCCTGCTCCGCTAAAACACGGCTGAAACAGCGGAGTCCGACCCCGAAACGCTCCCGTCGTGTCCCACAGTCTCTGAGAGGAGGACGCAGAACTGAAAAAAACAGAAACCTCTTGATTCTGACCGAGCAGAACTGAAAACCTGAGTGGAGGAACAGTGGAAAACGTGTGATATGTAATAAGTGCTCTATCAGATGAGGCGTGGAGAATCCGTGCATTCACGTGATGTGTGTTAGGTCACTCGGTGTCTCAGTCACTCAGGCTACAGTAGCGTTTTACAGTACTCATGAGATAAATATTGGGATTTTGAATTCCAGGGAGATGTGTGCTACTATGATGTGACCCCTTCACCGCGCTGCCTTCGGGTTCTGCATAAAGTGAGTGACCGGCAGAGATGAAGGGAACAAAAAGTGGGACTTTTTTTAAATACGTGAAACACAGAAAAAGAAAATGCAGTTGGTGGTTTCCACCTTATCGGCAGCAGCAGACTCTCTCGGGTTGTGTGACGTCGACGTGTCCTGGTTTATATTTTTTTTTTGCTACGTTAGGTGCTGCAAGACAAACAACTCCTGCTCAGGCCTCCAGGTTCCCACGCTGCTACAGCTGAGTCCTCTGATCTTGCGTCATCGCTCCCCCCTCGGACTCCGTCACATCAAGGTCGACGGGCCGGTCAGGTACACTAGGGCTGTCCGGTGCCAAACTCCGGTCCTGTTTGTCCAGATGTTTCCCGTCTTCACTGATGATTTCAGAACCACATCCGTCATGTACACACACCCTGGTGTCCATCTTCAGTGTCCCCGCCTTCCAGTTTTATTGCTGTGGCAAACTCCAAAAACCATCCGACACTCTGACCAGGCGATAATCATTTAATCCTAATAATGTGTTTCTCATTATGTGGGAACATGTGTGCTTTTCCTTGTGTGTGTGTGTGTGTGAATGTTTTTGTGTCTTCACAGTCTGGGGTCAGTGGTAATAGGAACGATCACAGTGCTACCTGTCTATGCTCGTTTGCACAGTTCCGTTCACAATCACAAATGCCGCAGCAGAGGCAGCGCGATGCTGTTGCACATTAAATCCTTCAAAGCACCAAATCCTCTCAACCTCCATGTTTTTCCTTTTCTCTCTCAATCACCCACTTTCTACTGGGAGGTCGACAGTGAGGTGCTACAGCCACTGCAGAGAACACAAGGAGCACACACAGAGATTTGAAGATGAGATGGAGGAGCTGCTGATGGAGACGCCTGTGATTTTACTGCATATCGATTGAGGCTACTGATTAAGAAGGTGGATGGAAGAAGGGGAGGGGGGGGGGCAAAAAGTGGAACCTTTGTGTTGTGGAGCTGCTGCACAATACAATCAAGCAACCAACCCCCCTTCCCCAAAGTCAAAACAATGCTGCGACACTGAGGTGGATCAGACACGTCCCAAAGAAACGACCGACAAGAAGCGAGGAAGTAGAGACGTCAGCTACACGCAGACAGGAACACGCACCAGCAGGGGGCGGCACAGCGGCTTTCTCACTCCAGCACTGAGCGCGCCGTGACATCACAGGGGGGGGGGGGGGGGGGGGGGGGCAAAGCAGCCAATCATGGGGCAGGGGCCTCAGCGCCAAGCAAGGAACACATGCGTCAGAGAAGAAATAACACGCACACGAACGCACACATACACATACCGACACATGTCCACGTAGCATAGAGTGCATATATCACATTAGAGAGTAATTGGGGGGGGGGGGGGGGGGGTCCGGTGGGAGAAGCGTCGGTCGGCTCAGCGGAGGCGGAGCTGTTTACAGAACCATCCAGTGGGGGACTCTTATTTTTTGGCTGCAGTGTTTTTGTACTCAACTCGCTGACACAAACAATCCAGTCGGGGGGGGGGGGGGGGTTAGGTCCTTAAAATGGCCCGAGACTCAACGCGGCCCACGCGTTGAGTCTCGGGCCGTCTCGGGCGACTCAACCTTGCACCCCTCCAGTTTGTAGATAATGACAGTTCAAAAGGTCAAAGGGCATGCACCAGCAGTCATCATGCGATTACAGTTCACAGGAAGCACTTTTTGTTGCTTTTTTTTTTTTTCTCGGTTATTTTACTGACATTTAGTTTTTTTTGTAGAAAAGAAGAAGAAGAAGAATCATCATGCCTTAGTCTAGTTGACTTTTTCTTTACAAATCTTATAAAACTACAAGTTGAACTCCTCTTTTTTTTCTCTCTCTCTCTCTCTCTCTTTCTCTCTCTCTCTCTCTCCTCTTCTTTTTTCTTTTGTGATTTTCCAGGTTTTCACACCTTGAGGATGGTTCTTGTGTTTGTCTTTTTGTAGTTTGCACTTCTCAGTCTTTGTCTTGCTCTCCTCGTTTGCTCATTTCCATCTGCGCTCGGGTTGTGTTTTTTTGGAGGGTGTTCTGGCAGTGGGTTTCCTGTCCTGGAAAACAGAGACACGCAATCAACACAAAGAAGAAACACACAGGCGGGATGACTCTGGCTGACTAAAAGAAACTTATGCAGAAATCAGGGACTATAATTTAAGGGTCTTTCACACCTACATTGTTTGGTTTGGACTTTTTGACTTTACTGTTTGGTCCGAACCAAAATAATAGGTGTGAAAGTTGCCGTGAACCACGGTCTAGACCAACGCACCATCATTTAGTCTTTTGTTTGCAGTCTGATAACACTAAATTGGATATGTCGACCTTTTGGACCAATTGCAGGAAGTTGAGGGGGGGCGACTCACAGGATTGTCTTTAGTCGTCCCCTCTAACGATCTGATGCTTCAACAACAAGGACGTTCATTTTGCTGGTATATTACCTCATTGAAATTTCAATGGCACAAATCTAGGACATTAACCTTGGTTCAGACCGGGGTCCAGACTTTCAGGTGTGAAAACGCCCTCAAACAAAAACTGAACAGAACGTGAGAGACTATCAGGCTCTAACAGGATCCACTATGTTACCATAGCAGCATCTATCCAAGCACTGGGATGCACAAGTGCTTGTTGTGTGTCCCGTACCTGGAGGACCGGGCAGTATGTGTATTTCAGTGTTTAACTCTCCGCAGACTGGTGCGCTGCACTGACTGAGCACCCTTTCTCACATCCACCCCCACCTGGAGCAAGGAGGGCGGGAGGAGGGAAGGAAACAACACTTGGACCAGTTAAGAGTGCTGGAGCGTCTGCATGTGACCAGAGCAGGAAACCAACCTTTCTGTCCACCAGGCAAAAATCACCGGCCCTCACGGTTTCACATACAGTCAATGATCAGCCAATCACTTTCCCAAAAGTACAAAGTTTAACATATTACAGCAGTAATGTGCAAGAATATTGTCCATTTCTGTTAATACATTTTATTTTCTACAAGAATTAAGCAGTTTTTAAATAATGATAATATCTGTATCTCTGGATTATTTCGTCATAGTTTCGGCTGATTGGGAAACAATACTTCCAACCTGTATTTGGCTGGTGGCTGAAGTTAATTTCCCACCCTTCACAGTAAAATGCTGTGTGCTTCAGTTTGCACGTGAAATATTTTGAGTTTAAATGATGAAAACAACAACTACTTACTTTTCTAGCGAGCCCATGTCCGGGCTGATCAGCAAACTGAACCTCAGCAGCATGGACCTCTTTCTTCTCCTTCTGCGCAGAAATCACACAATTTGAACATTAATATTAAAACATCACGTTTACATTGATTCCACAATGAATAGTTTGCAATCAGAGTGTTAAATAAAAGCAAAAAGCATCTGTCATGGCCACAAGCTATAGATAGAGATGGACGACATGACTGCTCCCAAAGAGTGACGCCAAAAGGTCTCAATCGCCCCCTTGTGGTTGCATAGGTAATCATTTCCACAGTGCCAATGCCCTGATCGCTAATGATCATCTCTGGCTCCAAATGAGCCAGATGGCCGCCGTTAGATAGATTTGTGGATATTGGGAGGAAGTGGAGACAGGTCCTCCATCTTTATTTACACTCAATAGTCACGGCAGATATTTCTCATGTGTTGCAGCAGACAACACATCAATCTGGTTTGATTCTGTGACTTCATCAAAAAGATACATTTTGATGACTGTTTTTGATTGTTTAATGGTCGTGAGCCAAAAAAAATCGAATTGAATGACCATCTTCCCAATCTGTTAATTAAATGAGATAAAAGGGATGGAGATAAAGATGTTCCCTCTCCGGGCACAGGAAGCAGCGGCTGGTTGGCGAAGCCACCTGACCTGGACCCGCCTCTCCTCCTGTCCCCAAGTGTGTAGGCCCGCCTCCTGGTGAGAGAAGCCCAGCCCCTTGTCATAGGGCTGCGTGCCCAGCAGGGGGCGCCCACGCAGCACATGATAGTAACCCGTGTCACACACCGGAGTCAGCAGAGCCTCCTGGGCCACGCGCACGCTGACGTCCGGTGCCGACGTCACTGAGCCGACCCAGCCCTGCAGCGAGTCCTTGTCTGGTAAGTAGGGTTGAAAGGCTCCGCCTCCGATCATCCTGGAGAGAAACATGCAAATGAAGAACGTAAAGGAACATGTGGAGTAAATATGTTAATGACCATGTCGGCTAGAGACAGTGACTTCTGTTTGACTTCAGTTAAAGCCGACATACCGATTGTCTCCGTTATGCTCGTTGGCCCGACTCAGTCCCGACACCTCAACCCGCTGGGCGTACACCTGCTGGCCTGCAACAACAGAAATCCCTTCCACTGAACCCAGCCTTTCACCTCCTCCCTTTGCTCCTCCTCCTGCCGCCAGGACCTCCCCTCTTCTCCCATCCGACCTCTGACCTCCCAGCTGGCCGTTTAGGTTGACCTTGGGTACGGCGCCACTGGCCCTGACCCTGTCCCTTTCTGCCAGTACACTCGCCGGCTCCTGTGGCGCCTCCTCCTCCTCAACCTCCCCTTCCTCATCATCCTCCTCCTCCTCCTCCTCCTCCTCCTCCAGCTCCATGATGGAGCCGCTGGCCCCGCTGGCTCGACTGCTCGGGCGACCCAAGCTGTAGGGGAGGGACAGCGTGGCGCCCTCCGAGTCGTCAGCACGACTGCTGCCGTCTAGCGATGAGTCCTCCACCGTAACCAGAGAGGGGCTGACCCCTGCTGGCCACACCTGGACATCGGACATCTCCATTAATGTGTCTTCCTCTGTGGTGGCTATGGGGGCACACTCGAGGCTGGATACTTCCTGCCAGAAGGGCTCCACTCCCAGGGGGGAGGGCAGGTTGTACATCATGGAGGCCGGGGACAGAAGCTCTTCCTGCACCAGCATGTAACCTGGAGGGAAGACAGGGCGAGACAAAAGAAAGACTAACACCACGCAGGCACAGCCAGGGAGAGGCCGGGGGGGTGGAGGGTCAACTGTTTCTCCAACTTCTACAAGTGAGTGAGAGTCAGGGAAACAGTGTCAGCCCTGTCCCAATATACTGCACCAGGAAGTCATGGAGGCTCGGTTTTTATTTGAGCCTGAACCATTTAGCTTTAAAACCTGAAATGAGCCTTTCACAGATACATCAGTATCAGCTTTTATGTTTATGAAATCTGTGATTTTACAGAATAAAAAAATGGAGAAAAGTTGTACATTTATGTTTAAATTGCACATAAATAGAGAATATAGACCAAGTATCTTTGATAGTATTTTCTACTCTTTCTTCATTATATTTATAGATCTTTTATAGTAACGGTTACTGCTAAGTTTTTAAATATTAAGCCTGATCACATTTCTTTGTCATATGGGTCTGATAACGACATCTCAGGAGTCACTTAATATTTATATCAACCGATGTATTGGGAACGGAAATATTTTACTTTTGGCATCTGCCTAGTTTTGGATTACTAATTTGGGAATCAGATATTCTTCAACCTATTACATTCAGTGTGAGTAAGTCAAACTGATCCTGTAGGATCTGACTCCAAGATCCTGATTAAATAAAAATCAATATATTCCCAGTTTTAAGGGGTCGAGCAGAATAATGTTCTTGTCGGGCAACAAAACATTGTATTATTAATCTTCCTTCATCTTTATACTGTCCCTTTTCTAATTGATATTAAACAAAACAACTATTTGGGCTGTTTTCCTTCTGATTTGGGTTTTAAGCAAATGCCGGCTCAGGTCTTGGACATTGGGACACAGCAGTAAGAGTGAGGTGGGGGATAAAGGGGCTTTGGTTTGTCATCCACTGTGAGTCAGGTGAGCGATGCTCTAGTTTGCCTCCATGTAAGGAAGTGAGTGTAGAGAACAAACATTGTGTTACTTGATAAGAGGAAAAAAGAACAGGTGAGAGTTGTGTATCTATTATGGGGTTAGAACGATATAGATTTAATGTAGAAGTGTGACCTTCGACATCTCAGTGAAAATATGTCAATTCGATTTTTTAAAAGGCTGTCAGAGACACATTTGTTTCAGCTGTTTCACAATTACTACTACAACTACTACATTTTAAAGGGTATACTGTGTATTTGTACATACCGACACTGTTTTTTATTTAAATGAAAATGTCTCTATCATCGTTCTAACCCCTGTTAGACGTCTCTGGGTGGGAGTCAGCAGCATGTTGCAGATTCTGTGGAGGAAAATGCAAGTTACTGTTGCTCTCACATTCTCCTGCAGCTGCGCATCAGATCCATGCTTTTATTGCTTCTGCATCCCAAGGTCACTGTGCACACACACTGTTCTCTACACACACACACTGTTCTATACTGACACACACATACACATACAGACGCAGACACTTTAGACGCACTGTTCTATTTAGTTTTGTAATTGATTTAAATCTATTAGTGGAAGTTAGTCTCCAATTTTCACACTAAACTGATCTAATCTATTACAAAGTTGAAGTATGTATTACTTGTCTATTAGGGAGGAATTTATAGGCTGATGGAATTTCCTAGAATAAATGATAATTTTATTTTATCTATCAATGTTTAAACACTGAAGTACTTAACATTAGTTTAACTAAGGTTTTACTAAGAAGTCATTGAATGTTAAAAAACTCAGAGGACACAAAGACACACAAACACACATCATATGTTTATGCTTTTTCTAACATTATTTGTAAGATTAGGTTCTTGGCAGATTAATCATGTGATGTATTAATGTGATTCACATTTATATCAAAAGCTGCATTTATATTTCAATTTGTTCTACCTGCACTTTAATGACAACAAGGGTTTTTGTTGAAATATAATTTATGTTTCATCCTTTGATACTTGGATCTCAACGGTTGCCTTCAATATAAACATTAATTACAGATTTAAAAGGTAAGAATTTTATAGAGTGGCAGTTTGGTTAATAATCTATTATTCGAGTTTAATATTAAAACCTTCTTTGAAGAGAAATAATGTTAATGAATGAGTTAAGATGTTGATTCAATGTTTTAACTATGTCTTTGCATCAGTTACTTTGGATGAATAGTGTTCAGTGATGTTGAACAGTAAAGGAGTATTTCACCCAATACATGTTTCAGTTAAGCAGCGAGAATCAAGGTAACAGATAAGAAAAATTGAAATTTCACACATTGAGCTTCCAGACATTCTCACAACATCTCAAGCTAACAACTGAAACTTGTTCTCATGGGCTCTATGACATATTTGGACAGTTAAAAATAACAATAATGGGTGAATCACCTCTTTACTGTCTCTGTATTTGTCTCTCAAAGTTTATGGACCATAGCGCGTGTAATAAGTGTGTGTGTGTGTCTGTGTGTGTGTTTCTGGGATGGTAAGAGGCCATGGATGATGGGAGGGGGCGCCAGAATGAGGTGATCAGGGATGAATGAGTCAGAATTAGGATGAGAGTTAGAATGAGTCAGATGAAACTGGGTTAGCCTTTCCCTTCACTCCTGCTATTTAAACACAAACACACACAATAACACATGTAAACACACAAAGGTGTCAAAGGCACATGATGTAGTGAAGCACAAATACACTCCACAGATTTTCAAGGAAAAAACACAACACACTGCACAGCACAGCACGCTACCCACTTTGCCACTGTACTCACACACACATATACACACAGAATACTGCATTCATATTACAGTAAAGGATGAGGACACACACTTTTATATCACAGGTGACGCCTAAATGTACAGAAATAATCACACTCACACACACAAACACACCTCACAGCGTTAAACCTGCTGGCAAATAACGTTCAGACAATGTCAACAATGAGTTTGTCGTCAGACTTGGGCAAAACATTTAATGAAAATCATTAAATATCGGCACACAAGATATTTTAGGATCATGGTAGTGTATCGATTTTTATTATTATTTTATTATATTTTCATATTTTGCCCACGAATGAAGGACACAATGTCAGAGCAGCATTGGACGTTGAACGTTATGAGCTACGCAGCTGATAATGTGTTACAGCGTTTAGCATGAAATAAAAAAACACACACTATTTATTGTACAAGAAAAGAAAACATTGGTTTGTTAATATAAGCATTTAAAAACAAGACTGAAATACACCTATTGAACAGAGAAAACATTTTAAACCGTGAAATAAACGTCATACATTGAACGCATGCCATGCACATAAAGATGTCATAATCAAAAACAGCAAACTTTATTTTGTTAAAGAAACTGCACACGCACACATTTTAATATTTGGGTAAAAACTTAACTTAATATTCATACACATAAATGTCTTGCAAACTGAGCTAAATAGAATGATCGCCTTGGCTTGCCATTAGATAACAATATTATTTTACTGCAGCCTAGGTCTGAAACACACACATACACACACAAACAGACACTGTAACAGCAAAGCATGCGGCATGCACATGCACAAACTGTAGTACACACACAGAGCTGGACTGAGAGAGGAGGAGAAGGTCCACGCTCTGACTGAACGAGGGAGGAGCGCGGGGAAATAAGATGACAAGAGAGGAGGAGGCCCAGAGGTCAACATGAGGTCAGATGAGGTCAGAGGTCGGAGAGGAAGAGCTGTGAGGAAGAAGAAGAGGAGGAGGAGGAGGAAGAGGAGGAGGAGCAGGGCGGCTGGGCAGTAGATATGACATGTCATAGGTTCAGAGAGAGAGAGAGAGAGAGACTGAATGGAGAACAGAGAGGGAGACAGTCCTGAGGAAAAGACACAATGTCAAGGTCGAGAGAGCATTGCACTTGTGTAACAACGTCTGCCGTCAGTGGGGGGGAAATTCTGTCTTTTTCTCAGGGAAAGAAAGAAAGAGAGAGAGACAGAAAGAACGAGGGAGGAGTAGAAACAAGGTATGAAGGCCCAGAGAACACTATCATCTGTGTACCAGTGTTACTTTTGACTAGTATATCCATCCCAGGCACACACACACACACACACACACACACACACACACACACACACACACACACACACACACACACACACACACACACACACACACACACACACACACACACACACACACACAAACAAACACACACACACGCACACACACACACACAAACGCACACGCACACGCACACACAAGCACACACAGATATCGCACAGAGTCAGACAAACATGGACATATAATCTGAACAAACATCCGTCATTTAAAAAAGAGGAAATTAAGTGTTTGGCCTTAAATGTCTTAAAATCCTGTCAGTGAGAGTGAACGGGAGCTTTCCTCATTTCTCATATTAAGCAAGAAGAATAAGAACCATCATGTTCGGGGCTCCAATATGAGGTGTGAAAGACAAATGACTTGTGCCCTTAGTGCATGCTGCAAAAGGCCGGGTTCATGGTGGGAGAATGACACCATTCGTCAGACCTTAAAAAACACGGCTCGAGTTTCATCATCATCATCATCAGCGTCAATTTGACATGAGCAGCAAACCACCATGCAGCCCGAGCTCCCTTCCACTTACCCCTTCTGAAAAACGGGGGTCTAATAACTCGAGGCTTGTGCACTAGGCGCGGCGGCCTCGTGTCCGTGATCTCTTGTGGAGCAACAGAGACAATAATGAAATTGGCTGTTACCCAGACTCCAGGCAAACAGGCTCTCAAATCTTTAAACTAACTGTCATATGTCAGTACATCTGTGAGTTGTATTTATTTACATGCTAACTCAATAATAGATGTGAGGAATAGTTGACACAGAGACAGAGTTATGGTGGTTTCATATGAAAGAAAATCTCTCATAATGTCACCAGGCACCAAGTAATTCCTTTAAAACTCTTAATTTCTGATCTTTACAGATTATTAAGAGACAATGACCTGAACATTTGTCTCACAGGGTATATGCTGAATATTAAATCCATATATATTTAATCTACTCTCACTCAAAATATCTTTAAAGGAGACACATTATGCTCATATGCTAACATGAGACACATCTTTCCTCATAGTGTCCATTGCTGCAGCTCCTCTAGAGGTCAGAAACACTGAAAAGGCATCTTATGTCTCCTTTAACAAACTTTGAAGGACTTCACTTTACTTTAAAACAATCAGATTCCTAACACAGTATAGAAAAAAGTCATGATCTGGACTCTAGGTGATTGAAATACATTAAATAACTTCTTGAAGAGCGTTGCAGATGTTTTTTAAATACAGTTGGTTGAATGTTCACTGCTGAATATATTAATTTGAGCTTTGTGAGTCTTATGTGCACGATGCGTTTGTGTGTCTTACCATTGCTGACGCTGGGCGACAGCAGAGTGGAGTCCCGGTCGCTGAGTCGACAGGCGCCCTCGTCCAGAAAGCACGGCGCTGGAGGCTGGACCTGTCCCTCCAGGGACGTCACGATGTCCGCCCGGTCGATGTTCTTCAGGGCGGTGTACAGGCTCTCCACTGAGAGGGGAGCACATCGGTGGTAGGAGATGAGGAAGCAGGTAAAACAACAGAAGAAGAGACGAGAGACAGACAAACAAAGAAAGTCAGGAAAGATGGGGGATTACTGAACAGTCAAAAAACAGATTCACTTCTGTGTTACAACTGAGATAATATCTGTGCCTTGCAGCTGCTTATGTGCACTGGGAAATTAATTCTACATTATTCATTTCTCAGAGAGGTACGGTTGTGTTGGACTCACTCTTGGCCCTTTTGCCTTCCCTGCCCGCCCACAGGTTGAGCAAGGCAGAGCTCTGGTCCAGCAGTGAGTTGGGATTCTCCACACGGATCCGGTTGATGTCGTCCGTGCCGAACTGAAGCTCTCGTGCCAACTCTGCCAAGAGAACAGACGAGCGGATTAATGGAAACCTCCATCTAATAACTCTCTGTGTGTGGAGCGCATTCCAAGAACTGTTCATCTTATTGGTTTCACACTCGGCACCAGTATTGTTCTGGGCTCAGGGATGTGCAGTGTTGAATTTGGTGAGATTTGATCTTGAAATACACAAATATTAATAAAATTGAACACAGCCAGTCCTTACTTGCTGGATTACTTTTAAAGTTTCAGTAAGAAAGCTGCAACCAGAATCGCCACAGGCCGAGCAAAGAGAAGAAACAGATGTAATAAGTGACTGACCTGCCCAACTCAAACCGAGCTGCTCAGATATCATGTTGATTTTGATCTCCGTCCTCTCCATGGCATTCACTGTGGCTACAGAGAAAGTATAACAGAAATATATAAGAATCCGTGGCCCCAGAAAAATGAAAGTGAGGAGACTCCAACTCTGGTTCTCTCTCAGTCCAGCTGATATCTAAGGGACCATAGTTTGCTGGTAAAATGATGTGTGAAGGTTGTCATGAGGGATTTAGACTTAATTGATAAATCATATCAACCTCCACCGCTCAAATTTTCCATTTTGTTTTGGTTCTCTTTCCTAAAATACTTGCTATTCCATTTGTTACTAGCAAAACTTACCTCGACAAAAAGCACTGATCTGTTGAATGAAATTAGAAGCAGGCACAACAATGTTCTTTTATCCACATGATCCTCGGGGCCGTGTGGGAAAGGGGGGCCGGTTCATTCAGGTGCTAGTCTCACCAGTCAGAGTAGCATTCAGAGACCGTCACAGAGGGACTGAGGTGCAATGTAACAGCGCTGTGTATTTGATAGACAGAAAAGGCCTTCCCCCCCCCCATTCAATCCCACCCACTGTCGGCACAAGTTCAAACCAACCACAACGGCCATCTTGGCTCATTTACCCCAGGCCAGTGTCAGGGCTCCTCTGTCTAGCTCCACTGCGAGGTCCTTCCCGTTTCCGATGCTAAGCTACAGGTGCTGATGCTAATGGTGTCTGCTGCCATGCCAGTGGAAATCGCAGTGGAGAAACCAGCGCCATGCAAAACCAACCATGGGGGGGGGGGGGGTCATTCATCTGTTCTCATAGCTACCAGGACACTGAGGGAAAATAAGAGGCCAATTTGCCAAGTGCCCTGGAGCCATTTTGGGGTCATGATGGGGGGGTGGGGGGGGGGATTGCTGCTCAACTTTTGGTCGCACATTCAATATACGATTTGCTCTGACCGCAGCGCAAAGAACTCTGGGTCATACTGTAGAGCAGTGCATTGCATCCAAGGCTCAGTCTGTGCCATGCGTGCACGCGAGACATATAGGGGGGACGGGAAGAGTAGGGAGCAGAGGGTTGTGGGTAAGAAAAAAGGGCAGTGCGACATTCAGTGCCCGTCTCCGCTGTGTGTGTGTGTCGGGAGAGGGCCGAGGGTCCGGCAGCGAGACACTCACCCAGGCCCGGCTCGTTCAGAGCACTGTAGCGCTCCCTCAGGGCGAGGGGGGTTAAGGTCCTCCTGCGCTCCTCACTCCCAACAACCTGAAATTAGATTATAACAACAAAATCACATTATACTTAAATTGTAAATTTTGTCTTGCATGTCTTTAAGGAGGTACCTTTGTACCCTTTTAATGAAAAATAGCTAAATACATGAATATGAGCACAATATCAACCAGTGTTTACATTTTTAACCCAGGACAAATATCCCCTGTTTCCATTACTGAGAATTCTCCATAAATACTGAGGAGAAGTCTTTTAAACAACTTTTGAAAAACTTTATAAAGATTCAGAGTTCTTACCTTGACACAAGGTGGCATGGTTATGTTAAGGTTACACAGAACGTGCTGCGTGTCCTCGTACTTGGTGCACTTCCGCAGAAAGGATAAAAAGCCAGCAGCCTCCTTGTTGCTGTCTCTGACCTGAGAGCAGGAAAAGACAGATGGAGAGAGGAAGAGAGACAAATAGAGAAGAGGCGGAAGGACGCATAGAAGTCAGACAAAGAAAAGATAGAGAATATAGAGAGAAAATAGTGGGGAAAGGAGAGAAAGCAGATAGAGGAGTAGAAGAGAGATGAGAACAGAAAGAAGTAAGCAAAGAGAGATGGAGCCAAGAGGAAGATTAAGAGAGAGGACAGATGAGAAAAGAAGAGAAAGAAACAGAGCAGGAGTGAGAAAGAGACGGGACAAAAGAAGACAGATCAAAAAAAGGTATTAGATCCCTCCACAGTGTCGGGGGCATGTGGCGGAGTAACATGGGACGAGAAGCAGGGGGGAAAAAGGGATGGAAGCAGTCCACAGGCAGGCGAGAGGGAGAGATTTACCTGCACATTTACCTGGACGTCTGTCAGACCAGACAGTTACAGAGTGACCGTGAGAGAGAGAAAGAGAGACAGTGAGACAGACACGTACAGACAGGCAAGGCCGCAAAGATAGGAAGGCAGGCAAAGAAAGTGAGGGCGTCACAGGACATGCAAACGATTACCGAGTGAGTCGACAGGTGGATAGGCAAGTTGTTTGTCGCACAATAATTAAAAGATAATCATCAAAGTATTGATCGGATGAGGAAATGTCTCACCGACAAACAGACACGGAAAGAAAGACGATGAGGAATAGATGAGGTACCAAACAAAACAAATAAGCAAACTAGTGAAACAGAAATATAGACACACATGAAGAGGCACGTACGTACACACGCACTGATAGGCTGAAGATATATCTGCTGTATTCTAGGCGTGTGCAGTGCATGTTACTGGAGAAACACAGAACTCAGACTCTATGGAAATTCTAGATTTATATTCTGCAGACAAAATATCCCGACGACCCTGGAGGAGGTAAGTTCTGTTACTTCTGAGATCATATCTGAAAAGGAGCGATCGCTGCGGCGTTGTGGATTTTAATCAACACTGTTATCTATGTGTATGCTTCTACACTGCCCCTAGTGTTCATGTGTGTATCGCATCTTGCGGACATGTAGCGGTCATTTCTGAGGACGTGCACAACCGATGCACCAAACGGACATATGAGGTAATAGGTGCTACACAAGGAAGTCATGATGTGTGCACGTGTGCGTAGTTAGAAGCACGTGTATCTCCGGCCATACAGTGCAAGAGAAGGGATTTAAATAAAAAAAAGGTAAGAAAACCAATAAATGACTGTAAGTTATGACAAGTGAGATGGACCGATTTTTAAAGTGATTCATCCATATCGAAAGGGAAACACTTGAAAAAACACATTGCATTAAAATAAGGCACAATTATTATTTTGTTGTGTAACTCGGAAAAACAATGATTTGACAAACCACAGGGATGAAGAAAAAAGACATCATGTTATGCAACATATCACAATATATTGAATTATCAATAACATATATTCTTTTATTCCATCCAAGATCTTAAACTTTATACAGTGTCACACGTTTGTCTCGGGTGTGGTGTGAGATTCCTGTGGTGGAGAGGGAACACAGCGCTGTGCTCGGAATCTCAACTTGTACATGCTAATGGTGAGACAAGCTGAAAAGTTTAAATCACAGTGAAAAGCACACGGACACGTGGACAAAAACCACCGTATGAACAGGTTGTCTCAGTGATCAGCAGGTGGGGGGGGGACCGACTAACAGGACACACTGAACCCGACAACACAACGAACCACAACACACTGTATGAGTAGTGAGCGACAGAGAAAAGGCGGGCGTGTGAGCAGTGAGACAGAGACAGACCTTGACAGAGACGGGCAGCCTGTTGTCCCTGAAGGCCTGGAAGCTGAAGCTGCGGGGCTGCTGCGTGGCCTTCCTGATGGGCACGAGGTTCCCAGAACACTCGAGGTGCAGCGGCATGCCCTCCATCAGCTGTGGAGGGCGAGAGAGAAAACGTTAAGGGTGACAAGATGAATCGGTTTTGAAACAAGCGCTAACTGCTCAAAACCCACAATTATCTCCATAACAGCTTCCCCTCTCTCTCCTGCACTGACCTCGATATCTCGACTGCGGGCCACCTCGGTGAAGTTTTCGTGCAGCTCAAGCGTCTTGTCCATCTTGTCGTCCGTCATGCAGTAACAGCGCAGACGCCCCTCCCGCGCTTCGTTCATCTTGGCGAAAATGACAAACTTGGCCATGTACGGCACGGACATTAACTCCCGGTACAGCAGGTTGGCAAAGGTCACGGCCTCCGCTGTGCGAGGACAGTCTGCCAGCCAGAACCTGGAGGAAAGTGGCAGGAGAGGAGAAAGGCAGAAAGAAGATGGATTATTATGCTGATGTGGGCTGAGGCGCAGGAGAGAGACACTGACTGGTCATAAATCCGCCCCCCCGGCTCCTGTTGAGGCGCTCACCTTGCAGACACGTTGGTGGTAAAGTTGGCACAGTTATGAGCGTACATCAGCTTTGTGGTCCCAGTGATGTCCTCCCACTGAGCTGGTGCAGTTCCACCTGAGGCACAACGAACACACCGTCATTCATGCCCCAGTGAACAGTGTCAAGATGCCATTAATACAGAGATACTAGGCAAACGTCTCGTGTGTCTGATCATCTCTAAAGTGGATTGTACCAATGACACTGCAGAGGAGACGCAGGCTGGTGGTATCGCCCTCCCCTGCGTCCCGAGGACTCTCCCTCCAGGACGGTGGCAGTGGGATGCGCAGCCCGATTGGACGGTGGAATTTGCGTCGGCGTGGTTCGATGGTCACCACCGGGCTGAAGGTCGCCTGGTTGCCAAGCTGCCGCGTCAGCAGCTCGTCAGGGATTGGCTGCGCCTGAGGTGGAAGCGGCGAGGGGAAAAGGTTGTTGAGCCGAAAGATGCCAGAAAGACGGGAGAAAAACGAATATGGAGCCGAACAAAAGGGCGGGGGTGTAAATTTGTTAATTAAGATACAAACAACTGAAGCAGAAACACGATGTAAAGGCTGAGGTACGGTTAGTGATGCAGGAGCATAGAAAACAGGCAGGAGACAGAAACAAGGGGAGGAGACATCAGGAAAATAGAACAGGACGTGTGCTGTAGACTGAAAAAACATCAAACTCGCAAACATACTCACACATGCAACCAATTCATATTTCACACTTGACCCAGCTCAGATCAGTGCATCAGCTTGGTCAGTGTGTGGCTCACAACTTAAATCAGGGAACTGAGGAGTGATGGATGGCTGGATAAAAGGAAAACATAAACAGAGCAGCATAAGGCACAAAGCAAAACTCATGCACTTCCCTGAAATAACGTCAGTGCCAATCAGTGCTTCGACAGACAACGTAAACAGCAGCATACAACCCCCCCAAAAACAAAAACAAAATGAAATGTGCAGCCCGTGATCCCTCATAATCTTTCTGTCGTTGAGCACAAAGCCGAGTGGAGGTGAAGTGTGAAAAGAGATTGTGAGCAGGAGCTTGGGCCAAGTCTCCATATGTGTGTCTGTGGAGGTCTGGATGAGTGACAGCCAAAAAAGCTCCTGCTGCAAATGCTAATTTAGAAACGCTGCAGTGTGGCAGCTCATGCTGAGACGATCCCCGGGTCAGGGAGAGGATTATATCAAATGTATTGTATTGACATCTAATATCATTTGCTAATTTAAAGACCCTGAAAACACACAGGGGTCAAAACAACTCGTAACGGGATTCATAGACGTACTTAAAAGATCAAGATTGATAATAACAACAGAACGAATAATCTGTCGGCAGTCAGCAATGCAAATTATACATCAAATCCATATTTTGGGTCATTTGTCAAACAGAAGATCGACTTCAGGATTTTAAATCTGTCAAATCTCAACTACACACAAAAAGAGCTGCTGGTAAACGTGTTGGCACAGATCACTGAGTCACAGCCTGAGCATCAGCTGTTCAATAATTCAAACATCTGTCCTCAGTAATTCTGAAAAAGCACCAGATTGTCTGTTGTATAAACAGCCGAGCAATTAGGAAAGAAGTGGATCGGAATGAGTTTTCAATTCTGCTCCTCCCTGTCTGCTCCATTCCATCCCTCCTTTCTTTTATATCCTTCTTTAATCCGAACTGCTCTGCTTACCTGCAGGCCCAGCCTCACTCTCTTGGTGACGGCCGTCTCGGGGAAGATGGCGTCGACGCGGGGCACCAGCTTACTGGTGAGCCGGCCGCCCTCCGGCCCGATCAGGTCGCTCTCCTGCTGAATGCGGGAGACCACGGCGAAGTAGAGAGGGAAGTCGGTGGAGATGATGCGGCGGATTCTCTTCTTGTCCAGCTCGTCGTGACTCTCCAGGTCTAGAGGTGGTGAGGAGTGAAGAGGAGGAGAGAGAAAGAAAAAACACACCTCCTTAATTATACAGGTGAGGGACAGTTTACCTCTGTGTCACCTACAAAAACGCCTCCTCACCCTGTGCCCTTGTTCTGCAACTGCAGGGTCATGCACCAAGACTAAAACTAACTTATCTGCAGCCGTGCAAGATCTCACAGAGAGAGTGGAATCCATTATCGGCCCACTGACCTTCATCCATGCCGTTCAGAATAGTTTCCAGCACCTCGTCTCCATAGCGGTTGCGATGCTCCTTCCAGACGGAGCCGTTCTCGCTGCGCAGCACCACCAGCTCCCGGTCACCGTGGCCCAGGGAGGCAAAGTGTGGGATCTCCACGATCACAGGCCTGCGAGGGAAAAGAGCAACATGAATAAATCATAACATGAAGTGATATGAAAATTGAAATGAAGCCTTTATTTAGGAAAACAATATATATTATAACATTTCTAATTTAGTTTTCTTCTGTTATTGTTGATATCATCATCATGTAGTCTCTGCATGAGAAGTGTACACGTATCAATGTCCACTAGATGGCACAATGACAAAGCTCATTAATATTACAGTAAGGTACAACAATTAATTGACGTAACTATGACATCTTTAAAACTATTGTATAAGACATTAAAAGAAAATGTAAATGTTTTGTAGGATCCTGAAAACTGTTTTAAACAGGACACAAATGTTTCAGATTTTAAATTTGATTTTAAATTCCAACGTCATCAAAAGAAACATTTAAAAA